>NC_141047.1:28035236-28482736 GCF_041138505.1 Cibotium barometz | reverse complement strand
CAGAGAGGAAACATAAGCGCTGAGAGAGAGAGAGAGAGAGAGAGAGAGAGAGAGAGAGAGAGAGAGAGAGAGAGAGAGAGAGAGAGAGAGAGAGAGAGAGAGAGAGAGAGAGAGAGAGAGAGCCCGTTGCTAACCTTTGTCGTTGCAGCAAAGCCAAGAGAGAAGCTGTGGAGGCGGCGATAATCCTAGAACGTAGGGCGCGAGAGAGACTGTTTGTTGTTGCAGCAGAGCCCAGGGAGAAGCTGTGGAGGTGGTGGCAATCCCAGAATGGAGGGTGCGAGAGAGACTGTGGAGGCGGTGGCAATCCCAGCGTATCTGCAAAAGAAAAAAAAAACCTATTAGCGCATGCGAGAGAGAGAGAGAGAGAGAGAGAGAGAGAGAGAGAGAGAGAGAGAGAGAGAGAGAGAGAGAGAGAGAGAGAGAGAGAGAGAGCATTTCTAACCTTGTGAGAATGTAGGGCGGTGGCAATCCCACAACACCTGCAAAAAAAAAAATCCTTGTAGGTGCATGAGAGAGAGAGAGAGAGAGAGAGAGAGAGAGAGAGAGAGAGAGAGAACAACAAAGCAGATATCATGCAGGCAACTAATTGAAGAAGAGGAGCTAAAGGTCGAGGAGCAGGAAAGAGAGAGCACTCATCACCAGTAACAAACTGCAACAACGGAGGGTGGAAGGTATTTTGAATCGAGCAGCATGTTTGGAGGGCAAGACCTGGTGATTACTTTTGCAAGCTCACGGAGGGCGGCGATAAGTCGACGTGGGGAGGCCCTGTGCATGGGCAAAGGAAGGAGGAGGGCTCTGGCAGGGGGCGGCGCTTCTAGAGGGTGGTGGGAGGGTGTAATTACCTGGATGGCAGAGGGTGGTGCAGAGGGCGGCGACCGGCGAGTGCAACATTTGTGGAACGCTGGAGGTCTGCAACATTCAATGAGGGCGGCGGTTGCAGCAATGGCACACAAGGGCATAGCATGCAAATGAAGACCCTCCATGCAGCTTCAAAAGAATTGGGCACGTGGCAAAAAATTGATCCCTCGTTATATATATAGAAATACTTTAGATTGATCCTTGCTGATGATTCTTTTATTGAATTTTCACTACATTCTTCATGTGTATGCAAATCATGACTTGTTCCAAGAAATTTTCAAGTTGCAATATGAGGCTTCGCTTTGTGTGATATGCTATATGATGACTTACGTCTCGGGTCCATAACCACTCCTTTCATGAGTACTGTGCCTAGTACATTAATTATTATGCACAAGAAAGTTCACAATAAGAGAATGGCGGGTCCCTACCCACTCCTTTCAGTACTGTGCTTTGGTTGATTAATTATTATGCACAAGAAAGTTCACTATAAGAGAATGGTAGGTCCATACCCACTCCTTTCAATACTGTGCTTGGTAGATTAATTATTATGCACAATAAAGTTCACTATAAGAGTGGTAGGTCCATACCCACTCCTTTCAGTACTGTGCCTGATAGATTAATTATTATGCACAAGAAAGTTCACTATAAGAGAATGGAGGGTCCATACCCACTCCTTTCAATACTGTGCTTGGTAGATTAATTATTATGCATAAGAAAGTTCACTATAAGAGAATGGCGGGTCTAGAGCTGTGAAACTTAACTATTTAATTTAGAGAGAGAAGGGAGTGAGAGAAGTCTTTTTCATCTCATGGTATGGATGCGGTTATCTTGCAGATATTTTTACAGCTTTACAAGTGATTATTTTTTGCGGTTATTTTTACAATTTCTATGCATAAGAGGCCTCTATGCATCTATGCTTAAAGCCTTATAAGAAACTATGCATAGATGATATAAGAGGCCTCTATCATTCTATGCATAGAACGATATAAGAGGCTTCTATAAATAGAACGATATGAGAGGCCGTTACGGACACATGGCAACATCTAATGTCTAACTTGGGGAAGATCTCTAAGGACCATATTTGGCATGTCACTAATCATCCCCATGGCAGCGGGGGCACAACCTTGGGGATCCATAGAAGATGGTCCGTTATTGGTTAGTTAGTTTACCCATCCAATAGTAGTGAAAATGAACAACGAGTTTCAATATCTCTTTTTGCATCAGGTCTTGCTAATTCAAGGCCTGGGGCGTGAGAGAGATGTGAGAAAAATCTCACATGCTAGAGGGATGTGAGAAGGTACAACTAAGATGCTAGAAAAATCTCACAAGGTGAGAAGGTGCAAGAGAGATTTCTTTACAAGAAAAACAAGTCACAACCCTTTGGAAGCAACATGAAATACGTTAAAAAAGCTTAAATGTGTGTGTTTCATTTTAAAACGTGGCACTTAGTGTCACCTCCACCTAATTCCACTCAAGTGCTTGGAAAAAAAGTTTGGAAAATTGAAGCACGCCAATTAGAAGAAGACACGTCAGCAACAGTCAAATTGCAGATGCAATCGTGCAAAAAAAAACAAAAACAAAAAAAAAAACTCTCACCACCCAACCTCTAGCTTGTTGCAGCGATGAGCTCCCCTAAGCTTCTTCCTCAGCATTCCCATCATCATAACCAGATTGGCAGCCGAGCCCTACCATCTACCGCCAGAAACCCTAACCCTACCTCATACAGACCTGCAATAGCACCTGCTCTCAACCATCACCAAAGCTGCCGGCCAATCCGTTCGTGCAGCAGCAGCAGCACTCCTCCGCCTGCCACCACCGCCCGCACTCGCCCGGTCGTCATCCTGCCGGTAAGTCACATCATTTGAAGTTCCATATTGTGAATGCAGAGGAGTTAAGGTCCATAAAACCTAGCCATGGTATTGCTGTTTGGGCTTGGATGATGAAGAACACAATCACCTTTCTAAAATTTTGCTTGTTATACTGCATTGCTGTACTCTCTTGAATATACTCTAGGCTACCTGGTTACAGAACATGGCCACCCCTCAGCAGAGGCCCCATCATTGTCTCCTGCCATCGGCAAGCTCGCCCCACAGGCAGTGAATGAAAATTTGCTTGACACATGCATGCCACGGGGATGCATGAGTCTTGCATGACAGCTGTGTGTTTGATGTTTGAGAGAGAGAGAGAGAGAGAGTGGAAGACTCACTTGGATTGCTCAAACACAGCAAATGCATGTAATTAGCTGAAATAAACAGCCCTACGATAAAGTACAGTAGCTGTGTTTGATGTTTGAGGGATCAGAGAGAGTGGAAGACTCACTTGGATTGCTCAAACACAGCAAATGCATGTAATTAGCTGAAATCAACAGCCCTACAATAAAGTACAGTAGCTCTCATTTGAACTCCACCCACACACACTAGCACAAGATTCGAGCGATAAAATGGGGGGAAAGGGGGTGGGGTGGGCGGTGACTTTTGGCTAATTGGTGGGTAATGCAACTAGCAAGTGCCAGCTAGAGAAGGAGACAACCTATGCGAGGATCTACAGGTTATGATTGCCAGATGTATGAGATTGGAACGGAAGAGCAGTACTGCATGTACCATGAGATCAAGTGTCATGTGCAAAGGTTTTGCCCATGGACATGTCTTGAAGCTAGTCCTGAAGGGGCAGCGAGAAAAAAAGATTAGAACCAGGGATTTTGGAGCATGAAGTGCAGATTTGGCAAGTGTTGGACTAGGAGAAGGACAGGATCATCGTCTGCGTAGAGGTGCAGGAAGCTGCTGTCGGCTGCAAAATGTGCTATCGGCTGCATGGAGAACAAGTCGGGAGCTGCATTTATTATGATGATGTCCAGTCGGCTGGCCGACAGTCGGCCAGCTCTCTAGTCCATAGTTACCACGGAACGGGAACGTTCCGGGAACGTCGGATGCTAGAACGGGAGCGGGAACGGGAACGGGAGCGGATCGGGAACGTCGTGGAACGCCACGTCATATGACATGTCAGCATATGACAAAAAAATGTAACTTTTTGTATACGGATAGCCAAATATGCTTCCTAATATTTGCTCCCCCAAGACATGAACATACATTTCTGCAAGCAAAACAAACGTTCCGCAATTTTTTTTTTTTTTTTTTTGGGGGAACGTTCCGGCGTTCCGGGAACGTGCCTTCGCCCGGAACGGCGTTCCGGCGTTCCAGGAAGGCGGAACGACGTTCCGTGGTAACTATGCTCTAGTCACTTCAAGGGCCTATATAAGGACACTAAAGCTCACAGTTAGAGTCATTCACTCCACTAGGGAGTGGGTCAAGTACTAGGAGTATTTTGGGTGTATGCCACCTTTTATGAAAGGCAGCCTATGGCTGTAGATGTAGGGGTACCTTTTTGTACCATATGAATATACTGAATTTCCAGCTCTCTCTCTCTCTACTCTCCCTTCTGTCTGCGTTTTTGCATCAGCATGTTCTCAGTGGTGTTCAGGGCTGAAAGAAGACGGACCCCCCCCCCCTCTGAAGATCGGTAACTTCAATGCTCAGAAATCAGCACACTTTTCGCGACGGAATTAACGCACAAAACTGAATGAAGATGTGCAAAAAATAGAGAGAGAGAGATTGAGAGAGGAGAGGACACAGTATTGGGTCCCGAATACCCTCTGTAGGGCCCCCACCACGAATGGTGTGTTTGCGTTATTAGAATGATGTAAATCTGAAATAAAATACAAGAAAACTTGACCTTTCTTGGCTGAGATAACTCTGCCCTTGACCTACAGTCCTTCACCCCCTTGCGTTAGCAAGCCCTTGGCTGTTCTGGCCCTTCGGTTGTTTTAGCTCTTGGTGAATTATGAGATAATACAATGGATTGTGGGTTCACCTATTTATACTACCAAACAACAGCAGTCGGCCAGGTTAAGTCCAGGCGGCCAGCCTTAATTCTGCCCACGACTGAATAATCAGCATTAAATGCTGAATACAATCAGATAAAATCTGCGCATCACTCCTTTGATGGCTGGGCACTAGGCGCTTGATTTAAGATAGGGCTGGGCACTGTTTGTAGGCTGTTTGGGGACTGGGCAGCCTGTATGGGCTGCCCCATGCCAAAGGCTTGAGTGTGAGTTTTGAATCCTATGAGTTGGATTGATGAGTTTTTATGCTCCAGTGTTATATTTGTGTTGTTTTGATGGAATTTGTTGAGAGGAATCAATTGTGAGTGAAAGTCTCTGTTAGTACCGAATTAGAACTGAGTCAGATAGCTTTAATTTTGAGTCAGCGGTGTTTGACAGAGTCAATTGGAGGCAGTTGTGTATCTGGGTTAATTAGCTGATGCTGTAGAAGAGTAGATCTTGTCTTGTTGGATTGAAGGGAAGTGGTTTTGGGTTTGGTCTGACGGTCAGAGGACTGTCACAGCAGAACAGTCAATCGGATTGATGTCATGTGCATAAAATGCCATGGACATTCTCAGATGCTGGTCCAGAAGAGGCAGCCAGAAAAAGAGTATAAGAACCAGATAGAACCAGGATTATGGAGCACAGAGTGCAGATTGGCTAGTGTGGACTTGGAGAGGACCAGAGGATGTTGTCGGCGGCTGATTACAGGACGTGTCGGCTGCATGGTAGAGGGCAGGCGCTTCAGCGTTTGCTTTATTTGGTCCAGTCGGCTGGCCGACTGGTGGTCGGCCAGCACTTCAATATTCCCAAGGGCCTATAAAAGGCACTCAAGGCTGGTCATTGTATTCATTCATTCCTTTATGGAATGGGTCCTTAGGGTCCTAGTTTAGGATAGATTTTGGTGACGTTCACCTTTTGTATGAGGCAGCCTAGGGCTGTAGAAAAGTACCTTTTTGTACTATATGATATATACTGAATATCTAGCCATATCTCTCTCTCTCCACTCTCCTTTATGTCTGCGTTTTGCATCAGCATGTTCTCAGTGGTGTTTAGGGCTGAAAGAAGACTCCTAGAGCTTTCGCGTGTTACATTGGTATCAGAGCATCAGGCTCAGCAAAGCTGAACACTGATTCAGTGCCATATGATGGTGTACAAGTGCAAGGTACAAGAAAGTACGCGAATACGAAGCCCAAGGCAAGGAACACAGAATCAGGAAGAGCTCCCAGGAGGTTTGTTGGCGGTGTTCCACAAAGCCAGAGGGGATGGTAGTCCTGTGAGCCAAATAGGTTCTCGGGCAACGGTCCCAAGGGAGGATTACCCTCCAAGGGGTGATGTGAGAGTGCCAGACTCATTTCTCAGAAATGAAAACCAAGACAATGTTCAGAGTTAGGGCAGGAATGGATTGAGGACTGGAGGGAACAGATGCATAGATCTTATTCAGAGTCAGAGTGGTTTTGGAGACTGGGCCGGGTTTTCAGTGAAAAGGGTTTGCCAGAGTTGGATGGATGACAGAGGGACTCCGAGAATAGAGTGGGATGATGACAGTCATCCAAGAACAGGTTGGAATCCCGTCATCAAGTTTAGCAGAGGGGGATGTCATGTGCTTAAAATGCCATGGACATTCTCAGATGCTGGTCCAGAAGAGGCAGCCCGAAAAAGACTATAAGAACCAGGATTATGGAGCACAGAGTGCAGATTGGCTAGTGTGGACTTGGAGAGGACCAGAGGATGCTGTCGACTGATTACAGGACCTGTCAGCTGCATGGTGGAGGGCAGGCGCTTCAACGTTTGCTTTATTTGGTCCAGTAGGATAAAAGGCACTCAAGGCTGTCATTGTATTCATTCATTCCTTTATGGAATGGGTCCTTAGGGTCCTAGTTTAGGACAGATTTTGGTGATGTTCACCTTCTGTATGAGGCAGCCTAGGGCTGTAGAAAAGTACCTTTTTGTACTATATGATATATACTGAATTTCCAGCCATATCTCTCTCTCTCCACTCTCCTTTATGTTTGCGTTTTGCATCAGCATGTTCTCAGTGGTGTTTAGGGCTGAAAGAAGACTCCCAGAGCTTCCGCGTGTGTTACAATTGATTTGTGGGCTCAAAGTGTTCCAGAGTTAGTAGACAGTCTAACAGCTGTTAGTGTTGAGTCTGTTATGTTGAATCTTTGTGGGATCTGAGGTATTTGAGGATGCGGAAGTGTTAGAGGACATTGGAGTGGAGAGATTTGATTTAGGTTTGATATCAACTGAATTAGTTAAGTCTGATTTGAGTCAGCTGGAAGTTAGCAGGGAGTGCTGACAAGTTCAAAGAGGTTTGATATTAGCTCAATTAGTTAAGTTTGATTTGAGTCAGCTCTGGAAGTCAGCAGGTGAGTGCTGACAGGTTCAAAGAGGTTCAGAGGCAAGGCGTTTGAGGTTGCTGACGCTGGAGAACATTTTGGGAACCTGGAGGACATGTATCTGACTAGGGTTAGCAACAGGTATCTGATTTAGATTACAGTCAGCAACTAATCAACTAAGAGCTTTTTTGGTCAGCTGGTTGTCAGAGGAGGTCAACTGAAGAGTTAGGAGTGAAGATCAGAGTTGTGGGATGTCAAATCTGACTTGTGAGGACAATTGGTGGTGGAGGTTAGAGGATATCAGTTGTAAAGTGTCTTGGAGTTGTGATTTTGGTGCTTCCCACATCTGATTCCAGTATATATTCTTCTTTTGTGGCTGCTGGTGGTGATATAGATGCCATCACCTAGTACCATCACATGTTTTGGGACAGAGTGTGTCTAAGATATGTGTTTTGCTGGTGTTGTGGTGCTAGCATATAGTGTCCTCCCTACGGTGGTGTGTTGGGATGAGCTATAGAGCAGACTCCCTCGACGCATTAGCGGCGTTGCTACTGTAGTTCTTCCATGACTGCTTTCTTCTCCATGAGCTAGCTGTGCGATGCCATTGTGCATTGCTCAGTGCTTTTCTTCTCCCTTTGCTAGTCTCTAGGCAGAGGAGCTAGAGAGCTGAGTGCTTCGGCCTCTCACTTCTATGCCTAAGAGAAGGCCCCCGGAAGCTGAAATCTATCTTTGCTTTTGGAATCTGAATGTTGATGATCTGTTGGTTGCGCATGCTACTATTCGCCTTCTTGGTGATGCTATCTAAGCTCTATTGAAGTCCTAATGAAACCCTAATTTGCAAGTTTCCTAAACAAATAATCACTTCTCAAAGTAAATCCTCTAATTGCTTACTATGGTGAGCCCTAGGTGGCTCTGATACGAAGTTGAAAGAGCATTGATCTAGGGCGGCTCATAGCAAGCAATCAAATCCATGGTGAAGCTTAAGAAAAATACTAATATAAGATTATGTTGGAGATTAAGAAATCACACAATAATAAGGACATAAACTCGATAATCTCATTGCAATAATCAAGGTCCATACACCCATATTTATAGCCTTGGGGAGGGCTCCAATCCATGCTTTGTGTGCACCCTAGTGCCAACAATGTGTCCATAAATGCTCACACTACATGTGCCACCTTGTGCTTTCCATGTGCTACCCTTTTGACCTTTGACTTCACCTTTTACACTTGACCATACATTTCAACCTTTGGCAATATATCCTTAGTCTAATGTGCATGCTCCTCCCCTTGCTCCACAATTGTTACACCCTCACACATTGTTTTTCTCAACAATTTCGGCCGCCAATAGAATTCCTCGATCCATGAGATAACCATGAGTTTCATAAGTCCAATGCATCCCAAATAAAGGGAGCCATGAAAAGAATTCATCTCATTAAAGGGAGCCATAAGTCCATAAAGCCATTAAACTGAAGAATGCAAAAGATGACTATATATATATATATATATATAACCATGTCATATATTGTAGTCCTTGAGCATCATGTTCACAATAGAGATGACCTCTAGATTCTAGGCTTCTCGGCCATGAAAAGAATTTTTCGTGAAACACATTCAAGAAAAACATACAACACTTCTCCTTGCATTTACACACAAGGGTCAGGTGTTCAAAACACATAAACCATGAAGAACCAAAAAGTAATAGCTTTGTAACCTCAAAGAATACTTAGCTCTTCTTCTTTGCTGAAAACATCATGAAGCCATGAGACAAATAGAACTCTATTATAGCTTGCTTTGAGCTTGAGAAGAAGCTTCCATAATACAAAGATAGAAGATAGATGCCTCCTCACACGCTCTCTAAGAAACCATAATGTTCACTTCCGAAGTTTCGGCCCATTTCCAGCCATTCAAAAGTTAAGTGATGTCTCTTTAAAGTTAAAGTTGCCAGAAAGTTAAGTGATGTCTCTTTAAAGTTAAAGTTGCCAGAAAGTTGGACTATGCACAATGTCTTTCATGTTTCTTGGTTGAAGCCATATGTTGGTCCAACATTGCAGGATATATCCGAAGAGCAACAACCAGATATAATAGACGAAGTTGAAGTCATAGTGCCAGAGTAAATTCTCCTCCACAGATGAAAGCATGGATCCGGTCGAAGAATCCGACAATTCTATATGAAGTTTAAAGACCGCGGAACCCATGAAGCAGTTTGGTTGGATGAAAAGTTTTTTAAGGAGTACCCATAGTTGTTGGCGGACTTCTTGGAAGCCTTGAACTTGCCGCCAAGTTAAGCAGGAGGGAATGTCACGTGCACCCTGCACTGGGGTACACAGTGACACACTGGCATGTCATCAGTGCAGCGTTTGTACAGAAGTAGAACCTTTTCTAGGGTTATTTATCATACGCCGTGACCCCATTGTGAGCCCTTAGTCTAGGGACAGTCAGGCACGAGCTACGTAGGTCAGTCTCTGAGTCTTAAAGGTCAGTCCTCTTAACCCACTTGGAGAAAGCATCATTCAGAAGCATGTCGTTGTCAACCTTAGCATTAGATGCATGTAGGCATGTTTAGGTTCATTCACATAGAAGGAGCCAATCCTAAGGCCAGCCCCAACTTGGGCTAGCCTTTGCAAAGGCATCCAAGGCTTTTTCATGCAGTCTGCAAAGCCCGGCTTTTGTGCCCAATCGGCCGGCAGCCAACTAGGCCTACAGCCGAGCATCATATGGGCAGCCGACAGGTAATGCAGCACCCAACCCAGCATTTAATGCTGCCGACTGGCATTATCCAGTCGTGGCGGGTGGGGATCTTTTACAGCAGCCAACTGAACATTTCATTCAGTCGTGGGACTTTTTCATCAGCCGACAGCCCTTTATAGGCAGCCAACTACAGCCATGTGTTGGTATATAACCATGAACTCAGTTCCACACCAAGTCATTCAGGTATTCAGCAAAGCACCTTCAGTTTGTAGCATCCAATCACTCCAGGCTAAGGAAGGAAGATACTCTTCACACTTAGCCAGCATATGTGCAATCCTACAGCTATTTGGACTTGCATCAATGGCCAAGGAGATTCTTCAGCATAGCCTCGGATAGGTGGATACTCAGCCGACTTACGGCCTTCCTCGTCCTTGCGTTGGACATTCATATCATTCGTACTCAGCATTGTACAACATTTCTCCAAAGAATAATATAAGCAAATACTATTGCTTGCGGGGAGGGCGGGGGGGGGGGGGGGTGGGATGCTTTAGTGGGTATTGGGACCCAATACTGTGTCGTCTTCTATATTCTCATTCTCTTCTCTCTCTCTCTACTCTCTAAAGTTGATGCTAAAGATTCTCACCACATAAAGGTATAAAGAAGGCCCTATTGTGCGTTATCACGATCAAGCTCAGTGCATGTAACTACATATACATCAGCCCATATGCTTCATCCATATGTCAATAAGCCTGTAGGGTAACACATATGCCTCTTCCATGAGTGCATAAACCTGTATGGCAGCACATGTACCTCTTCCTTGAGTGCATAAACCTGTAGGGCAACACATATGCCTCTTCCATGAGTGCATAAACCTATATGGTAGCTTGTACAATGCATCCATAGGCATAGAAAACCTATCCATAGAGAACTTGTATGACACATACATAAGTCCATAAACCTGAATAAAAGCCTATATGGCTCATTCATGAGTGCCAAAACTTGCAAAACAGCCTGTATATCGCATAAAGCCAGAAATTTCAGCAAGCTTTGGGACTGTTTTGCTGAAAAACAGCCATCTGCAGTGTGCAAGATGGTGTAGAGTAGTGAAAATCATCTTCCCCAAGTTGGATATGGCTATGGTGGGCTTAGAAACGAAGAGAAATGGTGAAAAATCAGAGTTTTCAGCCTCCAAAAGCCTGCTTAAGCTCAAACTCGCCCAAGAGATGACTCTCATGTTCAAATAAGCAAGAAAATGTTACAATGCCATGTGTAGAGCTGAATTGACAAGTGTGAGGACACTTGTCTCTTTTTTATCCTCTTATCTGCCACACTGTTCAGCTCTAAAAATATTCCAGATGATAGCTAATTTCAAATGGTGCTTTGGCAACCCTCGGTCTTTGTTGAATTTCGGAGGTAATGACGCGAGCGGAAATTCTATCGGAGATTCCCAAAAATAGCAACTTCCCCTAAAGTTTAGTAGATGATCTCTTTGTGTTCCACCACATGAGAAATACATGTAAGCGCCATGCAGAAACCTATTTCATTGCTCGATCTCTCCAAAATCCTCAAGAGTTCGCCATACATACTTTCCACTTGACACTTGAGCTCCAAGAAACTGTCTCGAGTGCCATGACCATGCTAAGAACACTTGGTCCTCTATAGTGGGGTAATCCCCCATTCCCAAAGCTTGTATATTCTTGATCTTTTGGGCATCCAAAGCCCATCCACACACATGAATTCTAGAGATGCCCAAAATGTTGACATTCACTTCATGCATTGTAGCTTGTGTATGTGTTGTACAAAAAGTTGTAACATTATAAGACATATGGGAGACCCTAATGCCTGAGATGATTATGAATCCTTTTGGTGTAAGATCAAAGCAACTTTGCTTAATAAGGTGCATGCACCTTTTGGGGATATTTGTGTTCAATTGCTTTGCAGTTCTTGAAAATATGTTGTCTGTGACTTCTCTTTCTAAGTTGATGCACATTCATTTTCTGAATGCAGGGTCTAGGTAACAATGCAAATGATTACGTTGAATTAAAATATTCTCTTGAAGAGAAAGGCTTGGTTGCTACAGTTGCTCAAGTATCACGGCCAGACTGGCTTAGGAATGCTCTGGGCTTATTAGATAGAAATTATTGGACTGGAAAGCTCTCTCCTAGGCCTGTACTAGACTGGTATGTGGTGTAATTGAGTAATGCTCTTGTGGCTACCTTCTCTTTTCATGAAGTGTGTTGCATGCATGCGTGTGCATGCTCGCAGGCGTGCACGTGCACACATCTTTTCTACCTAAGATGGTATCATTTTTATACTACTGTAATTAATTAATTTTCTGAATGTTGGAAGGTATTTTGAGAGGATGAACAAAGCAATCACTGCAGCAAAAGGGACAGCAGAAGGTGGTTACTTCTAAAGCTTATCAATTGCCCTCACTCCAAACTGGAATGCATGCTGTGAGTGCTCAAGTGTACATCAATTGCTTATTGGTCACAGGTGATATGAAAGTGTCATTGGTCGGGCATTCTGCTGGGGGTTGGCTGGCTCGAGTGTACATGTCGGAGTTTGGTATCGATAATATTGCCATGCTTTTATCTCTTGGAACTCCTCATTTGTAAGATCTCTCAAAGTGTATTGCAGCATTTTGGTGTTCAAAATTTATTTTACTGGCGTCGTAAACCTTTTGAGAGGGTGCTTACTTTTTTGGCAATGTGTATAGGCCACCTCCTAAGGGAGTACCGGGAGTTGTGGACCAAACAAGAGGCCTACTTGATTATGTGAATGAGATGTGCCCGGGCAATTGCTTTGCGCCGGATGTCAAATATATCTGTGTTGCAGGCAGGTACTTGTTCTGAACAAATGCGGAGGCTCCATGCAGGGCAATGTGTTTTCACCGGTGTGCTTAGCTTGCTTGTTCTGTATGAACAGGTTCTTAAAAGGTGAACGCTTTTTTCCTGCTGAAGTGCCAGTAGTTGCTACAACAGGAGTAGGCACCATTGTTGCTGCAGATAAGCAGCCAGTCAGTGCTGTTTCTGAAACAAGAAGCTTTGAGGATGATGGCAAAGTGAAAGAAAAGGTGGGAACATTTCAATCTCGCATAGTGGGACAGGGTTATAAACAGGTATGTACTTTGTTTAATGGGATTTCGTCCTTTTAATGTGCTGCTAGCCTTAAGGCATTGGCTGACATGCAAGGCAATGAGTTTTCCGGATTTTTTTCTCAACCTCCATAGTAAGACTAGTGCCACAATGTTGGCATTCATACAGACGGATCCAGATCTCTCATTTCTTTTGGTTATTTTTACATGGTCTCCCCACCAATAAGTGGAGATTGGTTTTTGGTGTAGCACCTACGTGCTCGAGATGTGCGGTAAATTCGGAGACTGTATAGCATTGATTAAGGGGTTGCAGCATTGCACAGCGTATTTGGGGTTCTATAGCCCAACTTATGAGCAAGTTGAGTGGCCACGCCATGCATGTTACTTGGGGGGCAGTTGCTTGGCTTTCCCAGTTTGGTCCGCAACTTTTCTACGAGGGCAGTGATACAGCCATTGACACTGCTATTTTCATTCGTAGAGGTATTGCCCAGCATGGTTTGTTGCAAGATGTCCCTCACTCACATTATACACCCCCCAAACAGAGGATTGACACCAGTTGGGAGATTGTTGCCAGTATTACAACATGGCATATCTGGAGAGCTAGATGAATGGAGGCTATTGAGGGTGTCCAAATTTTTGAGTCTAAGTGCATTAGCACTATATGGGGTGATATCATCCATACTCTCATGGCTATTTGGGCTCGTATTCAGGGGTCCTCTTGTTCCGCGTAGGCAAAGCGCGTTGTATTTATGCGGGAGTGGGACCATGGCATTTTCTTTTCCTCTAGTTCCACTGGTCTTTCATGGCACCATGATGATCCTCAATGGTTGAGATAACCTTACATATTGGGGTGATTCTATTCTATTCCGGCTTATAGCCATGATTGTTGTATGCCTTTTTTCATACGTCTATTTCCTGAAATAAAAAACATTGTGATATTGGACTTAACTTTTTACTTCTAGGATCTTTGGGTTTTGGTTATGCTCAAGGGTAGCATAGTAATGGGCCTATGGCTTGTCGTTGAGCAGCTGGATCTCTTCATGGATCACATGCTCGGTCATTGACCTCCATAAACATAGGGCAAGACTTCCTGTAGGTCTTATGATTTGAAGCAGATTTTTTTTAAGACTTGGAACATTTCCACTCAAGGTGTACATGTAATGTTCCACCATGGTAGTGTTTGCATGCGTGTTTTCATGGTGCTAAGGACTTATCTTTCGAGTTACCCGAAACAGCTGAGCTTTCTGTATCTTTGCGCAAAGATATAGAAAGCTCAGCAACCACGCCGGTCCAAAGCTTTTGGTTCTTGCGTTCCCCGCTCTGATTAGGGGTGGCTAAACGAGATAAGCGCCACGCGCTTGGGAATAAGGTAGCTACTCCACCCACGGAGTTGAGACAGCCCAAGGGTGCATGAGTCGAGGATAAGTTGTTCTTCGGTGTTCTGCCGGTGCTTGCGGATTCAAGGGTATGCGTAAAAGTACACGTGTAATTCGGTGATATAGAATGGCTAAGGCGAGCATTGCTACAAGCGAGCAGTGTAGTCCCGGCTGACCTGACTATAAACTGCTCCTAGCTCTTGCACAATACTTATTACCCTATTATGATCGTTCCCCCTCATAACCGTACGTGCGACTTCCACTGCACTCAACTTGCACGGACACTATTGAATCTATTGGACGCGAAACATGTTTAATGGACACGGATTGGTTTAAGCAGAAGGGCCTGGAAGTATGATGAACATAATAATGTTGTGGATAAGCACATTGTGTATTAAAGCAGGAAGGTGTTGTTTCTCCTGTAAGTGCATAAATCTTCTCTCATACATATCCAGTTTTGCATTCTTCCTCCAATGCACATTGCCTGTTGTGTCTTCCCCTCATTCCATTCCTTTGTCCCAAAGTCTATTTGTTCTTTCCTTGTTTTCAACTTCCAAACTCTTCATTTTCCCCAATTATAGCCCCAATTACTTATCCTCATTTCCCTCAATTTTTAACATTGCTCATACTCCCCAATTTCTCACAAATCTTTCAATTTCCCTAATTTTTTATTTTTCTTCAGATTTTCTAGGTATTAATGTTCTTGCAGATATCACCATTTAAAAAAAATCCGAACTGTATATTACCCCCAACTTTTTCATTTCTCAGAATCTCTGATTTCTCACAACTCGTTGAAAAATTTTCCACTGCTTTTAAATCAATGAACATAATGTTTTACAAAATGTCTTTTTTTCCCAGAATATTTAATCAGTCGACTAAGTCCTTATCGTCACTGGTGGGAGTACCTTAAGGTGAGGCAGAGGAGGAACTTAATGAAGCATACTGTAAGTGGCAGCAAGCTGCAACACCGATGGGGTGGGGCGAAATGGTGAAAGTCCGGGATGAGTGGTATCAAGGAGAGAGAGTCCACCAAGTACTCCACTGTACTAGCTCCATGTCCGAAGGGGTGGCAAGTGAAAGAGTTGGAACCAAGTCACGGGGCTAGGCCATTGTAAATGGCTAGTCTACACAAAGGGCGAGGAAGTACTCCCCATAGTCCATGCAGGTCGCGATATGCTTTGATGTCCACTCGAGATCCATGCCCACCATGTTGATTTCCTGGTACATGGTATCATCTGTCTCGAAGAAGGGTACCTGTGCACTGGCGGTGCGGGCATTGAAGTCTCTAGCTAGGAGATATCCCCGAGGATGGAGAACGTCATAATAGCATCGTAAAGTGGCAGGTATGGAGATTCCCCATGGGTGGCATATTGGATGTGGATGGTGCAAAGTAGCACACTGCAAGGTAGATGTCTCGGGCCCTCTCCGTCATGATCGTCACCCACATGAACTGTGCATCCTCATCCCGTCTGACCACCTGTATCATAAGCTGTAGCTCCTCTATATATAATATGGCCACCCCACCTGGGCCTCTAGTGCCTCCTGCTATGTGTGGCTATGGGCGGTGGACAGACTCCCATCTATATCCCCTAACCTCGGGTAGTCGGCTCCTCTAGCATTGGTGTGTGTTTGTATATAGGACCATGTCACGCCCTCTGAATGTTTCCTCAAACAGGCCCATTGCACTTCTAGACCGCAATCTCTAGCTTGGTCTCATAGGTCGCGCACCATCATCGAGCGGCTCGGATATAATCATCCTCCCATCTCTGTATATCGCCTACTTCCCTGCCTTCCGCGCTTCTAGTATGCGCGGCATGCACTCCCTCTTGTGTGCGAGCCCAGGTGGTTCCCTCACTAGCAATTTTCTCCTCCCTCCTCTTGGAGCGTCTTCACTTGCTCCCTAAGCATATTCAGCTCATCATTAAGAGATGGTTGTATTTCACTTTCCTCATACTACGTGCATGTTTTTAGAGTATTGATTTCTGCTTTGAGTGCGGTGACTTGGGCATCTAACCCCGTGATGAGCAGGGCCTGTTGGCTGTTTTTGGCTTCCACCATCTTAATCAATTCTCCCCGCATCTCGTTTAACTGGCTCATCAACTGGGCTTGCATTTCTGCTTTCCATTTATCCATTTCCTCTTGCATGGAGGCGCGCCACATGCACATAAGCTCGTCTGCCCCTGGTATTTCTTCAAGCTTCTTGTGCATATTTTCGATTTCCAAGTCCTGTAACTTGCATACCTCCTTCACGGCTGTCATTCCTGCCTTAACATGGTAATCCATGATCTTCTGTGTATTACTCCAAACTGTGCTGTATTTCTTGGCGATACCTTGTGAAGTTCAAGAACTTTTTGCCTATAGACGCAAAATGGGTTGATGAAGACTACTTCAAAGATTACCCACCACTTCTTTAGGCATATTTGGAGGCTTTTCAATCGAGGTCAACTATTAAGAAGCTGGGGGGGATGTCACTATTTGGCCGCCCAAGTGGTCTTCCCGTATTTCGTGCCGAGGTACGGGAGGCCAAGGAGCTTCGTGTCGCTTGTACTGAGGCCAGGACTCGCGTCAACTCCCGGAGGTGAGGCATCGTGTCACCCGTAGTGTAGCTAGGACGTGGAATCCACTATCAGGAATCCTAGTTCAGGTTTCCCAGTGAGCCAATTCAATGCTCGGGAAACTTGCTATTTTATAGGTTCTAGGAACGGGAGATATATCCATTGCATAATGCACGTGCACGCATCTGTGCTTGCTTGAAATTGATTTCACATGACTTGTTTTGGTGTGACTACGTGCTATGACGTGTACAGTTCATGAGCAGGGGACGCCCACCCGTGAACTGTGCGAATGCCCTCTATTTTGTGACATGGTTTGTGGCATGCAAATAGGTAGTATTAATTTAAACCTTTGTTTGTTTCTCTAAGACTTTATAACCTTAGCACTTCACATTCTTCTAAGTTGGGCATTGGTCATTGGCCAATGTTCGGGGCCCAAGGACCGAAGTATGGCCTGTCCAAGCTGTGAGAAAGAACCCTTTTTAACCCATTAAAACCCATTCATGGGACTCTTTAACGAGGGGGGCACCTTATAGAGGTGCCCACCTTCATTAAGGGGGGGTGCCACGTGTTCTATATACATTGGACCCCTTCCCATCTCTACCATCAACCTCTCCCACGATTTCTCTCTCTTCTCGGATCTCTCATTTTGGTAGTCAAATACATGCTGAAATCATAACTATACCTGCAAGTACATGCTGAAACCCTAACTGTACCTACATGTACATGTTGAAACCCTAACTTTACCGGCAAGTACATGCCGAAAACCCTATCATACCTGTAAGTACCTGCTGAATATCATCCTATATCTACAATACCGGATGTAAGTGCTGTGAACCGGCACCACCAAGTGTACCTGTTTGAGTACCTTCTTTTGACACTGCATACCAGTACCTGTTCGTGTACTCGTACTTGTTCGCGCACTTGGACCTGTTTGTGTACTCGTACCATGGTCTCTGTCAGGATGTGAGCCAAGCTTTAGTATGAGAGCGCCTGTTTGTGCGTGGTCTCGGAACGACAATTTCGAGTTCACTCCCCTCTAGGTGTATGAGACTGGTGGCTAGGCTACTTTGACTCAACGAGTCTGGCATTGACAATCTTGTCCAACACACTTGTTTGGGTAACATGTCTTCATACTTCACGCCCTTGGAATTTTGCACATATTAAATACTCCAATAATATACTTCAGTATGGAGGGGGGGGGGGTCGGCCCGATTGTGGCCCCAGTGGTGGAGTGGTGGTGTACTGTGTGCAGTGCTTGTCTCTTTTGCAAATTATCTTGTGCAAAGATGTATCATTCAATTGTTATGTGCAATGTGGCTTTTACTTTTTAAGTGTTGACGTGTGTATTGTTCACGAGATGGTGCCCAAGGATGTTCACACCTAGCTGGTGTAGTTTTATTCCACATGAACCGGAAACGGTGATTAAGTTGATCCCTGTAAAATTAAGTGGAAAGATAGGATAGAGGACTCTTCGACTTGGGAGATAGTTGCTAGTTTATAGCATAGGTTTTCGAGTTTTCTTTCTTAGGCAGATTTTGTTTCCAAGAGTGGGAACGTCTAAGGAGGGGAAGTATGTTACGTACCTAGTGCTAATCCACGAGATTAGTGGCCTAATCCGGTAGGGTTAGGCAAGCCTTGGGATTAAGAGAAAGCAGGCTAATGTTGTAAATCAAGACATCCTAGGAGAGCCAAGAGCTATGGGGGATGGAAGATCTCCATGGTGTGTGCAAAGAGAGAGAGAGAGAGAAAGAAAGTTGTATTAACGTCTTCAAAAGGCCAAAATGACCTATGAGACCAAAAGGTTACGTCATATCCATGAGGTACATCATCCTGGGTACAAAATAGTAATAAAGAAAGATAACAAAAATCTAGAACTTTAAAATCTGATCTAGGTACATGAACAGAGAGCTCTCGTATCACCCTAATACATCCCTCATGGGCCGCTGCGACATGGTGCTCAAGGTGGTAAAACTGAGTTGGCGCGAGAAGGTCCTACGATGATGGGAGATGATGGCCCAGATCCTCCTGTGGTGGTGTGGCCGTGGGCGAGAGAGAGAGAGAGAGAGAGAGAGAGAGAGAGAGAGAGAGAGAGAGAGAGAACAAGGCTCTTAGAGAGTATTTGCACAACTCCATAAAGCTTGATTAGATGTTGTGTTGAATCTTACACCAAGTACATGCTTTTATAGGTTGTAATCACACACACACTCCACCATCGCTCCGAAAGGGGGTTTGGATATTTTGGAGTCTCTGTGTGCACCCATCATGTACGTGTACTCCTATTTGTGTACCCACTTGTGTCTGTGTGTGAACAGCCCCTAAAAGGGCGAAGTGTGTTAGTGTGTGTGAACCCACCCTTAGATGTTTTTTTTATTGAGTGCGCATTGTGTCACTTGTCTGGTATGACATGAGACAACCTTCAATAGTCACAATGATTTGGGCTCAACACTGCACTCTAATGCTCTATCTAAGACATGTTCCTTGCCTGCAAACTCAGAGGCTAGTAAGTGTGTCACGTGCATCCCGCACTTGGATGCCACGTAGACATATGAGTACAGAAGGTGCAGGACCCGGGATGGTGAACTGGTCCCATGTGAGCCCAGTCCGGGACAAATCAGCCAGGGATCCATCTCAGTCGTCCGAGGTCAAGTGTGCATTGTCCTGCACAGGAGTCCAAGGTCAGGTGTGCACTGTCCTGCACATGAAACAGTGCCAGTCTGCACTGTGAGTCTCTCTCTGGAATGATGTCAGTGATTCTGTGTATCTGGTATGGTACCGGATGCCAGATCATTGTGTAGATAGTTAGGGTTTCATTATAGGAAAAGGGGCCAGCCCATAGGGCTACCCCAAGTCTTAGGGTGGGCATGGGGATGGTGTGAAACCACCCCCATGAGAGCCAGGAAGGTCCTGGCTGTACCCACCAGCCATGGGTAGGCCATGGAGGGCTGTAGGACAGCCCCAAGGGTAGCCGACTGGTTATTCAGCCCTAGGAGGGGTGTAGGGCAAGTATGGGGCAGCCCATACAGGCTGCCCAGTCCCCAAACAGCCTAGAAAAGGTGCCTAAACTTGGCTTAAAGCAAGCGCATGATGTCCAGCCATATAGGGAATAATGCGCAGCATTTAATGGGATTTTTCTAGCATTTAATGCTAATATTCAGTCGTGGGACAGGATTATTGCTGGCCGCCTGGACTTCAGCTGGCTGACTGCTATTGCTGGAGTAGTATAAATAGAGTAGCCCACAATCCCATTGTTTCATCTCATTTTTCACCAAGAGCTCAAGCATACAAGGACTAGACAAGCCAAGAAGGTGCTAAGCAAAGGGGTGAAGGACTACATGTCAAGGGCAGAGTTTTCTCAGCCAAGAAAGGTCAAGATTTCTGTATTTTCTTTTCAGATTCACATCATTCTAATAAAGTAAATACACCATCCGTGGTGGGGGCCCTACAGAGGGTATTTGGGACCCAATACTGTGTCCTCTCCATCTCTCTCTCTCTCTCTCTCTATTTTCTGCACATCTTCATTCAGTTTTTTGTGCGTTAATTACGTCGCGAAAAGAGTGCTGATTTCTGAGCATTGAAGTTACCGATCTTCTCCGAAGCTTCCGCATGTTACGAAGTGTGGGTCAGAGGCCAGTGAGCTTGGAACAAAAGGCTTAGAGGCTCAACAAGCATGGCTCATAGGCTTAACAAGCATGGACGTTGAGAGACTCAGAGTTCTAGGGAATTGGTTCCAAAAGAGCTTGACCACTCATGACTTACATCAAACTCTCAAAAAGTCAACCCCCTTGGACCTAAACAAGGATAAGTTGAAATACTGGTGCCTTTTATAACACAAGTCGGTACAAACACAAAAAGTGACATTCATGAGACGAACACTTATTACAAATGGATGGGTTGAGGACCCATGGCACACACCTAAAAACTAAAAATAAATATTTTATGGAAGTTTAGAAACTTTCGAAGCTGGTGAAGTGTCGACGGCGTTCATTATAGGCCCAAGGGCTAGGGCAGAGGATCCGGAATGTCTTCAATGTGTCGAAGGAGGCTTCAATTTGGAATAGCCCCAACTTTTGGATGATGCTGAACCTTAATTTGATGCAGATGATTCAATTTTTGCAAAACTCCCAAATTTTGAGTGTTGCAGGGGTTTTAATTTTGCTAGTTTTTACTAATTTTTGGTAGATGCAAGGTCTTTAAATTGATGATTTCACCATTATTTTTTGAGAAGTCATAAATTTGATTTCTGACGTGGACTTCTGCAGATGTGGCACAAGTAGCAGAGCTACTGATGATGATGTCACGCTGCTGTTGGTGTGATACTGGAGAGCACAAAACACACAAGGCTGTGTAGGAGGCACAGATGATGTTTTGAAAAATCGTGAGTTGCGCTCCCCCCTCCAGGTCTGCATCACTGCCAGCGCGCCCCCCCCCACTCCCCCCCCCCCCCCCCTCGCCAGCCCTCGCTCTGTCCTTGCGCTACCCCCTGCTCGCGCATGCGCCCCTTTCCCCCTGTGCACTTCTGCCCGTCTTCATTCTTTGCTCCTGTCGTCGCCCCCTACTCCCGCTGGTGCCCGTGCGCCCCCGACCCCTCCCCCTTTTTTTTTCTTCCGCTTGCGCTACTTCGCCAGCCTTCTCTCTCTTCTTTTGCCCCCCTCGTTTGCGCCCTTTGCGCTTGCCCCTTACTCTCACTGCCCTTCTTCTTGCTCCCGTTGGTTTTTTTCCTTTTTTTCTTCTTATTTTCTGTTTCTTTTTTCTTTTTTCTCCTTTTTTTTTCTGCCCCTCCCCCCGTTTGTGCCTCTTGTCTCCTTCTCCCGTCGTCGTCGTCGGCAGCGCCCTCAGCTAGTGGGCTATTCCTTATTTTTGGGGCAAGTTTCGGCCTCTTCTGGTCTTCGCCTCCCACAAGGAGGACTTCATGGCAGCCGCTCCATCTCCGCCGACCGAGGCCGCCGTTACTTGCCTTTCATTTTCCGAAGCGGACTTGCAGCTTCTCACTACGACTGTTGCATCCCTAGAGGCCTCCACTCTGGTTTGCAAGATTGTCGGTGGCTGCCCCGTGCGTGGCCAACTAGAGATCTCCTTCAAGCTAGCTTTCTAGGTGCACCTGCAAAGATTGCAGATATACAACCACTGGGGTGTGGCTACTACGAGATTGAGTTCGACTCACCAGCGGCATCTGATCTTGTCATGCAGCTGAGAGCCTTCCAGGCCAATGTTTCATTTGCAAGCAGATGGGTCATCTAGCCAGATCTCGCTCTCGGCGTCAGTCTAGGAGACCGCCCCCGGTGGTTCCCCCTAACACTTCCCGCTCAGATCCGCACCAGGGGACAGAGGGAGGTGAAGGTTCCCAAGCTAAGGAGCACCAGGTACCGACCATGGATGACCCATCAGTCGGAGAGTGGCAGACAGTTGGCCCCCACTCGGGTCGCCGGTCGAGCACCAGAGCTGAACGTCGCTGCCTTGCACACTAGGCTAGCAGCATTTTGGAGGATTCGGTTCTATCAGAGAACTGTTTCGAGTACTTATCATAGCACCCGCCCGCAGATGACAGGCCCCCTCCAGTCATGAAGAGGGTCCTTCCGCACCCTCCCCCCCCCCCCGATGTGGCGGCGGTTGATTCCTCGTCGCGATTCCTCTTCTGGCCCTTAGTGCCCACTGGGGACGGTTGACCCCACCCTCTTTACGTTGAGCCTTCCCCAGCAGGCTTCCTCTCCGATGGATGCCTCCCCGCATCATCCCTCTCCAAGCTCTCCGCCTTCTTGCTTCCCCTCGCCTCCTCCTTCTCCCCCACCCTCGCCTCCGACTCTACCCGTAGTCGCTCCTTTTGTCTCTTCGGTGCCTATCATCCCCCCCCCCCTTCCCCCCTCCGCCTATCTAGAGCATTCCCATTGGCCCCGTGCAGCCCCTGATCTGGAGAGGAGACAGCTGAGTTCTATGCGTCGCGTGATTCAGCGTTTCTCAGAGCCGGTGGAGATGACCATTGCGGCCTCACCGGTGAGGGCTCTCCCACTAGAGTCTCCAGGCAGGCTCCCCAAGATCTTGGGGCAGCCTGTGGATTATAGTTTCTTCTGGTGTCTTTCGACAGAAGGGATAGACAGGTTTGAGGAGAATGTAGCCCCTATTTGGGTATGTGTGGTCTTCCACCACTCCAACCCTCTACTCCAGAGAGTGCCGCGATGATCTTCTCTTTCCCCTTGAGCGCAGCCCCGAGGACAGTGGGATCTAGAGTCTCTAGCCGATACCATTCAGGGCGAGGCAGTTGAGCTATCGCATTATCTTTAGGATCTCTACATCACCTATGTTCTTAATCATCTATGGCCCCTGGCCAAGATGGAGCTTGGTGGATCAGCCCACAGAGAGCAGGGAGGGGAGATGGTGACCTCCAGCCTGGAGGTGCTGCTTTTTGTGTTTATGCATACCTCTATCGCAGTACCTTTCTCTCCTTCTTACAGATATCTTCATTGCGATCGGTGGAGTATGGAGTATGCATACTCTCGCGCTCGGACAGAGTGGCAGCACATGAAGGGTAGGATCCATGCCCACTTGGCATGACTTCACACCAGGACAGATTGTGACTATTCCCCGTCTAAACCCACGCCCAAGACTTTTCAAGTGGAGGGCAGTTCCGATAGTTCTGTCTCACACAGAGATTGATATGAGGATTATCTCATGGAACATTCAGGATTTAGGGGGACCTCAGCGCTTTCAGGGACGAGGCATCCTTAGAGGAGAGCTTCAGCGAGCGATGGTGGGGGACCTATTGACATTCTTTTCCTCCAGGAGCATCACCTTATTGAGGGCCGCACCCGCTGCTGCGGGAAGATTCTACCAACAAGCAAGAGTCACTTTTTGGTCTCCATCGAAGCTTCGGCCCTTCAGGGACGCAAGGAGGAGTGTGTCTCTCTGTCAGTGAGCAGCTTCTACCATCTGTGGACAGGATCAGGAGCCATAGTTCCAAGACGTGCTCAGTGGGTTACCATTCTGATTGGTGAGGAAAGCGTTGGCTTCCTCAACATTTATGCCCCGAATGCCATTGTATAGGGAGAGCTATCTTTTGGAGCACCGTTCGACAGGCCCTGTACTAGGCTGATTTTTGGTGCATGGGCGGTGACTTCAATATAATAGATGCAGCAAAGGACAGACTTGGAGGAGGCACGGCCACAGTCTTAGGAGCGGAGTACTCTGCTTGGGAGGAGATGATATTGATTCTTAGGGAACAGGACCCTTGGCATCTTCCAGAGTTCAGTGAGCAGCTTCTACCATCTGTGGACAGGATCAGGAGCCATAGTTCCAAGACGTGCTCAGTGGGTTACCATTCTGATTGGTGAGGAAAGCGTTGGCTTCCTCAACATTTATGCCCCGAATGCCATTGTATAGGGAGAGCTATCTTTTGGAGCACCGTTCGACAGGCCCTGTACTAGGCTGATTTTTGGTGCATGGGCGGTGACTTCAATATAATAGATGCAGCAAAGGACAGACTTGGAGGAGGCACGGCCACAGTCTTAGGAGCGGAGTACTCTGCTTGGGAGGAGATGATATTGATTCTTAGGGAACAGGACCCTTGGCATCTTCCAGAGTTCAGGCATAGCCCTGGGAGTCTTAGCTTTTCTCGATTGGATAGGCGGAGCACTAGTCCCAACCTCTCTTGGTTGGATAGGTTTTATGTCGATGAGTGGCCTTGCAGCCATGGAGGCATGGTATTCTAGCAGGCACTACATTTTGAAATCACGTCCTAGTTATTATGTCCCTAGAGGACCCATGGAGGCATGACAGGCATGTGAGCTCCAGGATTCTAGACAGCCTCATCCAGGACCCCGAGATCTGCAGTCGGATCGAGCAGATATGGGTGGGGATGGACTTTTCCTCAGGCTCGACAGCGTGCAATTTGGATGATGCCTGGGGGAGATCAGTGTTTTCTTAGAGGATGCAACCCAGAGTACATTGGAGGGCTTTCGAGAGCAAGAGAGGAGTCTGAGGAGGAGCCTAGCCTCTCTACAACGCCTGCAAGCGAGTTCCCCAGACAGACCGTGGATTGAGAGTTAGATTGTTGCCGCCCGCACAGAGATTCGGTCCATTGAGGGGAGAAGGGTGTAGTATAGATACCATGCCAGGGCTTCATCCTGGACTCAGGCCGGTGACAGAGTTACTGGAGATTTCTTTGAGATAGCTGGCTCCCATAGGAGGAGAGACGGTATTCGCAAGCTGCGTGGCCAGGATGGAGCTATTGTTTCTGATCCGCTCTTCTCACTGGTGCCCCATTATTCCCTTAGGTGATGGATGCGCACGAGAGAGTTTGGAGGCACACGAGAGAGGTGGTTCCCCCCTCCCTTCGGTCTTTCCTATTGACCCCTTTCACTTCAAAGGAGCTGGCGGAGGCGGTGACGGCATTACCTAGGAGCAAATGCTCAGAGGCGGATGGGACGTCATGGAAGGTGGCCTTTGCGCTGCCTTCAATGAGATTATGCTCATAGGTGCCATGCCAGAGAGGTTCACAGAGGGCTTGATACATTTGATTCCCAAGGAGGGTGGTGATAGATTGGAGATCCGACAGTGGAGACCCATCACCCTTCTAGGGACGGCCTATAAGATTTTGGCCAAGGCCATCAGTAGGCGACTTCCCCAGACACTCAGGTTGGTTTTGTTCAGGACCGGAGCATCCTTTATAACATCTTTACCTTTTGGGAGGTGATAGCTTTGGCTAGGATGCGGCAACAGTGCTAGTCCTAGACTTTGAGAAAGCTTATGACAAGGTGGACTGGAGCTTTCTGGAGGGCACAATGAGTTTGATGGGAGTCTCAGGACTTTATTCAGCATCACAAAGCCAGGTTCTCATTCAGGGAGCCCAAGGCAACAGATTCCCCCGTTCCCACTCCGTTCGACAGGGCTGTTCTCTGGTGCTGTACCTTTTCCTATTTGTCGCCGAGGCCATGAGTAGTTTTCTCTCCGCCTAGGAGACTGGACTTCAGGGATTGCGCCTCCCCTCCGCACACAGGAGGAGCTACTAGACTCAGATTTTGCAGACGACACAGTAGCCTACCTTGTTGGAGATGTTGGGAATCTCCAGAGATTCGCAGAGGTGATCGAGATTTTCTACCGAGCATCAGGAGCACAGATCAACTGGCCCAAGTTATGTGGTTTTAATGTAGGCTGAGCACCCACCCCGACTTGGAGACCAGTTAAGGCTTTCCAGTGGATCTCGAGGGGCACTCCAGTCTGCTACCTCGGCTGCCAGGTTGGTATTGATATCTCTCCTAAGCAGCAGCTCGCTCCACTTCTTATGAGTATTCGGAAGAAGCTCTTATACTGGAGCTCGGCGAGGCTATCCCTGGCAGGCAGATGTTGGAGAATTGGAGCAATGAATGCAAGCGCTCTCTCACTTATGAAGTATGCCAGAATCAAGGATAAATACAAAATAGAGACATGAGCAAGAGATGCTAGCATACTCAATAGGAGCCAAAAATAACTATGTGTTATAATCAATCACAGGCACGCATCCCTACTAGGCTTGTTGCTCAAATACAAAGAACTCTTAGAGAGACTATCATCTAGACTACCTAGATAGAAAACCATCGATTGCTCAATGCAACTCTCGTGAGGAGGAAAACGTTAACTAACACACGAACACACACTGTATATAGACTCTAAACTCGTTGCAGGTACCCTTGCCATAATTGCACCACAATTAACGTACACCGCTTCTCTTGAATTGGACCACCTCTCATCCACCTATCATGCATGGCTACGCTGGCATCAAGTTGCCACGTTGCATGAGTTCCCTTAGAAAGGTTACTCTCTAACAGCAGAGTGGTGGTGGCAAACGAGGTACTGCTTGCCATGTCACCATTTGGTCCATCTCCATTTTTTTTTTGGTGCCACTCCTATGGGATTATCACTCCATAGAACAGCCAGATTTGTGCCATGCTCACATGAGGCTAGGTTGGTGTCTCATGTGAAAGGGGCCAGTTACTTTGTGTCACATGGATGGGAGCCAGTCTTGTGCCACCTGTGTGTGACCAAGATCGTGTCATATAGACGAGAGCTGTATCGTGCCACTCGTGTATGGCCTGGACGGTGTCTTGTCCATGGGATTGTCACTCCATGGAAGGACCCGTGTTTGTACTGCGTCTTGCCTATGGGACTGGCCCTCCATAAGAAGGCTAGGGTTCTCACATTCTGTCGCGCCAGTTTTGTGCCCGACAAGAATGTTTTGTACAAATTTCATTACATGTGCACATGTATCCATTTTTGCATGTCTGAAATTGTTTTCGCGTGACTTGTATTTGTGTAGCTGCCTGTCATGATGTGTCACTTACTAAGTGGGGACGCCTGCCCAGTAAGCTGGGAAGCTTGCCCTGTTTTTTGACATGTTTTATTACATGTGAATAGGTGGTAAGTTTGGCATATTCATTTATTTTAAATGTGCTATTCGTTATTAAAATTATGGTCCTTGGGTAACAATAAGTGTGGGTGCCCAAAACCCATTTGAAGTAAGTTATGTATTTGCCATAAAGAGAACACAATGGATGGAGTACGTGAAGGTGAGAAATTTTGCCAGCCCGACTCTCTCTCTTCCATGCTGTCGGCGTGTAGTAGCAAACCCGACTCCTTTCTCCTTCTCTCCGGCGTATGGAAAGCACCCGTTTCTGCTGAAACAGAAGTACCTCTTTCTCTCTCTTCAGCCAGCAGCCGATTGTACTTGTTTTCTCTCTCTTCGAAGGACAGCAGCCAGCAGCCGACTGTACCTGCTTTCTCTCTCTTCGAAGGACAGCAGTCGACTGTACCCTTTTTATCTCTCTTCGGACACATAGCACACTTATTTATCCACACCTAAGGGTGGGTTCACACACACTAACAAACTTCCCACCTTTAGGGGCTATTCACACACAGACACAAGTGGGTACACAAACAGGGGTACACGTTCACGATGGGTACACACAGAGACTTCGAAATACCCAACAACTAATAGGAGCGGCTAAGGTTATTATTAATATAGTCTTATTATTAGTACTGGCTATTTATAATAGGATGGTTATTTATAGCAACATGCAGACTGGCATGGATTTGTGGGAGTCATACCTTAGCCAATGGCTCTAGGGTGGTTTGTACACTTGGGAGGTGAGCTAGCCTGCACCCCTCTTAGGGGGTTTGTACTAATCACTTGTGTTTTGTGTTTAGGAAATCAGTCCAAAAAATCTGAAAAATGCTAGTAAACCCCCTAAATTCCGAAAAGGTGACAAAGTCTTCCACTGTTAGCATGCATGTTACAACCACATAATACCTTAGGCTACCTTTATCCAAGTCTTCCGTTGTTAGCACTCGTGTTACAACCACACAATACCTTAGGCTACCTTTATCCACGTCAAGGCTCTAGTGAGGATAAAATTGTGAGCGCTAGCATCCCTGAAAAGGGATACAAATGACATCACGGGATCAAAAATCAAAGCTTGCAAATCACTACTATCATAAAGACTACACACCAAATAAAGCTCAACAATGGAGACATCAGCAACTGCAAATGGTAGCAGGTGCATATGCCTTGGGGCATATGTTCGGATGCATGTTGGGGCCTGGGTGGACCATTCTTTTTGGGACAACAGCTAACCTACTATTTTGTAATTTGTAATTGTATGCTTTCTTTCTTCTAATCACCCTTCTTTTGTTGACCCTTTTGGCCATGGGTTTTGCATATATAAAACCTCTTGCCCAACCGTGTGAGGATTCAAAGGATGATAAATGTCTATTAGAGGAGGACTTGCCATGTTTTATCAAGTGTTGAGGGGAAATGGGGTTGGTGTTATAGATTCTTTCTTGGAAACGTGTAAAGCCTTGAAAACCATGTTTTCAAGTGTAAAGGGGAAATGGGGTTGGTGTTATAGATTCTTTCTTGGAAACGTGTAAAGCCTATGAAACACTAATGCTGGTGAAACATTCTTTCATGTTGTCATGATCACAAATGAATGTGTGTATGTTTGTTTTGTTTTTTGACCCATTCTCGACCCAACATGCAAGTTTGTTTACACTCTATGGAGGGCATTCGGCTTTCAAAATGATCAATTCTGCATTGCGTCACTTGGAATGGTTTGATGATGAAGTATGAACTAGTTAAGGACCAAGGTGTGTAGTTTTTGACACTGACGGTTTTCTTTCACCAGGTCTGTGGGCAAGCAGATGTATGGGGGGATGGAGTAGTACCTGTAGTGTCAGCTCATCTGGATGGTGCAAGGAATATTACTTTGGATGGTGTATATCATTCCCCGGTCGGAGCAAGATTTCCTGATAGGCCCTGGTATGGCTCAGCTGGAATCTTGGAGCAATGGGTGCATTACCTAAAATGAAGACTACTGGTCCTCCTGCACTAGGTCTAAACTCCTAGTTTCATCTGCAGCATGTGCAAACCTATAATGTGGAAAGATACATTATTTCATGGGGCTTTGAAGGTCTTCTGATAGGTAAGCCCATCCATTATATAGTTAAGATACTGCAGTGAATCATTGACGCAGACTAAGACAGCAATGCCAATTGATGTAGATGCTGGCATGAGATGGTGTTTGTTTTCTGCCAACCAGCATGAGATCAAGGACATGCAAGTAGAACTTCACATTTTCTTCCTCTCTTTTCTCCTCTCTCCAATCAATAATTCAAAGACAAATGCTTTCTAATTTCTTGTGCCCATGCCAACAAAGAATTCAATCCTTGTGTTCACTTTGATGACAGAAATGCCCTTAAAGCTTGGTTGCAATAACATCTTGGTATTGACTACATTAAAGAGTCAGTAAATCTCTACATTTTTGTCTGCAGGTTCCAGTTTACTGTTTGTGAAGTGTCTCTGTATGAGAAATTAATGAGTGGCAATTGATGAAATACCTTAGAAGAAAACACCTATGGAGGCTTATGATGTCGGCAAATCGAAACTACTAAACCTTGAAGAAGAGGAGAGTGGTCTCTTAGAAATCAATTCTCTACCCTTATCATGTAATGCACAAGCTCCTGTGAGTTTGCTCCCATCATACATATCAGTCATGGTTTGATGAGCTCAAACCCTTGACATCCTACTTCTAGTATTGGATGGTGGCCTATTGTGTGGCCAGATTGTTAAATTTGCAGCAATGTAATGAGCTATGGTGGATCAAATGCTAGAATCAACATCATTAACAAAGAGATTTAGATGATAATTAAAACGTGATTAGTGAGTAATTAACTGATAGCTTAATGTAGGCATGGATAATAAATTCTCATTAGGCCAATGCCTCAATTTATAGAGTTTACATCCAAGCATCTAATCTCACAGATTTTTCCTTGATTCACTCCACCTCTTTTGCTTGATTCTCTCCACCTCTCTTAGAATATCTTCACACCTCCTAAATCTCCTCATGCTACCCTTTATTCTCTCCTAGTAGATACTTCTCATCTTTTCACAGGTTCTCTCACATTTACAGATTCTCTTTTACAGCCTCTTGCCAAGGGTTTGTTCCCGCACACACCCTATTCACTTGTATATTTCAACACCTCCCCTCAAGTGAATAATCCTAGCACATCTGGACTCTATACCAAGTTTCCCTCTTACTTAATAGTCCGCGACCAGTGCTTCAAGTCCCTGAACTCATAGTCCTTGACACTCTCTCTCTCTCTATGTGTCCAAGGCTACTACAAGTGCCCGTGACCTTAACTAAAGTGCTCACACATACATCTACCACATGGTCTACATCATCAGTGGCTCAGAGGTGGTTTTACTCTGTTGGGGCAGGTTACATTGGGTTGTGGAGTTTTACTCTCTCTCTCTCTCAGAAAAGATAATCTAACTCCACTTTCTTAGGAGCCTCCATGAAGTTTGCCGATGTCATTCCTTCTCCACGCGATTTGCTGTAGCAGTCTCTTGCCATGTGTCCTGGCTTTTCACAGTTGTGGAAAGTGAAGGTCCTTCCTCCTACTCTGCCTCTTCCTCGTCCTCGTCCTCGTCCTCGAGAGAATCCTCCTCGCGTGAAGAATGCTTTTTCTTCTCCTGCTGTTGTTGAGTCCAACCATTTCTTCTCTTTGCCTCTGGTCTCTTGCTCTAGTAAAGCTTCTTCTAGCTCGTGTAGCTTCTTCAATTCAGGTACATTCTTTAATGTTGCTACAATGTTTTCATATTCACCTTTGTCCACACTCTTCAGAAGCACTACTGGTGTCTCATCATCTTCTACCTTTTTGCCAATAGTTGCCAGTTGTTGCTTAATGCTTTTATCTATGTTCAAGTGTGTGATTAAAGGTTCACTTTCTTTCATATCCAATTTGTAGAATTACATTAACAGATTTATCTTTGAATTTTAATTAAGCTTGTGTGCCAAACAATTTATTGAGTTCATCCCATGCATCTTTTGTCCACTGTATCCCTGTGATGTGATGAATGATTTCATCGTTTAAACTGAGTGCGATAAGTTCCAATGCTTTTTCATTCCTGCTCTTCTACTCATTTTTTTCTCTCACCTCTGGGCATTCATCTCTTCCCTCAACTAGCTCCCACAGATTTTTCCTCATGAGCAGATACATGGTTTTTGTCTGCCATGTGTAAAATTGCTCCCCATTAAATTTGGCTCTCTCTTGTGCCGTACTCATAATGATGTGAAGGAGGTCTTACCTCTTGATCCAATTTCAAGATTCAAGGGTAGTGTCTACTCTTTTACAACTCAATCTGGTGTTTAGGTGATGATTACAACAGATTTATTAGCATAAATTCACCAAAAATTTACATAAAGCCAAGGGTAACAAATCTGGTGTTTAGGTGATGATTACAACAGATTTACAACAGATTTATTAGCATAAAATCACCAGAAATTTCATTAAACCAAGGATAACAAATCTGTACGGAATGGTTGGAGTATCAAACCATCTCTGAATTACAATCTGAAGTTATAAGAATCTGTATCAGATACCCAATGGTTAATTTGAATCCTCAATTGCACCAAAATACAGTGATTAGTATTGATTAATCATTGATTAGTAAATTAATCCTCTGTTTTGTGTGCAGAAAACAAAGTTGCGGGGAGTTCAGATCTGAGGCCTTAGAGTTCAAATAAGCTCAAATTCTTTCAAGGTCATCAATAGCAATTAGTCTAGTAGAGGATTAAGCCAAGAAACACAAGATTTGACCAAACATTGAATGCTTTATCTCTGTTTTACCAAAGTCACCTGCAGATTTGATGAAGAGCTTGGATCTCATTATAGACTTGATCAAATCAAAATCTGTCTTCACCAGCCTGTAGAACACCCTTGAAAACCCCTAGGGCCAAGAGGAATTAGAGCCATTGCATCTGTAGAAGACAAGATCTCCATTTTTTGCAAAAAAAGAAGCGTTGAAAAAATTACGATTTTCTCCTGCTTACGTCGGCAGTTTGATGAAATTCTTGAGTGGCTAGCTATGGCTGCAAGCTTTTAAGATAATGTTGAGCCTAGAGGGAGAGGGAGCTCCTCCACTAGTTGGGGGTGCACAGGTTAGTTGAAAATAGACTTAAAAATGGATTAACTTTTAATTATGATTAGTAGAGTAATTAGTAAGGTAATTAGGCTAAAAAAACAGATGAAGCCTAAGCTTGGCTCTGATATCATGTTAAATTTGTAGCAATGTAATGAGCTATGGTGGATCAAATGCTAGAATCAACATCATTAACAAAGAGATTTAGACGATAATTAAGAGGTGATTAGTGAGCAATTAACTGATAGCTTAATGTAGACATGGATAATCAAAAACCAGCAAATTCGCATTAGGACCAATGCCTCAATTTATAGAGTTTACACCCAAGCATCTAATCCTTCTGACTTCTTCTTGATTCACTCCACCTCTTTTGCTTGATTCTCTCCACCTCTCCTAGAATATCTCCACACCTCCTAAATCTCCTCATGCTACCCTTTATTCTCTCCCAGTAGATACTTCTCACCTTTTCACAAGTTCTCACATTTACAGATTCTCTTTTACAGTCTTTTGCCAAGGGTTTGTTCCCGCACACACTCTATTCACTTGTATATTTCAACACAGATTCTCTAGAAATGGTTCGAGAAGGTTTGGTACATTATTATTAGCAGTCATGGTTGATGAGCTCAGACCCTTGACACGTTGGTTTGTGGCCTATTGTGTGGCCAGATCCTCTTGAGATGGTTCAAGAAGGTTTGACACACAATTAAACGAGTGACATCATTATAGAGATTGATATTCCCATGTTGGGACATGGGACGTGCGTCAGGTGGGAATAAAGATTTTGTCATTGAGTTGTGGGGCCGATCGGTGTCCATACAGTATTGGATGGGGTTGTGAGCTGCACATGTTGCTTCAAGGTCTTTTAGGACTTAATTTATGGGCTGCAGGCAGATGCAAGATGGTTGCATGGACCTAGGTGGCATCGTGCAGATGATGATAGTGGAAGAGTGACAGAGAGACAAAGGTTACTTGGAAAGCTTTGACCCGCTCATGCCTAGTTATCCATCATCATTGCAAAATGCACCCTAGCTTTGTCCCCTCTCCCCCCAAGCCAAAAAAAAAAGAATAAAGAAAAAAGAAAGCTCCTATTAGTCGGGAAAAGGCCGTCAGAATGCACAGCGGAAAATGAGACAACTGTTATGAGAAACAAAATGCAGAAGTGTAGAGAGAGAGAAGCTATATAAACTCTACTATATACATGAAGATCCGATACAAAAGTGGTGTGGGGAGCAAGGGTGGTATTTATACCACCCTATAGTGCTGGCCAACCAACCCAAAACTAGCCGACTGGGTGTGGGGAGCAAGGGTGGTATTTATACCACCCTATAGTGCTGGCCAACCAACCCAAAACTAGCCGACTGGGTGCACATGTCCGCGACCAAGAAAATGACCAGTCAATCAAGACAAGACATAGTCGGCTAGGAGAAACACACAGTCGGCCATGCAGGACCAGATCAAGTCGGCTAGCACCAAACAGTCCCCATGACCAAAACAGGGAGAAAAAACATGGAAAAAATGGAAAAATTTGAGAAAACTCTTGGGCGGACACACCCACACCAAAGGCCCTCACTGAGTAATATGTACAGACACAACCTCCTGCTGAAGAGCCTAGAGCTTTTTGATGTGCTCCCGCATCGTCAAAGACTTTGTAGGATTCATCACTCATATCTGCACGTCCAACGAAATCCACTTCATGGGTGATACCTTGTTATACAGAGAAGTCAAGTGCTGCCAAATCCCTTTGACCAACGTCATGTGTTTGATATGATTAATCACATGGGGTATGCAATTAAGGAAGATGAAAAAACGCACACGCGCATTGACACGATCCCATAACTGTGCCTGAGCCTCCCGTTCTTTTTGCACCTGTAAATCTGCTAACGCGATTGTCACCTGTACCAAATGCTGTAATGCCCAAAGATTTGGGGGGGGGAAATGCCCCAATGTCAACCAAATGTGCTTGTAATATCCAGAAAATTGGGGGAAATGCCCACATGCCAACCAAATGTGCCTGTAATATCCAAAAATTTGGGGGAAATGCCCCAGGTCTAATTGGCTGCCTAAAAATTAGGGCTTTTTTACATTGAGCCCATTTTTGGAGCATTCGACCAATTTACCTTTGATTTGCCAGGATTTGCGCACTTGCAGCTCTTACAGGTGTCAGCTGATTGTGTTTTTCACGGTGCATGTATACATTTGTGGTTTGCTGCAATATATGTATGCCATTGTGGACACTTTGACAGATTTGCATCATCGTGCAGTACACTTGCACATTTGGGACATGCATATGTATTTCTCGTGGTGAAGGAGTTCCCTTTCAGTCCATTGATTATCCTGCTATTTATATCCCGCATTCTTACGGTTTTGCTGGGCATTGCCTACTCGTGGTGACTTGTGATAGATTTGCTATGTTAACATGGCCAACAGTAACAATGACCTCTTTGGAATGCTATCTCAAGAGGACAAGCTCAATGGGGACAACTACCCTATGTGGGCTTATATGATGCGTCATGTTTTGGTTGCCAAAAATGTATGGCTCTATGTGGATGGCACTAAGGAGCGTCCTCTTGTACCTGCTCCAGCGCGGAAGGTGAAGTGATTTCCGCTCACCCTCATGTAGGTCCACCTTGTCGTCTTCTTCCTACTCAGCAACAGCGTACTTGGGATGCTAGGGATGCTCATGCCCATGCATTGATTGCTCTCTCATGCCGCAGGCATATCATTCCACACATTCGTTCTTGCACCACTGCAAAGGGTGCTTGGGATACCTTGGCGGCGTTGTATTCAGGTCGCAATGAGGCTCGTGTAGCTTACCTTCGGGGCAAGCTTGAGATTGACCGCATGCTTGAAGGTGACTCTATCGATCAGTACCTTACGCATGTGAAGAACCTACGAGAGCAGCTCATTAACATTGATGAGGTCTTCACAGATAGCTATCTTATTCAGACAGTTTTGCGTAATTTACTTGACTCTTATCAGACATTTTGTACCACTTTGTGGTTGTTGGCTGGCAATGCACCTAATGCGGTCACTTTTGACAACCTTGTGACTCTTTTGCTCAGTGAAGAGCAATCTCGTTCCAACAGGAACAACATGATGTCTGCTGAGTCAGCAATGTTTGCTGAGTCAGCAATGGCTGCTCTCTTTCGTGGGAATAGATCTGGGCCTAAACCTAGCCCATCGGATCCTCCCAAGACAGAGGACAAGCCTGAAAAGAAAAAGCGCTGTAACTATTGCAGGAAAACAGGACACACCATAGAGGAATGCAGGAAGCGTATTGAGAGTGAAAAAAAGAAGAAGCTGGCATCTTCTTCCACAGGTGCAGATCAAGCCAATTTGGCTATACATGTGTCAGCCTTGACCCTTACATCTTCATTGCCTGCAGAGATGTCTTCTGATGCCGTTGCTTTTGATGACTATGCTCTATAGTCTGTACTCCATGGTATGCATTGTCTGGCAGATGCATTTCAGGAGGGGATTTTACTTGCCCACATGCAATTGGTGATGCCTCATGGTCACTTATGCTTGTTGACCCTCATGCTGGTCTATGCTAGACGCTTTCTCTCATGTGATGTCTACTGGAGATGCCTTTTATGCTGTTTTCTCTTGCAGTGGGATTGTTTCTAAAGTGTTGACATTGTCACTTTCTCACATGTGATGTTTACTAGGAGTGCCTTTTACACACTTGGTCAGTGTTGGCTTGCTCTCATGGTTTTGACATGTCACATGTATATTATTCATTGTGGGATTATGCATCTTTACACTTGCCATACAGGCCACTGATCATGGCATCGCTAAGAGTTTACCTATCCTATCATAGCATATTGGCTGATGCCCGCCTGGAGCCCCCACTTTTTCTCCCCATTTTCAGCTTTTCCCATTGCTGAATTTTTACTTTTAACAGCCCTACCATTGCTGATTTTTCCTCATCGGATCCTCCATTGATGAGTTTCACTTTTGCAGCTTACATTGCATGTCTTGCAAGCATGACTTTTGGATCCTGTTGCCTTTACACATGCGTATATCTGCTACCTCTTCTTATGCTTATCACTGGTGCAGTTACAGAGCATTGATGTGGATTACATGTAGTTCAACTTGGCATTTGGTACTTGCCTTCAGGGAAGGTATTATGTGATGCCTCTTGATTTGATGCAGTTGATGTCCACATGATCTCTGCCATGCATTTCTGTTGATGCATTTATGTACTACTGTGCTCTAGCATTAGCACTATGACATTGGAGATTCTCCTTTTCTCTGTCATATAATGCTTGCCTTTTCCATTGGCAGTGGAGTTCACTCTTACTGTGGAGCATAGTGCAGGGCAGCATTCACAGCTTTATCACCCTGCTGCTACCCGTTCACACCATTCACTTGAGGGGGGTTTGTTGGTCATGTCCACTCCCGACTAGAGTTCAGGTGTGAACCCAGCTTACTCACAAGCACTTTTTCCCTGTGGTGACTGGACATAGGTTTTTCCCCGTATGAACACACTTATGTGTGTTGGGCACTTTGCCCTAGGCCTTTTAGTACTCACTTGTACTTTCATTTCATATCATTATTGAGTACATCTTTTCCAGCACTCTCACGTTTCTCTGTGCTTGAGGTTGTGTGTGTGTGTGTGCAGGCTAGCTTCCCTCCTACCCAACACCCATGAGTGAAGAAGGGCCCAAGCTCCAAATGCACAAGGCAGTGACGCTGTTGCATTCGGTCCGAATCCACAACAAGGCTTCCAACCTCCCCAAAGGAGGTATGGTCAAATAGAGTGGATGGTCTTTGTTGGCAGGGTGACAGAGCTGTCAATAATCTTGCTGCAGCCAAGTCTAGCCGATAATTGGAAGAAGCGGTGGCCCCTGGAGTTTCCAACTCCCACTCCCTGGGGTCCCTTTTCAGCTGGGTAAGAACGTGGTTCTCCCAAAGCCACAAATGCCACGAGGGATCATCTACATTCTCGAGAGGAGAGGGGTTGATGTGCTATCGATGGTCGTGGAATCCAACTATCCTCACTCGCTTTGGGCGGGCTGTGATATCTCCGAGGGTCCCAAGCTGTGGTGGGTTCTAGCCGCCCCTCGCTGCTGCCAACTACTGAGGCCAAAGGGAAGGGGGGGACGGCGGGAATGTAGAGCCGGAAGAACGAGAGGTGACCCAAGTTGGAGGGGGAGGCGAGGCTGCTGGAATGTGCCCAGCCAAAGGGATGGAGGATTCAATGTGGTGATCACCTTCTCGGAGCTCTCGGACACAGCCTCTCCTAGTTTATGGCTATGGAAACACACACGCGCGCGCACATATTTGTTCGTAGATAGGTGTGAGTGGGGGCCTGAGCTAATTTTTAAAAATTCAGGTCAATTTTTGGACGAGTTGATTGTGTGGGGAGAAGGGGGACAGCTATTTTAATCCTAGATAGACTTTGATAAGCTGTTTGGAAGGCTATGCCAGTTTTTTTAGATTAATTTTGAAAGACTTCAAATTTGAGGTCACTATTTGGTCAAGATGATGATGTGGTGGGTAAGGTAGGTAGAGGTAGGGGTGGGAAGTCACTGTTTGGTGAAGTGTTGATTGGTAGGGTTATACTAGTTTGACCCAGACCCAATAGAGAACAATGTTATAGCACGATTTTGCCACTTTGATATAGGACTTCACAAGAACTTAAGGTTGTTGGACCATTCAAGCAGTCATTGTGTATGAGTTCTTGGCTAATCATCTAAGTTTGATTGTCGGCAAAAATCATGTTTTGGAGGACATATGATTTTGTTATGAGGCCCTTTTTTGAGTCCATATCTCCCCGAATAAATCTTGTATTTTAGGAGGTATGATGATGAGAAAGAGAATTTATGCATCTTCAATAATAAGACATAATGTTATGTTCCCTAATTTAAGAGAATGCGTACAAGTTAGTCATAATACACATCCAAATGACTTTTCTATGTTCTATTCCCTACTTTAATAGAGTCAGTACAAGTTAGTCATAATACACATCTAAATGACTTTTTTTTAATGTTGTAGGCTTATTGTTTACTTACATGTGGGGATAGGGTATATACATCTATGTATTTGCAAACTTGACAAGTGAAAGGTGACTTGCTGATGGCCACATTTCAACAAAGTCTAGGTATAGGGTATACATCTATGTGTTTGCAAACTTGACGAGTGAAGGAACACTTGCTTTACTGAGATAAGCAAGTAATGCACGAAGAGATGAAGTATGTGGGGTAAATTTATCAAAAGACCATTGATGCTAACTTTAGAAACCTCAAGAGCATCACCTTACTATGTGAGTAGTACAGAGATGATAACGTATGGTCAAAAGCTTGACTAAAGGTGGGCAATCATAGAAGAGACAAAATGGATAATCAACCTTTAGTTTTCCCTATCTAAGCGGAATAAGTCTACTTGTGCAAAGACAAAAGAGAGGCAAGTTAGTCAATTTATATCAAAATAACCCTTACATTTGGTGGCAAGTTTGAGCATATACTTTAACCCAAGATAATGAAGACATAGGGATACTAGATGTAGAGGACACGGTTGCCTGGATGCTTAGGCTTTTGATGCTACAAATGAATTATGACAAACAAGATTTGATTTCAAATGGCATGGCTAAAAATAGGTTTTTATGTAGCTGCATGGCCATGGTTACAATGCTCTTCTTTAAGACAAGGGTAGAGCAAATGATAGTGATTAGTAGATTTATGATTTGCATATTTTGGAAATCATCAAAAGACTTTGATTAAGTACTTTTTCCACAAATTTTTTGTCAATAATATTGTTGTGGATAGTGTGGAGGAAGATGTAGCATCTGCTTTAGCTTCATCTAAAAGGGATAAAGATAAAATGATAGTATTGAGAGAGAAAGATCATTCAAACTCGATGATATTGCATTGTTATTGGTGGGGGCAAACATATAAAATCTTTGTAAAAGGGTTATCAAATAGACTTTCAAAATGTACAAAATGAGAAGAATAATGCAAGGGAGAGGGTGACCTCAAGCTCCCTGCAAGCAAACACAAACGACAACTACATAAGAGAAATGGATGACTGAATTATCTTTTATTATCTTCTCATCTCTACAACCATAACATAAAGATAAGAGTACAAACTATAAGGGAATACTCTCTTGTTGTAACATACAAGGTCGGTCCATAGTGTGAACCCGACTACATGAGCTGGCACTAAAACTATGCCATAAATCTAGTACACCAAAGTGACTCTCAGATAGCTTATAAACCATTGGCAATATATCACCCATAATCTTGCCAACCATGCTAGTGGCATAAGTGTGGAGCTGTTATCTTAGCATGTCTACCATATCCTCGCTAGTTAAGCTCAATATCTCAATACTTCCTCTCAAGTTTAACTCTATATCCTACACTCCAAGCAAGTTCTTGAAGCTACATAGGTAGAGGTAGATCCTCATTTAGAGGTCGAGGTGTAGATCAATATGGAAACATGAGTCATGGACAACAACGACAAGACTCTTAATCACAAACAAGTGGAATAGGCCACTCTAGAGGCAAGGAGATCCATAGAGGCCAAGGTGGATGACAAAGAAATCAAAATGAAAATAGTACATAATCCTATTATTATGGAAATGATAAATAAATCAAAGGAATAAAAGTGGAAATAGTATACAATGCTAATATTGTGGCAAAATAGGACATATAACAAATTAATGCTATGAAAAGAAGAATAACAAAAAAAGTGGGAAGTTGTAGCAAGGAACTATGCAGCTTCAAGTAAATACGCTGAAGATAGAAGTGAACATAAGCTTAGTTCTACAACTGCAATTTAGGAGATGTATGGTATGCTGATTTTGGTGCCTCTAACCAACCACATGACTAGCCATGGTGAGCGGTTTAGAGAAATGATGGATTTAGAAAAGCTAGGTTTATGTAAAAACGGGTGCCTCTAACTAACCACATGATCAACGATGGTGAGTGGCTTAGAGAAATGATGGATCATCTCGTGTAGCTGGAGAAATAGAGGGTGGAAAGTTTAACCTCCTAAACTTTTTCTTGCGTGGTTGGTTCTCTATGACATACTCGGGGCAATGTGATGAGTTGTCATCCTCAAGGCTTATAATTGTTGGTTTATTCTAAGTAACTGTAATGTTATCACCAATATAGTTTAGCTGCTTATGCATTGGCGTACCACTCACTACTTCTCCCACCAATCTGCTAGTGGTGGTTAACGAGTCTAGAGCTTTTGATGATCTAGTCTTCTCTATTAACTCTATTATTGTAGGGCTTGCACCATGGTATTTGTCTTCCATGAAGGCATGCTTTTTTTTTTGGATGGTAAGAGGACATTAACGAGATATGAAACAACAACATCATATAAATTGATGGTTTCCTTGAAACCCTCTCCTGCCAACCGGCTTGCAAGTTTTCTTTTAGCTAGATTGGTGGTTGGCATGTGTGACAAAGTGGCATCATCCACATCCTAAAAACAAGATTAACATATGAGGATCCAAAGTGAGCTCTATGTTTTAAAAATAGAAGAAGTACTACTTACCCCTACAAGGTGCTTTTTCCAATGGGGGAGAAAACAACCTTTAACACTACCTCTTATACAAGTATTCATCTCAATATGAAATGTTGTGTTCTCCATCTCAATAAACAAAAACATAAATTTTAAAAACGAGGAGAAAGAGAGATGTATGTTTGTAAAGTACCCTACGACCTAAAAAACCAAAACATAAATCAAAAAAAAGAGAAGGATATGTGTATGTTTGTAAAGTAATAATCGACCTAGAAGTGCGGTGTGAAAAATAGAAAAAGAATTTAAGTTTTAAAAAATAACTCCAAATAAATAAATAAAATTTAAATTTTATATAAATAATGTATTATAACCCACAATAAGAGAAATTTATTTCAATTATTGTAAGTGGTATCATCGTTTTATGAGAATCCAAATAGTTAATGAAATCTGATATTTGATATTAAATGCATAGATAACTTTGATAAATTTATTATTTTCATTATAAGTATAAATTATTATTTACTTTTTAATATAAATTTAATTTACTTTTCATTATAAGTATAAATTATTATTTACTTTTTAATATAAATTTCACAAAAGCATTAAATCTATTTTATAATCTTATATATTACTTTGTGGTGATCATTGTGTAGTTTTTCCAAATTCAATACACTCTCAAATCCAAGTCCCTCTTTCTCTCTATCTCTCTCTCTTCCTCTTCCTCTTCCTCCATCTCTCTCCCCTCTCTCTCTCTCTCTCTCCTACTGAGCAAAAGAGGTGATCGGACCGACAGGGAGGGAGGGGCTAGCTAGGAGGAAGGCCCCTCCTTCCCAATAGTCTGAGAGGGGCCAAGGGAGGGAGGGGTCGGCTGGTCCTCCCTCCCTCCCGACAGGGTAGCCGATAGGGAGGGAGTAGTACCCTCCCTCCCTCCTAATCGAGAGGGAGGGGGAGGGCCGACGAGGAGAGAGGGGGAGGGTTGGTCAGAGCCATCCCTCCCGGCACGGCTGCACGGAGGGGGGGGAGGGCCGGCAGGGAGGGAGGGGGAGGGTTGTTGGTCAGAGCCCTCCCTCCCAGTGCAGCAAGTAGGGAGGGAGGGCCCTCCCTCCCTACTTGATCGGCGGGTTGGTCAGAGCCCTCCCTCCCAGTGCAACAAGTAGGGAGGGAGGGCCCTCCCTCCCTCTCGATCGGCGGGTCGGAAGGCCGACCAACTGACCGACTAGTCCCTCCCTCTCGATGGTGGCCGTGTCAGTCGGGAGGGCCAATCACTGCCAACTTGCCCCTCCCACCCTCCCTCCGAGGGAGGGCCAATCACCGACTTGCCCCTCCTACCGTGAGGGAGGGGAGGGGCCAACTGGTTGGCCCTCCCTCCCGTTGCACACCAGGAGGGAGGGAGGGGTGACTAGGTGAGCCTCTCCCCATCCACGGGAGGGACGCAAGAGAGAGGGGCGGGGGGGAGAGGCAGCCATAGGAGGGAGGGATAGGGGGAAGAGGGGGGGGTAAGGGATAGGGGGAAGAGGGGGGGTAAGGGATAGGCAAGGTGATGAGGGGGGGTAAGGGATAGGGGGAAGAGGGGGGGTAAGGGATAGGCAAGGTGATGAGGGGGGAGAGGGTTAGGGATAACCCTCTCCCCGGAATATGGTCACCAACGACCATATTTAGGGAGAAGGGGCTAGGGTTAGGGTTACCCTAACAAGACTGTATTAGGGAGTTTGGGAGAATCCCATTACTTTAGGAATTTTCTGTTTAATTTAATTTTTGGTGTATCTTGAGCATACCAATTCCAAAGTTGTTGGAGGATGTGGTTTTAGAACCTACTCTTCTCAAAGGCTTTCCAAGGATATGTTACATGAGGTGGTTTTGACAAAATCTTAAAAGGGTTTACCGTGCCCCCCATTTTTTGATTTTGATAAATGGGAATTGGGATTTTTCCAAACTTGTTAGGTGTGTTTTTAACCCTAATTTTCCCTGAATAAGGTCATTAGGTAACCCTTACCCTAAACCTCCTCCCCCTCGAATATGGTTGTTGTTGGTGACAGTGACTATATTTGGGGCCTACGAATATGGTCACCAATGACTATATTTGGGGCCTACGACTATATTTGAGGGAGAGGGTGCAGGGGGTTTAGAGTTACACCCTGATCCTCTCCCCGCCGCTTCACCTGGCCTACCCCTCTTCCCCCCCTCCCTCTTCCTTCCCCTTCACCTACCTCTCCCCCTCCCCCTGCCCCTCCCACCGGTAGTGGTTAGGCCCTAATAATCAAAGGGAGGGAGAGTAAGGGTTAGGCCCAAACCACCACCCCTCCCTCCCCCTGCCTTGGGCGAGGGGGAGCAGACGCCCCTCCCTCCCCTCGGCCATATATGTAGTTAAAATCTTCAATCATCTTCAAAGTGTGAGTGGATCTTAAATTAAGGTAAATTATGTGGAAATTGTGCTAATGTTGTACAAATAACAAGATTTATTTAATGATCCTAGTCAAGATCCTAGTTAAAATCTTCAATCATCTTTAAAGTGTGGGTGGATATAAAGCCAATTACTAGACTAAAAAATACAAAAATCATAGGTAGTAACAAACTATCAACAACCACCAACTAGCAACAAATTTCCATGGAAGGACAATAGCCTTAAAATGGAAAAAAAGGGCCCCTGGTTGTTGTCAAGATATCTTGAGGCTCAAGAAACCCTATTTAAAGTACTAAACTATTTCACATGCTCTACACAAATGAGCTAGTTTCCTATGTCATGGAAGGAAAATAGGCTCAAAATGGAAAAAAGGGGGGTTGTCAAGATATCTTGAGGCTCAGGTAACCCTATTTGAAGTACTACACTCTTTCACATGCTCTGCACAAATGAGCTATTTTCCTATGTCCAAAGTTATAGCTCTAACATTATTCATCTAAGATGCACCCTTTATGAAGCCAAGGTAAGATGTGCCTTTTATACCTCTAACCTTATTCATGTAAGATGCACCTTTTATTAAGTCCAAGGTAACAGTTTTTACAGCATCAACATGTAACACTTAGCCATACTCTTTGGACCAAAGTACATGAACGCTTAACATGCCAATTATCTTACACATTCCTTTGGCTCCAAATATACACAAATATTATTATTTTTCATCTACCATATAAAGATCATTGTAGAAAAAAACTCGCATGCGTAATAGAGATTATTTAGAGAGTTGGCTACTTAACACGTTGATTATTGATCTCCACCATCCCTAGCACTCTACCTTCATTTAGCATAGAAACTCTATCTTATCAGTTCCAAATTAAGCATCAAACTTCCTTTCTCCCGAGCACACATGTATACCACAAAATGAATAATGCATATTTTCTCCATATCTTTTATTGTGTGATTTGAGTTATAGTTGGTTTATCTTGAATGCACTCAATATTGTTTTTGAGTTTTAATTTAGTTTAACTTGAATGCACTCAATATTGTTTTTGAGTTTTAGTTTAGTTTAACTTGAATGCACTCAATATTGTTTTTGAGTTTTAGTTTAGTTTATCTTGAATGCACTCAATGTTGCATTTGAGTTGTAGTTAGTCATCCTAGTTTTCATGTGTTGTCTTAAATGCATTGAATGTTGTATTTGAATTGTAGTTAGTCATCCTAGTTTTCATGTGTTGTCTTAAATGCATTGAATGATGTATTTTCTTATAAAAACTTTATTGCATTTAAAATTATCATTTAGTTTGTGTTAGTCATTACTCACTAACCTTAAAATTATCATTTGGTTTGTGTTTTTCATTACTCATCACTAACCTTGAGTGATAATAGGGAACAAAATTATTTTATTAATCTACTAGCGGCTTGATCATCCTTATATATACTTCATGTATATATTTTTATGATAAAAAGAAACAAGTTATGCTTTTTAAACAAGTTATATTGTTATGATAAAAAGAAACAAGTTATGTTTTTTAAAGTATATTCTTACATTAAACTTATAAATGCCTAAAATTGAAGCATAAAGAAGATTAACATGAATCTTGTCCTAGATAGTAAAGACACTTTTTATCATGTACCAAAAATTAAAGTCTTATCACACAAAAGTGTGGGTGAATGTTGGCATGTTCCTAAGATGCATAACATTTGGGATTATATCTTATATTTATGTTTTATTATTACATCATATCATTTTTGCATAGATTTATCTTATCATTAACTTTTACTAAACCATCATGATATTCTTTCCATTAATTTGTGTGATCTTGAAGATTATTCACACTTTTATTTCACTCTATTGATTATTTTTAAGTTGTAATTTTTTATTTCCTTGGCCACAATTTATCTCTTATCATGTGATTTACAATATAAGATTGTGCTAGTACTATTGTGGTTAAGATAAAACTTATAATAATCAAATTAGCTACTAATGATTCTTCAAATTCAAGTATATATTTTTTACAAGTGTAATTTATAAAAATCACAATAAAATTATGTGATTGAATACAATTATTTTTTAAGGCAATAAAAATCCTCTATAAGTTTATTTAAAATAAAGAAGAAAAAGAAATGTGATAAGTAGAAGACCCAGGGAATTCACTTTCCATAGAAATGGGACATCACTTACGTGCATGAAACTCATAAAAACCCCTTATTTAAGTTTATCTAAAAATAAAGTATACCCCTTTCTAATCATATGAGTCCCAATTATGAAGTTCAAGTATCCCCTATTTAAGGTTTAAAAATCAAATAGCAGATATTGATGTTATATATTTGACAAGTTGCAACATGTAAGTAGCAAGGATGTAAGTGCTAGAAGCACAGAGACCAAATGTACTCTCCAAAAATTGTTCCATGTGTGGTTAGCTTAAAAGAGTAGTAAACTAATCAAGTTTTCAAAGTACACCACTAGATCGCATATTGTAAACTACAAGAAGAAACGACACGTGATACCATAAGCTATGGCTTGTGAATCCCCTGGGATAGAAGATCAATGTTATCCAGTATCCCCATAACAAATGTGACAAAGAAATGTGATAAAGTGGTGTGAACACTACATAGAAGATTAGTGTTATCTAGTATCCATCAATAGATGTGATAAAGTGGTGAACACTACATAGAAGATTAGTGTTATCCACTATCCATAAACAGATGTGATAAAGTGGTGAACACTACATAGAAGATTAGTGTTATCCAGTATCAATAAACATATGTGATAAAGTGGTGAACACTACATAGAATATTAGTGTTATCCAGTATCCATAAATAGATGTGAAAGATTCTTAACATAGACATGTGGGTGATATTTGGTGTGATTTCAATCTAGGGCCTACCTTCGAAGGAAATTACTTATAGTATATATGTACATAGGGTAGTTGTGACATCCCTACAATGTGCTAACCCATAATTATCCTATATGTAGATCTCTCACATACGCATACAAATAGACTACACAAGGAAAGTAGTCGGGTAGAGTCACCTTCCAACTATAGACTTACTACTACTTTGAGCCATGCACAAGGTTGTATCAACACATTAAGTTATGATCCCACCCCCTTGGTCATATAAGACTAGGGTGCTATTCTTAGCTATACAAATATGGGGTATTTGTCTAGATTTTTCATTAGCTAATTGCATATATGTAGGAAATTTGTTGGCCCATGGAGCATTAAACCATACCCATGCCATGGTTGTAACATACTTCCTCCCATGGAGCATTAAACCATACCCATGCCATGGTTGTAACATACTTCCTCCCCTTAAGTGCTCACCTCCCTAGGGAAAAAGCTATGTATATTGTTATCCACAACTTGGTCAAGATCTTAAGTCTATAGTAGCTAACCTTTTCAAATGATGCCTTACAAAAATGGGGAGTTTATGTGTTGAGATATTAATCTTAACCATGATATTCCTAACTTGACTATGTAATCATCCCTTGAATTTACTTGGTCCCACCAATTCATGCAAATTACAAGGCCAAGCTCTAGCTTATCTCGATCAAGCTTTTTTATAAACTGTATTGGCTCCCCTATGATTCATATAGGCTCTATGATTGGATGATAGCTTTTAGCAGTATGTAGTATGACAAAAATTTATGTATCTTAATACCTAAGGTAAAAATATTTGTGTCCTGAATCTAGTTACCCAAGGTAACCTATATTTCGAAGTCTTGCCCTCTAAATTGGATTTCGATGCCCTCAAAGAATTAATATTGTGCATAGTTCTCTTTTTAGTGGTATCACACATTCTCACATGAATGACCCAACCAGATTGTCTTGAGAACTAGGCATTAGAAATCTTATCTCAGTTACCTATGACCTTGAGAACCAGGTATTAGAAATCTTATCATTCAGTTACCTCTATGACCTTGAGAACTAGGTATTAGAAATCTTCTCATTCCGTTACCTTTCATTTACCCATTTAGTTACCTATGACCTTGACCCCAAAGAGTTCCAGATAAATAACTCAAAGAATTCCAATCCTAATATCCTTTTGAATCTAATTCTTTCTAGAGAAATTATCATTACAAGGTTTTAAGCATCAAGGACCCATGTCTAGCATCAAAGACCCAAGTCTAGCTAGGAGCATTACTCCATCATGGATCTTTCCCTTCACAAATTTTATCAATGGCATACTTGTAACTATTTCACACATGGATATTCACCAATGTCATATGCAAATGAAATTGATTGAGGTACATATCATTCCTAAATCAATTACACAAATAAAAATATGTGTTGTTTTCCCTTTGGTCAAGTCAACACATGGATTGTGGATTGACACGCCTTCAATCCATCAAAAGGGCTAATATTTCCATTAATGGTATATTTAAGGATCCAATATTTTTGTTAAGTGCGATCGCACACAAAATTATAAGAGCTCTCTTGCTCTAATAATGTTTTGTGGGTCTCACATTGTTATAAGAGCTCTCTCATATAGCTACCACATGAAGTCCTTATATAGAAAGAGAAAATGGAACTCTAGTCTATATGTGCTTAATCTATGAGCCACCAATACATTTTAATGAGACTATTAGAGCCCTAGTCTTGATAGTGGCCACATGTGGAATCTTCTCTTTTATATTCTCTTGTGTTATGTTCACACACATCACTACCATATAATGCTACAAATCCCCCCTGTGGAGTGATGATGTGAACATGTACAGGGTATGGCTGATCAATCTTGAAAAGGCAGTAAGCCCAAAGCTTTACAAAAAGCTTCGAACTTTTCACGAGGAAGAGCCTTCATGAATAAATCTGCCATGTTGTCATGTGTAGGCACATAGACTAAGCTGATCTCTGTTTGTAGAGAGTCTTGGTAATGCACCTCAATGTGCTTAATGCGAGCATGAAACATTGGGTTCCTCGCAAGTGCTAATGCGCTATGGTTGTCAGCGAAAATCGTATTGCTAGACGTCTGTCCAACACCCAAATTAGCCATAAGATGTCTAAGCCACACACACACTCAACTGTAGCTGTAAAGCTGCCTTGTACTCAATTTCATAGCTGAAAGTGGCCACTATATGCTACTTTTGCTGAGCCATGATATACATGAATCACCAAGGCAAAAGCAAAACCCACTAGCGTGTGTCATAACATCCAGCCCAATTTGAATCATTGAAAGCATGCAGCAGTCGGGACTCACCCCCTCTTTGGATAAAATAATTCAAAATACTGAGCGCCCTGTAAATAGCAAAAAATCCGCTTAAGAGCCTACTACCAATGCGTTGTATCTGGGCTATGCATAAATCTTCTTAATTGTGAGACCACATACTGTATATCTAGCCTCGTGTTTTGTACACATAAAGTAGGGATCCAACAGCCTGCTGATACAAACTAGCATCAAAAGAGTCTCCTGCGTCTTGAAGACTAAGTTGAGTACCTGTCTCCATAGGTGTAGCCATAGGTTTACAGTCTTCAAGATTAAACCTCTTCAATAGCTTTTGTATATATGTAGACTGCAGCATAAACTGAATCCCCAAATAGTAATGCAAGGGTCCCAAACCTGACATCTCAAACGATGACTGCAAATACCCTTAAAGGCTGAAATCTGATCTATATCAGGTCCCGTGATGAGTAGCATGTCATCAATGTATAGAACGATGACCAAAAATGTGTCCTTACTCCTCTTCACATAGAGGGTACTCTCTGTTGGACTATTGCAAAAATCATTTGCAACCAAGTATGCATGAATCTTCTCATACCATGCTCTAGGACCTTACTTAAGGCCATAAAGAGCCTTTTTCAACCTGCATACTTTAGACTCTTCTCCTTTCATAGCAAAACCAGGAGGTTGCTATACATACATCTTCTCATGTAAATCACCATTCAAGAATGCAGTCTTAATGTCAAACTGATGTACATTTCACCCATGATGTGCTACCAAAGCAATGAGACACCTAATGGTAGTCATACGAGATGTGGGTGCAAAGGTCTCATCATATGCACTTTTGTTGGGCATACCCCTTTGCAATAAGTCTGGCCTTGTAGCGATCAATGCTACCGTCTGCTTTGCGTTTTAACTTGTAAAATACCAGGTGTCATTCTTGAGTATAGAGTTATACTCATCCTGCATAGCATGCAGCACAAGCCATTTTGGCATACGCCTAGATTCTTCTATGGCTGTTCTCTCCTCATCCACGACATCCTCAATAATTGCCTCATCAAAAGGCTGATTTGCAAGCTGATTTTGCACCTGCAAAGGCTGAATTTCAACACTTGGTTGGGCATTCAATTGCTCTACATATGGCCGCCCTCCATTAAACAAAGGTAGGAGTGAATCAAACATGTCCTATGAGCATACATTCTGCTGTTTTTTACGTGAAATCATGGACTGAAATGAGTTTTCGTTAAAAACATCTCTACTACCAAAATCCACTTTGAGGCCGGATGGTAGAGTCTATATCCCTTGCTTTCTAAACTGTATCCCACAAATATGCATTTAACTGCCTTATCATCAAGCTTACTGCGTTGCTACTCAGGCACAAGAGCATAAGCAAGACAACCAAAAACATGCAAATGAGCCACAGAAGGCTTCCTGCCATGCCAAGCTTCACAAGGAGTTTTAGACTGCAAGGCCTTGGTAGGGCAGTTGTTCAACACAATTTGCGCACATAGTTGCCTCTAACCAAAAACCATGAGGTAAATCTTGGGCTTTCACCATACATTGTGCTATCTCCATGAGAGACGTGTTCTTCCTCTCAGCCACATCATTTTACTGAGCTATGTATGGCACTGTACATTGATGCCTTATGCCTTTTTCAGCCATATATGCATGAAATTCCTTGGACATATACTCTCCCCCTCGATCTGAATGAAGGGTGCCAACTTTACATTCACATGCATTTTCAGCCCCATGGATACAAAGTGCCTAAATCACATAAAAATCTCTGATTTCTTCTCTAGTGGATATACCTAGCTATGTCTGGAGTAATCATCAATAAAAGTGACGAAGTAGAGATATCCCCCAATAGATGGTGTCCTCATAGGACCACATATATCACTATGTATAAGCTATAATTTCTGAACAGCTCTCGTAGATCCATCCTTTAGAAATGATGCTTGATGCATTTTACCAAGAATACACCCCTCACATACATGTCTAGCAGGGGTGTCAAGAGTTAGCAACTCAGACACCATATCATGCCTTTGAAGGCATAACAAACTGCCATAATTTAGATAAATCGTGCATGCCATAATTCTGCATCACTCATAGCACAAGTCATAGAGACTGAGCAATCATCATGCTACAACTTCTCAAATACATCCATCTTGTATAGGCCATGAAACAAGGTACCTGAGGTAATGATAGAATAACCATCATTTCTATCCTGAACTGTACATCTATCATCCATAAATATCACCATCAAGCCTAACAAGGCTAAGGCTGAAACTGATAGCAAGTTCTTCTTAATACTACCTGCTGGCAATTATAAAACTTTAGAAAGAGTAAATGTGCCCCCATTTGCAGCAGTGAGCACAACTCTACCAACTCCTTTGACAAGATATGAGGAACCATTTGCACATGTGACAGTTCTTGTGCTTGGGGATAGATTCCAGAGATGAGAACAAATTTTTGTGTGAAGTAATGTGCTTACTAGCACCATTGTCAAAGTACATAGCATCTGATTCTTCCACTGACATAGAACAGAAGGGCCATAACTGCAATGTATAGTCCATGCCCAATCATCTTGAGAAAAACTTGCAGATTCCTTTTTCTCTGCACTTGGTGCAAATGCATACACAGCCATGCCCGATTCTTTCTTTTTCTCCTTCTCTAGCCTTTTCTTGCACTCATTTATGTAGTGCCCTAATGGGTAGTTAGTCCCATCAAGTTTGTCCTCAGCAAACAACATGTTAAATATATCACTACTGCCAGCCTTGACTGTCTACCAAATGCAAAATCTTTCAACACGCTGCAAGAACTCAGTATTCACTGAATGCAACCCTGGATGGCTGCCAACTAACTGATTCACCTGCAAATTGTATGACAAATAACACAGAGTAGAGAATAGAGTGTTACTAGAGCAAAAGTATGATGGTTGATGTTGTTAAATACTGTTGCACACCAAATCTTTGCCGTTGCACAGCCCAAACACCCAAAATCGAGCAGAACCAATCCAAAATGATGCCTCTCCAGAACGTCTGCAGAAACCTTGCAGTGCCCAAAACGCCCCTGAAATACGTCCGAATTGCACCGCGGACCCCAAAAATGTTTTATAATTTGTATACACTACACTACAGTATATACCTTCTTCTCCTAAGAGGGTATCTCAATCGGAGACAGAAAAACAGGGTCATGATGAGAGGAGGGAGGCAGACTACTAGATCAAGTGTCAAGGAAGCTAGCTAGTGTGGATGAGATATATCCTATTAGTACATTGGTACCCACAATTCTCAATGCATTGCCGGATTCTTATCAGAGTTTTGCCTCTACCCTTAGACTCATGATGAAGGGAAATCCAAATGCCCTTGGGTGTAAGCATGTTAACGTTTACTAAATAGCATGTCCATGGACATTGCTTGCTAGCATATGCTATTTTTCTTTCTATTTATTTAACAAGGTGTCTTTTAAAAAAGAGTTTTTTTTTAACGAGACGTTTATTAATATAATTTAAAAAAGAACCCTCAACAGTTACTCCCATGTCTTCCCTCCCACTCTCCCTCTCTCTAACAAACACCTACAAGAAAGTTCTCTCTCTCTCTCTCTCTCTCTCTCTCTCTCTCTCTCTCTTGCTCTCCCCCCCCCCCCAAACATGGACATTACATGCAAGATTACAGGGCTGATTGTTGAGGACAACAATAGAGGTGCATTCTCAGTAGTGATGGAAGAAGTAGTGAGTGATGGAAGGACTGATTTGTTGATACACACAAATGTTTTAGTGGACACACACACTCATCTCAGAACGTCTTGTCTCATTCTTCCTCTCTCTCTCTCTCTCTCTCTCTCTCTCTCTCTCTCCCAAATGTGGACGTTAGAGACAAGATTACAGGGCTGATTATTAAGGACAACAGAGGTGCATTCCCAGTAGTGATGGAAGAAGGTAAATCTTTGTATTATGATTGCAATGTTCATGGAAGAAGATGGTAAATGCTACATTTTTGTATTATTACCAAATCACTTGACTGGATTCTAAAGCTCACTTTCACTAATTGTAGGATTTCAAAGACATGAAGATTCAACCAATCATGCCCTTTGGGAGAAACAACTTGAATCACGTACCATCATCAAGGAGTACGAGGCCAAAAAGAAGAGAGAATAGCGGGAACGAAGCAAGCACAAGAGCGAGACTAACTTGATGGAGATTGATGAATCAATAAAGCAGCAAATCATCTTTGAGACAGTAAAGTTCTTCAATGACAAGACCCAAATCATGGAAAAGAAACTAAAGTGTGAAATCTTCAATCAAATTCTACAACACCCTGCAATGCTAGGATTACGAGATCAATCATCTAGAGAGGAGCTACAAGTGCAAGCAGCTGTAATAGCCAATGTGTGCAACACATTGGCAATTGTTAAGCAGCCAACAAACAAAGAAGAGTTGTTCTTAAAGAAAAGTTCTTTGACCATGCTGATTCATTTTATGGGTACATTATTTGTCTAATCAGCACATTCATCATCTGCTGATTAGCCTAAATGATGCTAACTAGCTGGCATAAAAAGTTCATATATGCTAGGTATCATATTTCTCATGCTAGTTAGCATATCTATCATATTAAGTAGTATATCTATCATGCTAAGTACTATATCTATCATGCTAAATAGTATATCTTTCATGCTAAGTAACATATCTTTCATGTTAAGTAGCATTTCTTTCATGCTAAGTAGCATATTGTACATGCTAGTTAGCATATTTCTTACTATAAGTAACATATTTTTCATGCTAAGTAGCATGAAAATCATGATGTTAGCATATCTTGCATCTTAAGTAGCATATCTTGCATCTTAAGTAGCATATCTTTCATGCTAATTAGCATATGTTGCATGCTAATTAGCATATATTTCTTGCTAAGTAGCATATCTATATGATCATGATACTTTCAAGTCATGCTAAGTAGTATATCTTTCATGTTAAGTAGCATATCTTGCATGTTAGTTTTCATATATTTCCTGCTAAGTAGCACATCTATTTGATCATGCTAGTTTCAATTCATGCTAATAAGTAGCATATCTTGCATGTTAGTTAGCATATATTTCCTGCTAAGTAGCACATCTATTTGATCTTGCTAGTTTCAAGTTATGCTAAGTAGCATATCTTTCATGATAAGTAACATATCATATATGCTAGTTAGCATATTTTTCACTCTAAGTAACATATCTTTCATGCTAATTAGCATAGCTTGCATGTTAGTTAGCATATCTTTCCTACTTCAGGTCATGCTAAGTAGCATATCATACATGTTTTTTAGCATATTTTTCACTCTAACATATCTTTCATGCTAATTAGCATATCTTGCATATTTTTCACTCTAAGTAACATATCTTTCATTCTAATTTAGCATATCTTGCATATTAGTTTGCATATCTTTCTTGCTTCAAGTCATGCTAAGTAGCATATCACGCATGCTAGTTAGCATGTCTTTCACACTAAGTAGCATATCTTTCATGTTAAGTAGCATATCTTTCATGATAAGTAGCATATTATCTCCATATCATACATGCTAGTTAGCAACATATCTTGCATGTTAGTTAGCATATCTGGTGTCACACAGTTGTGGGAGTCAGTAGTAGTATGCCCGAAGCAAGAAGATGAGTCCTTCCATAACAGAAAGTGCTTAATGGGGCATGCTTAATGGGGCAATGCAAAAACTGTGGTAAGAAGAATTTGGCATGCTGCCATTTGGAGATAAGAAAGGGAGGGCATTCTATGATTGTGAAGGTATTTGCATTTGTGGAGAAAGGAAGAGGAAAGATCTTTTGAACAAAGAGATGCAATGTTGGGAGTTTCTTGCACTTTTGAAATCCAAGCTTAGTTTCTACATTACTCACAATTACGTTGCCCGGTGGCAAGCACAACAGTTTAAAGAATGTATTCAAAATTTTCCTAATGATGTGGTTGTATCTGTGATCGACTTTGCTAAAAACTATGCTTTTAAAGAGAATAGTGAGATCCAGTCTATGCATTGGCATTTGACACAAGTTACCATACCTGTACACATAACTTACTACAAGAAGCCAGGTGAACTCATCAAAACCGTCCACTTCTTCATTTCAAATGATAGAGTTCATGACACCTTGTTTGTGCAACATTGCTTTATGTTGCACTTTGAATGGTTGAAGGAACGAGGGGTAATAATTAAATCACATTAGGTGTGGTCTAATGGTGCTGCTTCATAGTTCAAGGCACGCAAGCCATTCTATTTTGTAGCAAGGTATGCAGGTTTGACTAGGATACAAATGAGTTATTTCTTCTCAACATCGGGACATGGCAAGGGAGAACATGACGAAGTAGGAGCTGTGGTGAAGAGAACGTTGACACATGAAAAATTAAAGGAACAATTAAAGCCAGATGGTGCTACCTTAAAGTGTGATGCTGATGTAGTCGTTACTGTAGGGCCAATCTATCAGAGGGTGCTGAAGCTTGCTATTCTTCAAAACAGAGAAACTGTGCCCGTGTTTTTTGGGAGGTCAAAGTAGGAGATGTAAATAGGGAGGTAAAATGGAATTGTGAAACCAAAGTCACGCTCAATGCATGCCATTCATGCTCATAACCCACGGGATTCTACAGTACTTGCCACTAGACATTTGGCTTACTTTTGTAATGCATGTATGAATGGTCGTTGGAATAGATGTGTCAACAAAGCACACATTCCTTCCTGGGATTATCATATTTTGCAACCCTTGCTTGATTTCGAACCCCTTCCTGATGACGAAGATGCATATGATGAAGTGTCATATGAGGGACATCATGATGTGTTGAGCAATGTACGACAAAGGTGAATATGAAAACATTGTAGCAACCTTAAAGAATGTACCTGAATTGAAGCTACATGCGATAGAAGGAGCTCTACTAGAGTAAGAGACCAAGGTCAAAGAGAAGAAATGGTTGGACTCAACAGCTGGAGAGGAAAAATCATTCTTCACCCGAGGAGGATTCTCAGGAGGACGAGGACAAGGACGAGGAAGAGGCAGGGTAGGAGGAAGGACCTTCACTTGCCACAACTGTGGGAAGCCAGGACACATGGCAAGAGACTGCTACAGCAAACCTAGTGGAGAAGGAACGACATCGGCAAACTTCATGGAGACTCCTAAAGGAAGTGGAGTCAAATCGTCTTTTCTGAGAGAGAGAGAGAGAGAGAGAGAGAGAGAGAAACCCCACAACCCAATGTAACCTACCCCAATAGAGTAAAACCACCTCTGAGCACCGATGATGTAGGCCATGTGGTAGATGTATGTGTGAGCACTTTAGTCAAGGTCACGGGCACTTGTAGTAGCCTTGGCCAAACACATAGAGAGCTATGAGTTTAGGGACTTGAGGCACTGGTTGCGGGCTACCAAGTAAGAGGGAAACTTGGTATAGGGTCCAGGTGTGCTAGGATTATTCATTTGAGGGGAGGTGTTGAAATATACAAGTGAATAGGGTGTGTGCGAGAACAAGCCCTTAGCAAGAGGTTGTAAATGAGAATCTATAAATGAGTGAGAAGTAGTGAAAAGGTGAGAGGTATCTATTGGGAGAGAATAAAGGGTAGCATGAGAAGATTTAGGATGTGTGGAGATATTCTAGGAAAAGTGAAGAGGTGGAGAGAATCAAGCAAAAGAGGTGGAGTGAATCAAGGAGAGATCAGTGGGATTAGATGCTTGGATGTAAACTCTATAAATTGAGGCATTGGCCTAATGAGAATTTGTTGGTTTTTGATCATCCATGACTACATTAAGCTATCAACACCATATTAGATAATTTGGAAAAAATCCCATTCCCATTTGAAAAATGGGAGCATGGTGAACTTGTCCATCAAAACCCCCTCATGTGACATATCGTCGGAAAGATCTTGAAGAGTAGAATCTAAATCTATGATCTCCGACAAATTTAGAGTTAGTATGCTTAAGATATGTCCAAAACTATATGGAGTAATTGATTCCCAAAATGTGAGATTTTTCCCAAATTACCTAATATTGACTTTATCAATTAATTGCTCACTAATCTTATCTTAATCATCATCTAATCTCTGTATTAATGATGTTGATTCTTGCATTTGATCCACCATAGCTCATCACATTGCTTCAAATTTAACAAGAATGGGGTTGAAGGAGTAGATTCTCTAATGGAATGGGTTGTTGACGCGTAGATGGTATGTCATTGTGTAGAGGGGCTTTTGTGGAAGAGGCTTGCAACCTTTTGCGTTTAGCATCATAGAAATCCATTTAAGTTGGATCCTCTTCCTTGCACTATGGTATTGTTAACTTTTTGTCATTGACCACCATGATGACTCTATTGCTAGCAAAGCACAATGGTGCTTGGGTAGTAATAGTCCACAATGGTGCTTGGGTAGTAATAGTCCAGTTATGCTCTAAGATCAAATCTGCCTCAACCACAAAAAACTTGCAAGGAAGGGGGTTAGTTTTAATATACATTGTATGTTTAAAGTACCCCAAACATGGCATGTTTAAGTCTTGTGTAAAGGGAGTTCTTTCAGGATGTGCCGTGAGTGTTAGTTGCCCTAACAAATCCCATAGCTCAAGGGTCATGAGATTGTGTTCTCATGTTGGATAAAGATGTGCTTGAGATGTGGTGATTTTATTTGAAATTTCCAATCCAACTAGAATCCTAGGGATCTTTTCAGTAAGATATGCTGGAAGTTCCTGCTCCTCCAAGGTCTCTTCCTCCCGTAAATAGCAATTGTACATTGCCTGTAAGAGTGTTCACGGTGACTGTTTACGTGGATTCATCTATTGAATACAATGATTCACCTATCCAAGTTCCACCAAAAGGACGACATCATACTCAAGGGAATGTAGGGTAACATGGAATGTAAATTCCATATCTCCACCAATAGTTTGTAGCTAAAGTAACCTAGAACTTCAATGTTTTTTCCATTGGCTCCTCTTGCAAGACTATTGTATGTAGGGATGAGTTTAGGCTGTCCCAATGACACCAAGTGTCTATTGTCATGATGTTATGACTAGCGCGAGGGCTAATCAATGCGCGTTTGCGTTTAACATCATTGCCTATAGGGAAATCCAACCATACCATGATAGAATCTTCCAAAGGGACCATGGATGTTTCAATTTCTATTTCAACTTTAGATCCCATTTCTGTTTCATATTACCATTCACTTTCATCCTCTGTTTGGCTCTCAGCTTTTTCAAGAGTATCCCCAATGCATACACTGACACACTTGTCCCTCTGACAATTCTTAATGAGGTATGTTTGGAAACTTGCGAATCCTCACAGTCTTGTTCTATGAAGTTCTTTATGTCTTGGTATAACTCAGGTTGAGCCCTTAAAGGTGAAAGTGCGGATGTTATGTTGGTTTCACCATGATGAGAGAAGAGCATTCCTCCAAATGAGGTTTTGAGAGATTGTTTTAATCTTGTAAGGAAATTATCGAATTCCTCACGTGCTTTCTCAAACGTATAGTTTGTGTAATCTATCTCAAATGAGTCTTTCTATAGAGAGTATGTATTCCCCTTGAAAGGGAAAGCGATACCCCTCTGGGCTTTGTATTTTTGTTGCTTTTTTAGGATTGGCATTATGAGGCTCAATCACAACTGGTGATCCTGGAAGACATTCAACCAAGCTAAGCATGCTCTCCTGAGCTTGCTTTTTGTGTTTCACACGTCATGTGATCATTATTATCCATTTGGGGTGGTTGGGTGGGTTCTAGTTTCTTGATTGGTCTCTTGAGCTTGCTTTTTGCGTTCCGTACATGTCATGTGATCATTATTATCCATTTGGGGTGGTTGGGTGGGTTCTAGTTTCTTGATTGGTCTATGAGGTGCAATGAGGTGCACTGAGTGACGAATCAGAACTTGTTTTATCCTCACTTAGTGACGTACTAGAACTTGTTTCATTTTTTGAGTTTCTTTAGATTGTCAGTTTTTCATTATATTTGCCCATGCGACGAGATCGAATTTTCTTTTGGGCTTTTGTACCATGTGTCGCACATATGGGTTTTGAGGTTTGTGTGGTGGTCTTTGAGGTGGATGCTTCTGCATCATGTATAGATTTTGGCTCTTTTGGGTTTATGTCCTCTACAGGCCCCTTTTCCCTGTCTTTTAATTTGTGGTCCCTTGTCTTTCTTGGGTTTAGAAGGTTTTGTTTTCTATTTTAGGGCATGTTCTTCTACCCATGTTGAGATATTGTCTTTTGCTTTCTTTTTGACTATTTCTTGTACCTTGGCTTGTGAGCGTGTAAGCACATTCAAGGGTACCATGGACAATTTCCCGTTTTGTACACTTAAGATGTTAAGAGTTGTATTTTGTGAGACAAGCTGCATTGAAGCAACTCGCCTTGGGCAATCGTGGAACATGTGATCAATGCCACATCGTTCACACATGGGTCGTAAAGTGTTAGTGACTATGGGCATGGAAGTATTCCAAATTGTGTAGTCTGCCACCTTGTAAGGTCCATGACAATAGAAACACTGAAGTGTTCGATTAACTACTTCCTGAGCAGTTTCTTGAAGTGGGACACTTTTTAGTATCATGGTCAAAGGTTTTACAATATATGCATTATAGAAGAATAGGTACCTTGTATGCACAATGAGGCTTGGGGTGGTTGTAGTGATTACACTCAACACAAGGCATTTCGTTCCTCACTTATAGAGGCATTAAGGATGTCTGGTTTTGAAGGAGTTTATCCTCTCTTAGAGATGTCAATCGGAAGGTTTTAAGCAAGGCTACATAGAATTCAGGGAATGACAATTCGATATCAATCTTTCTTTTACCATTGCTTCACTTAGTTTGGATGAGGAACACCTCGTAGCATGATCATCTTTCAGCATGTTATCATCTAAACGTATTGCTTCTTTACAATGCTTCTTTACAACATTGATCGAGTGTTTTCGGATTGGATACAATGATCAAGTTGTGTAAGCTGTTATTCTTCAAGCCCAACATGAAACATCTCTTCAATTGAATATCGTTTAATTTTTTCCATGACTCACATCGTGAGTCCCAAGAGTTTTATCCGAAGGATAAAATCTCTAATGGATTGATTTGGTTGGCGCTCAATTGAATAGAGTTCTTTTACTGCACTCCACCGATCACCTTGTCTAGAAAAGCCATGTATAAAGACTGATTTCAAGGTTTTGAAGTTGGTCTTGATTGCGCAGGCATCAATGTGATGAACCATCGACTAGCTTTTCCCTCTAAGCATAGGTTCAACACATGTACCTTGGTGGGACATTTGGGATTTCCAAAGGCATCACATCTCTGTTCAAACATTTGAATGAATTGAATAGGGTCTGTTGTTTTGTCATATTTGTCCATAATTTTAAAAATTTTTACAGCCGTATTTCTGTATGAGTCACTGAGGCCGTACATGAGTGCTGTTGTTGGGAGAGACTCACTGAGTCCTTGGGCTACCCCCCTTCCTAGACTAGTCAGTATATCCAAGGTGTGGGCATCTAAGAAAGAGTTGGTACCTATAGGATTTTTGGAGATGTTAGGTAAAGGACCAAAGCCCGGTGGGATCGAAGTGACAGGGGGTGTAAAACTCGGTGACACGCTTATTATAGGCATAGTCAACGGTATTGGGAGGTGCATTTGTAGTATAGATCTCAATGGCTCAAAGATGTCAACCATTGGGTTCAATCTTGTGTGATCCTTGGCAATCCCTCTATCGTGGCCATGTCTGATTGTGTAAATGCTCCTTAATGAGCAAACACATTTTTTTTTTGCTTTTTATATTTTTTCACAGCCCGTTACAACCTCAAGAGGCTTGACGTACTCTTTGTTGGGTCAAACGGGTGTTCGTTTGCCCTAAATAGCTTAGGCGCTATACACACGTGAACAACCTGAGATAATTTTTCGAAAAAAGTGTATGCTAGTAATTTCCTAGATGAAAGAGGAGGTCCTAAAACGTATTTTTCATCATTCTCTCAAGATGAAAAAAAAATTCGAGAATTTTTTCCATGTTTTGCAACACATTTTTGAGGGTGTTTCAAAAGGAATTTTGAAAAAATCCATATGAGAGAGTTGTAGTATTTTTGGAGTACTACAACTTTGTTTCCCTGAGAGTCGTCCGTGATTTTGTCATTTAGACCCTCAAAAAGTAGCCCGAATATGGCTCGTTATCGTTTTCACGCTGTTTTTTTGTGATTTTTCGTGGTTTTTGGGCTATTTTTTACCTCGATTTTTGGGTCAAATTTTGAGACTGGAGGCCAAAATGATCACTTTTGACTTCGAAGGTCGAGTCCAAAGTTGAAGAGCTCGATGTCAGCTTTCTGATGAGCCCTAGAGAACCTTCATCGGATATACGGTTTAGGAGATATGGGCCTCCAAACATGGGCTTTTTTTTTGCCGATGGACCCCCTTTCACGTCGTGATGCAGACCACGAATTTTATAAATTTTGATTTTTTAAATTATTTTTTGGTCATGTGAACGAAGATTCTCACGCCATGAACCCTTATCGGTTCACTTCGTGAACTAGACTTCACGAAAAAATTATTATTATTTTTGGTCGCTGAACGAAGGGTCTCACGCCGTGAACCCTTATCGGTTCACGTTGTGAACTTCGACTTCACGAAAAAATTAAATTCATTTTTTTTTGTCGAAAGAGTCTTATGCCATGAACCCTTATCGGTTCACATCGTAAACCGAACTTCACGAAAAAATTAAATTTATTTATTTTTTGCGCAGGTTCCAAGGGCGTGAAGTTGCATAAATGGTTCACACATGAACCAAACTTCATGGAAAAATTAAATTCAATTTTTTTTGGAGTCTAGTGGGAAATACAAATTTCTCTTTTTGGGGAGATTTTTTTGAATTGAAAATGAAAGAGATATTGACATTTTTCCAGAAAGGTAAGTGGGAATAAAAAAAGTCAACCTTTTTATGACACCCCAAATAAATGACCCCCAAAATGGACAACTTGACAACTTATGAGCATCTACTCATTGAATGCTCATTAGTCTTAATGAGTTATGTAATAGGTGATTAAGAATAAATCTAAAAGTAATTCTTTCACTAATCTTTCTCTTTTGTACTAATCAAGGACTCTAATTAACCACTAATCTCTAATTAATTCACACAATTGACCACATCATTGAATAGAGCAAGGGAATGCTAATCTTTGTGTACAAATAAATATATAAATTAATCTAAAATAAGAGATTAATTAGACTCTTAATTGTAGTCTCATCTTTTAAGATAAAATTAAGCAGAGTTAAATTTCTCCAATTATTTTAATGAAAAAATTGATATAATTAGGTGTTTTGATGTATCTAGATGCTCTCAAAACACTCAAAAATACCAATTTTGACTACTCATATGATCAATTCAGACCCCAATTAACACATTTTCTAAATTTTTTGTCTCTTGAATGAGATTAATCACCCTTAATGATAAAAACTAGTCCATTAAGAGAAATTAGTCAAATTCTAGGATTTTTTAATGGTTTTAAGATTTTTTTAGAAAGATTAAGCTACTCCTAATGCTTGCTAACACTCTAATGCAAACAATTTCAACCACAAACACACAATTAAGTTAAAATTAATGATTTTAGTTCTATGTTTAACACTAAAGAGAGCTAACATTCACTAAAAATTACAATCTATTGCATTGTTTAATGCAATAGATGCAAATTAAACCTAATACATGCAAGCCCGGTAAGAACATGAAGAATCACAAAAACAACACAAAAAACAACAAATTAAGCTAAAAATTAAACAAAAGGCATTCTTTTCAAAAACAAAAAAGAGAGCTATTCTATACCAAATCACACACAAATCACCATCCAATCCACATCTTTTTCATGGAAAACCATTAATAAAGATAAATGGATAATGCGTAGATTAGAGAAAAACGATAGAAAAAACCAAGGGATGGTTCCCCGGCAACGGCGCCAAAAATGTTATGGCTCACCCTAACCCTCCTTGAAACACATCCATAAAGAGATTACCTGTGGTGAACCACAACTGTCGTGATTGAGGATCTTTCCAATGGCCAAGCTCGTAACCCTTGAGGTCTCCAAGCTTTATAACTCCTTGAGAAGCAATTCCACCGCGCTTCCCGAGCGTTGTCACACTGCCGCGTTTCACTACGGGTCCTTATCCCTCCTCTCACCTCACTTAACTCACACACACTCACTAGCATGCATTAGGGAGAGAGATTAGCAAGAGCAAGACTTAATTGCACAATGGGAGAGTATGTTGTATTATGAGAGATATTCACTAATATACATGGCCATAAGTGTTCACACTCACTTAAACTGTGGTCGACTGGGCACTTTAGGCTCATAAGAGGCCTAATGCTATTACAATGACTACTCTCATAATATTTTTGTGAAGAACTTCCACCCGTCAGGCTGTCGCCATCTGCGTGAATACGTGGAGCTTGATGTGGAGTTTGCTTATGTATGGCTTAAGGCTTCGAAATGCCTAGGGATGTCACAAGAAGGAGTCTCCCTATTTCTAAAGCTCTATTGAAGGAAAATCTTTGGTGTAATTTAATCATGAATTTGGCTGCAGTTTGCATGGTAATCCAGTGAGTATGGTGATTATATTGTTCACATTAGCCACTCAATTGCTTATGGAGCTTAGCAATGATGGACATGGCTCTCCAAGATCTTCAATGACTCTTTATCTTCAATGATTTTGATTTATAGGTGAGTTTCCATTGATCTACAGATTGATTTTCATGTTCTTTTATTGATATTCACCAAGAAACCAAGAGAGATTAATCTCTATTACCATAAGCTTGAAGTCTCATCATATTGACAAGATTGGCTTCATCCTTTACCCTTATTGAGCAAGAAATCATTCCAATGGGTATTCAGTTCTTGATTTTTTGAATCTTGAGGGTTTGGTAAGGTTTTTCCATGGCCATGGAAGCCACATACATGCTTATGTTGCCATTGGTGGTTTGCACTTAAGTCTACATCAAATTGGTAACTCTTTTGGCAATAATGGATTCACATGGCCAAGAATGATTGCATTGGGGTGAATTTGGAGTTGATTATGGCACATTGTATGCATAATGGTGTATGGGAGATATGCTATGACTCATATGGTTGGCTTTCATGTGTTTCCTTAACCAAGTCAAAGGCAACTACATAAGTGGATAGAGCATTAAAATACCTCTCTATAGAGCCAAAGACCATCCAATTTGGAGTTTGGGAACCCTTAAGTCTTTTGAGAAATTGAGGTGATGCCGAGGGAGCCAAACTCAACAAGGGTAACTACAAGGAAGCTCTTGAGTATGAAGCGAGCACATCAGAAGCAAGACAAGAAGCAAATCAGGATGCTCAAGGAGATATGCAAGAATAAATTAGTGGCAATATCAATGAAGGGGTGCATCAAGAAGAAACTATGATTGAAAGGATAAAGACAAGATGCAGATAAAGGCAAAGAAGCTTACGGTGGACCTATGTTGCATCCATCTACACCAAAAACTTTTCCACCAATGGGGCCAAGCTCATGGATCTTTTGTGGGACCTTCACATGAAATGCATTTCATAATCCTAAATCTAGTATGCATCATGTTGAGGGAATCATGGTTCTATTCTTGGAAAGGACAAGATGCCTCTGCCCCATTGATGCATCAAGATGGAACAACTTATGCCCGGTATACCTATACATGGTCCTATGAATGGGGCTTCATCAAATCAAGGGAGAAATGTGGACAAAAGCAAAGGCATAGTTTTGGAAGAATCAAGGGTAAATGGAAGTTGGAATCATCCACACATGAGTGGAATCATCCACACATGAGTGGTCATCACTTTGATGAGATGGGTCATCATCCTTCACACGAGTGGTCATCACTTTGATGAAATGGGTCATCATTTTAATGGTATGGAACCTAATCATGGTAGAACTCATCACTTCAATGAGTTTGGAGGCAATCATTTTAGACCATTTAAGCATAGACCGCATGTTCATCATCGAGGTGGTGATGAAAGGGAGTGAAGGACAAGTTGACTTTTACTAAGTTCAAGGGTAAAGGCTCAACCAATGAGGAGTTTGAAGAATAGATTGATAAGATGGAGCTTTACTTTGAACTTAGACCTCGTAGTGATAGGGCAAAGATTTTGTTACTACTTTGAATCTAGAAGGTTATGCCCGTGCATGGTGGGAGCACTTGAATGCTCATGGCTATTTGATCCATCACTACTTGGGAAGATTTCAAGAATGAGATGAGGAGAACCTTTGTTTCAGCCCTTAATAGATCAAGGAAGATGGACAAAAGGATGATCTCACTCCCAACGGGCAATGCCATGGATTATGTGCACAAGTTCATGAAGTTTTTCACTTCATGTGGGCTTGAGTGAGGAGTACAAATTGAGGAAGTTTATCACAGTATTACAAAACAACACCAAGGTTGATGTGGATGCTCAAATATCCGAAACCATCAAGGAGGCCATGCTTCTTGTTGTGCAGATCTATGAGGCAAAGTATACACATGCGAGTGGAGCAAGGCATGGGTTTAGGATTGATATTGGCGCTTCAACTTTGGGCAAATATTCAAGTGGAGTTGCTTATCACACAGGTCCTCCTAGATTCCCAACTGTCTATGGAAGAGGTGGAAGAGAAAATTTCAGCTTTGGTAACTCTTTTTCTTGACCTCCAAATGTAGATGGGAAGCAAGTTGATGCGAAAGCATCCAACAAGAGAAAGATTATTGGGGAAGATCGTATTAATGATTTGAAGGACAAGGGTTTGTGCTTCAAGTGCGAGCGATGACAAATGGAACAAGGATCATTTAAGGCTAGGAAGATGACCCTAAGTATGATTCTCACTGAAACTTGCCATGAAGACATTAAGGAGCTTTTCATCCTTTTTAAGTTGCACATGTCCACACCATGAAAGCCCATGTTAGAGAGTAAAATCTCACATTGCTCTAAACATGCATCCAATAGCTCTGATGGCAAAATGGAATGAGCATAGTCAAGATGAAGGTTTAATAGCTTTTCTAGTACTCTAATCTCTGCATGTAAAGTACAAATGTGAACTCTCTCTACCTTTATAGGAAGTATGGGATCCTGATTGGAATCCTCATGCACAATACAATATGGTTCACCCTTGAATTCAGCTATTTTTGTTAACTTTTCCTTGCTTCTGGTCTTTGATTTTTCTTTAGCCTTGGTTTTGTCTTTATCACCAGTTACTTACTTTGTCTTGTCTCTGGATGGAGGCTTTGTACAATCCATTTTAGGGTTGTACCATTCCAAACTATTCACACGTGCCATGTAATAGAGGCATGGGTTTTCACATCTAGGACCACCACACACCCCATGCACTGTGCACTTAAATGCTTTCAAGTCGGCACTCATGTGCCACTCAATTGTAAAGTTTCCTACCCCATCCACAAGCGTCTCACCTTTATTTTGAGCATCAATGATGCTTGGAATTTTTTGTATGCCAAAACAACCATTTAAGATTATCTCATGACTCTCATCTGGCACTGCAGAGCTACCCCTGTGTACCATAGTTCCATCTTTGACTGTGCACTATGTAATGGTTGGTCTTCCTTACCTTGGGCATAATTTAAAGCTTTGTTCATCAGCCCTATATTGATTCTTTCTATTTTTTGATGTTTGAGAATTTGTGCCTCATCAATCTTGATAACAAAAATAAGATTACCCTTCACAGTTGTCTATTGTGCACTGGTAGAACTTCACCATGGCTTATTGGACCCTTCTAACATATCTAAATATGTTATTATACATGTCGTACTTGAATATTGATTTTTTTTTTGGCTTCTCTACATTCATTAAACCATCAATGTGTTTGTATTCACCTATGAGCCCTGGAATAGCTAACTTTTGTTGGTGTCATGCCATTGCTATGGTATGTGGTCGGGGTAACCCGAACACATGAAGATGATGCGGCTTCATACCTTGGATGAGTAGCTTTGATATGGCTGTCTATTCCTTTCTTCTTATTAAAACCTTGTCACATGCCTGCACCACCTCATTAGGCTTGACCAAGTCATAAAACTCATTGCAAACTTCCTTGACTACCTTCCTTTGAAGCCTTGCACACTATGAGAGCTTAAGCATTCTAATCATGTCACTGTTTTTTATAGAAGACTTGATCATAGAAATTCTATCTAGAGAATTATCCAATCAGAAACCCTCCACACTATTCATGTAGCTTCAAGAAACCCTCATCCATTTCTTCTTAGCACCCCCATGTGTGATTGGGCATGTAACACTTTTAAACTATCTAGATCTCACTCTTAACCCAAAAGGAGTGCTTTCTAGTTGGGTTTTTTGGAGTGCATGTTACTCCAATTTTTGATTAGTTTGTCTAAGCTCTATTACCTCTTCCTGACATGACTGAAGTAGCCTTTCTAACTCATTTACACGTTGAGTTTATGAGATCATGATTTCTTCTAGTCCTTTAACAGATTCCTTGTACTACACACCAAGTAGAGTTTTAGCCATGTGTGTGTATTGACAATGGAAAATAGTAGCTTGATTACTCAATCTTGAGCAATATCCAAATAAGCCTTCTCTACCATCCCCAATGAATCGAACAAGATCATGAAAGGTGCTAAATGATGGAGGCTTACTAGTTGATCGGTCAAGAGGGTATAGACCTCCTTGAACCCACAAATCTACATGCTTCTTTCCTTTTTCATGTAGCCTTTGAGCTTCAGCCTCATCATGTAGAGCTTTGTGAATACTTCTCCATTTGTAATATTCTTTGTGTAATATTCTTTGTCAAGCACCAAGTTGATATGGTGTCCTTTTTTTGAGTGTGGATCAACCCTTCGAGTTGCCATAGCAATAAAAATGATCCAAAGAGAAAGCAAGAGATGGCGAGAAGAGAAAAAAAATAATAGAAAGAAAAGAGAGGGAAAAACCTTGCATCATGCCCTATGGAAGAGAGAAGTATGTTATGGATTCAAATATTTGAAATAATATTATTTTAGAAAATGTGTACTAAAGTAGGTAAGACGGCCACCAAGGATAGGTGAATTAAATACACTATAGATACATGATGGATGGCATATTAAAGACACTCTCCTCTAAATATAGATAAAAGAGATGCATTTAATATAGCTATTTGTCTCTACTATTTTAGTTAAATCACTTTGATTAAGAAAGTTAATCCAATCCTTACACGACCCCCTTTTTCATTTTTGGCCCTAATGAAGGAGGAAGAAGAAAACATGTACAGAGGACAGGGTATGCCCAGTGAGACGAGGAGAAAAGAAGCAACTCTATGAAGAAATATGACCTATGGGAGGATCTCAGCAAGATGAAGCTAAATATCACACTGGACCAAATGCTGAATCTAGTTCCCAACTACAATCGAAGTGACAGGATGCATGTTCACTGCCGTGTTCATAGTGCTCAAAATGACTGAGATAGCGGGTGCATATCCCATGGTGTTGGGAAGACTATGGCTCAGAAGTGGAAGGATCAAGCACAATTGGGATACGAAAAATAATCATGTGTATATACGCACGTAAAATAACCTTGTGTGCACATACGCACATAAACTCTAACCACATTATAAGATTTTAGAAAAAATCTTTAATTACAAAGCTTTAAAGCTTTAGTTATAAGTCTAAAGAGCTCATATAAGTTTTTTTTTAAAAAAAAAGAGAGAGCCTTAAATCTAGACTATTAAACAATATAATTCCCAAAAACTTCAAAGTGATTTTCATAACATTAGTACACGTATGCGGGTGATTCCATACATACATGGGAGTATTGATTATAATTAATCTTGATATTATGATCTTGTATGGTTATTTATATTTTTAATCAATTAATTTATTAATTGATTAGCATAATTGATGTAAGTGTAGATCCTTGGATTGGATAATGGAGCCAAGCTAGTGTTGGCCAGGAATATTTTGAGACATTCGATTTTAGGTATCAACGAATATTATTTGATTTTTGTGACAAAACTTGTCATTTATTTAATTTTGGATGTCATCCCCACATTTATTATTGATTTGTATATTTATTGCACATCCAATAAAGCAAGCTATTTTCGAAGAAGTCAAAATATTTATAAAAGTGGATACTATTTTGATCCCCACTAGTTATTTCAAGCAATATGATTTAAATACACCGAGGAAGCGTAGGCTCACTCTTATGTGGGGGAAAATTGGACCCAATCTTGTGTCATGTAGAATTCATATTCTATACTTTGTGATTAATATTTTAGAATTATTTTAGTGGGTCCTTTTCACCCTTCAACAGTGGTATCGAAGCCAAGATTGATTGCAAAGTTTGAGGGCGGTGAAGAATGAGAAGACAAAGAAGCTCTGGAATTCAAGAGAAGAATATCTAGTACACATCAAAACAACTCACCTATCTCCTCATAACCCTTGTGTCAACAACCATCCCAACTCCTATGACTTATGGTAGCATGTCTTCGACTCACTTATATATCCGAACATAATTCCATCAAACTCCTCCAACTTATGGAAGAACGTCTCCAACTCGCTTATATATCCGAGCATAATTCCAACTTATTTGAGTCATTGCTATGCATCTTCAATAACAAACCCAAAGATCAATTGTCAAATATCTGGACACACGATCATGAAGCATGTTATATCATGATCCCTATTGGCAACACTTGCATTTTTCCTCCGAGCATTTAGTTTTGTACATTTATGGAATAACACAAAGTTATTTGAGAATATATTGAATTGAAGATGAAAATCTTTTACTCTAATTTTCTATTAATATATCATTCCAGCATAAGCTAGCACATATATATATATATATATACAAATCTTGTTTACAAAAATGTGAAAGCTCCCTTATGTATACTTAATTTTAGAAGAGACGTACACATTTATAAGGTTCAAGGTTTATACTCATTTTGAAATAGATTGGCTTGCATGTCCAATAACGCAAGCTATTGTTGAAGAACTCAACATACTTATAAAAGTGTGCACTATTTTGAGCCCACAAGTTATTTCAAGCAATATGACTTAAATACACTAAGAGGAAGCATGGGCTCACTCTTGCGTGGGGGGTAAAATTGGACCCAATCTTATGTTATATATAATTTCTATTCTATACTTTGTGCTTAATACTTTATAATTATTTTAGTGGGTCCTTTTGATTCTCCAACAAATTTTTATGCTCTACAAGATAGGTTTCTTGGGTGCACCCAAATTGAACTTGTATTTGTTGGAGATAATGCTACATATTTAGAAATTAGGCTTGTAAGCTTTTCCATTCTTGTTCGAAGGTTAGATGTATTGAGTCTTTTGCAATATCCTAAAAGACAAGTCTCTCCATCACCAATGTATCGTAAAAAACTAGATCTAGGATCTTTAGGGAAGAGTGGATGATATGAACAAGATATAGGATCTTTAGGGAAGAGTGGACCTTCTACCCAAAGTTCAATATTCTTTCTTCCCTCCATTCATAACCTTGAAAATGTGTTTGAGGATCAATGGACCATTTTTTATAAACTTGTCATCAACGATACACACACTTTGTTCACGCGATTATGAAAATCGACTTTTTTCTTGTTAGTTTTTGTAATATCATTCAAAGGAGGCATTTTTAAGGAGACACAAAATTGTTTTGTGAGGTTTGTTAAAAGGAAGGATTATATGTGCTTGAGAAAAAAATGGATTTATCATTAGAGGAATAATCATAATTATATTTACTATAAGAGGTTCATAGAATGAGACATAAGGAAATTAAAATTATTTTCTAGTAGGGAGGTGTAAAAATCTCATTTACTATTAAAAGAACAAAAATAGAGATCATTTAAAAAAATCAAAATTTGGGATTTACATAGACCCGCGTGAAGAAAATGCTTTAGATCGGGAGTTGGAGGGTAGATGTGGAAAGATGGAGTTAATGAAAGAAGAGAATGAATAGCTACTCTCAAAGTAGTTATAGAGGTTATTAGAAAGAGGAGGTAAGGACTAATTGATGTGGAAAGGAGGAGTTACATAGAGTATTGTACAATGGAATAAACAATTAAGAAAGATGAGGAGTAGCAAACATTGATAGAAAGAGAAATACCGAATATAAAATTGTAAAGGTTGATAGAAAGATATATAACGAATATAAAATTGATTTATGGAGTTGTATATATAGTAAGGGAGTTTATTTTTTATTAAAAGTTTAAAATTTTGAGATTTTTTGAAAAAGTCAAAATTTAGGGTTTAGGGTTACCCACATGAGTAAGTTAAGTTGATAGGGATGCGAGGGCTATTGATGTGGAAAGGAGTTATGGAAGTTATTGTAGTGTATAGTAAAGTAGGAAAGTGATTATCATTACAATTGTAATGGTCGATAGAAAGAGATGTAAGGAATATAAAATTGATTTTTGGTGCTGTATATAGTTAGTGAGTTCAATTTGATAAAAAATATGAATAATTTTTTGTGGTTTTTTTAAAAAGTCAAATTTTAGGATTTAGGGTTACCCACGTAAGTGAGTTGTTTTTCATAGGGATGGTTGGGGATTTTGAAGTGGAAAGGAGTTATGGAATTTATTATAGTGTAGGAGTGGTGGAGTAGGAAAGTGTAGGGTCTTAAAGGTGGTGGAGTAGGACAGTGTAGAGCCTAATAGGTGGTGGAGTAGGAATTTCTAGGGGCTAATAAGTGGTGGAGTGGGAATGTGTAGCTAAAAAGTGGAAGAAAAGTGAGCAATCATTAGATTTGTGTAATACATGGGTCCAAGTTTAACTTTTAATCACTTTTTCTTTGTTCACTAATCCATTTCTTACATGGCTCTTTTTAAGTCCAATTTTTACCTAATGAAATAGCTTTTGTTCAAGATTCTTAACCTATTCATTACAAGACCCTTTTTGAGCCAAATTATCCCTAATGAAATAGCTTTTGTTCAAGATTCTCATCACTTTCTATTTTCCAAAAGGGATCCTTCTCCCAATTTTTTTATCCCTTTAACATTCCATGATCATTGAGAAACCAATATGGGCCCTTTGTTCCCATACTCAAAGTCTGCAACACAATCTCTTCTTCCATTGAGAGTTGTTTTTAGACTTAGTTTGACCCATAAGGGTCACCTTAGGATTAGCATCACTTTGTTACATTCATGAAGGGTTACCATTAAAGTTACTTGGGATTCCATATATATTTTGAGGGGAAGGGGGGGTTTAGCCAAGGTGCTTTGAAAAGGGCCCTTCTTATTGGTGCTCTTATGAAAAACCTTTTGCCAACCACCCTCCACCCCATGTTATTTCTTGCTATTGATCTCCTTCCTTTTAAAAAGAATCATAGAATCTTTACTGCCATAAAGTTTAGTACCATTATGTCCCTTGTCTTTAGCCTTGGCCCAGGTGGACTCAACTCTTCTACTAATCCTTTAAAAGTAAATCACAAGATCTTTAGTGCTATCAAAATATGCACCAAAATACTCATGTATTAGCCTAGACAACTCCTTAATTGACATAGCCCAAGCACAAATAATAGGTGAATTACACTCGACTTGATCGAGATCTTACATGACCTTGGCCCCTAGACTCTCGGAGGATACTAAAGGGATTTAAATGCACTCTCATTTCTTGAGTTCACTTCATAGAATACAATCTATGCCAACTTGCCATCTCTCTTCCATATACACCTATTTTCTACTTAATCTACTCCCTACTTTACATAGTGTAAAATGCTTTTTTCCAAGAGGATGCTATGTAATTTGCAAGAAAGTAATTTCTAGTGCTAGCATGAATGTAAAAACTACAAGCATCACACACAACTTAGTGATTTTGTTTTAAGAAGTATCTAGCACTCTGATCACCTACTACTAGCCATGTTGGCAATAGTCAAGCTAGTCCAAATTTGGAACTTATGGTGTGTCATTGATAAAATTTATTACAAAACCATCAAGCTAGTCCTATTTTGGAACTATGGTATTTAATTGGAACTATGTTGTTTAATTGATAAAATTTATCACAAAACCATTATGCAATCCTTTACCTTACATACATGATGAAGGCATACACTTACTCATTGGCTTTATACTTGATGCTCAACCTTAAACTAGGTACTTGGTAATCCTTTCCAGTTTTAAGATTGGTTTTCTGTACAAATGTTTTTTTGAAGGTCTAATAGTAGGTAACTTATGGTAGTCAGATTACTCAAAGGACATTTTGGTCCCATGATATGAGAATTTTTTATTGGGCCTTATACCCTTACTGATCTTAAATAGCGTGGATTGTTATGTGGTTTAGGCTTTTAATAAATGGATCACACAATGTTCTTTGTTTAACACTAAACCCCTTTTTTTCAATGCTTCCTTATTTTGTATCACTATTTCTTGCTAAAAGATTTAAAGCTTAAAAAACTATTATCTTGACATGGATAAAAATTGGGTAGTGTTTATAAATATTGTGCACACCTTGTAGAATTCCTTGTTTTGGGATTGGCATAGGTGAGTTTCTACACTTAATGGTACTAATCATTTTGGAAGCAAGGCATATTCGCATGGTGTAAATCCTTGGCAATATTATGGTGTTTCTATGAGTATCAAGAAGCATGACAATCACAATGTATATATCAGTATGGTGTAAAACCTTGGCAAAGTATGGTGTTTTGATGATTATCACGAAGCATGACAATCACATTATATAATTGAGTTTCTCGTATAAGGCTTAATGTGTCTAAATACATATATCTTATAAAGCTCCATCTATATAATTCATGTTGTTTATTTACAAAATACATCATGTAGCAATTTGCCTATCTTAACACACATGTGTGCGCGTGCATACACGAACACATGCACATGTGCACACATGACGGACACATGCACACATGTACATACACACACATGCACATACACACACATACAGACACACATGCACATACACACACATGCACATGTACATGCATGCACGCACGCGCGTGCCCACATGTGCACACACACACACATGCGTGCACACACATTGGGAAGAAGAATGACAAGCATACTACCAAGGGGTAAGACTTGAGGCTACGATGTACACATGCTACACCTCACAAAAAGGCAATAGAAGGAAATAATAGCCACTAGATCGCTCATGTTAAGGCAAAGGTGAAATGTTTCTCTCATTTCAAGAATCTCATAAACACAATGAATGTGCATTGTAGGCCCTTTGAGTGAATATGGCCATGCGATTGAGTGAATACATGCCTTTTTCGATACTTTACAAGGTGGTAAATGCAATATTTTCTATCATTGTAAAATCTTAGCCAAATGCAAGCTATTTCATCCATTGGTTATGCGTCTACATGTGACAAAGTATACTACGTGCAATCCACATAAACCCATAAACTGTAAATTTAGTAAACCAAAACGCATTTGTTATTATAGGGCCAAAATATGTCCACGATTACCTTTATATAAGAACCATGGATATGGAGAAATTGGTAGTGTAAGGGTTGTTGATGCTATAAAGTTCTATCATTAATAGGTGTATATACGCATACCCATTGAACAAGACACATTTTGAGTAGGTCCTCTAGTTATAAGTTGCATTTAATCTTGAATTGTGAATCTCACTTGACAACAATATGGTAACAAACAAAAGATCAAGATAAAAGATCTAAGAATCACCCTTTGAAGCCATGTGGTGTACATACTTTTCTAACAAAAATTAAACCTCTTAGAATAAGTTGAGACAAGTGGAAAATCTCATGCTAGCCTCTCTTTCCATAATATGAATTTAGTTAGTTAATTTTATTAGCAATTGCGAGGAACCTTTCTGAGACCTCGTTTCTACCCTAATGTGAGGATATGTCTAAACGTCTCTCTCTCTCTCTCTCTCTCTCTCTCTCTCTCTCTCTCTCTCTCTCTCTCTCTCTCTCTCTCTCTCTCCAACTTCATAAACTCAATGCGTGCATGATGGAATAGACTTTGGAACTCCATCAAATTTTGTTGATTTATTACTCATTATATGAGTCGCATCACAAAATTCTCATTTTTAAGAAGGTAGCTTTTTCAAGCGTTTCAACCGCTTTGCAAATGATGTTATTGTTTTGCACACTAAATTAGTACTATGTTAGGGAACAGAAATAATTGATAATGCTAGGATTTGTTTCTAGTTAATTGAGCTTAGATCTACTAAATGATACCATAAGATTTAAACAATGGAATGGACTTTGGAACTCCATCAAAATTTGTTGATTTATTACTCATAATATGAGTCACATCACAAAATTTTCATTTTTAAGAGGGTAGCTTTTTCAAGGGTTTCAATCTCTTTGCAAAGGATGTTATTGTTTTGCACTATGTTAGGGAACAAAAAATGAATGATAACACCAAGGTTCATTTCTAGTTAGGTTTACTAAATGACACCAAAAGATTTAAACACGTTTTGTGCATCGCTAGATTGTTTAACTCCCAACAATGAATTGCAGATTATATGGGAGGAGTAAAAGTTGAAAAAGTGAAATAAGTTGAGATTTCATGGTGGAGAGAAGATTTTAGTGAATTGAAGGAGGTATAAGGAAGGCCATGTGAAGCATTAAAGGGAATCTCATTTCAAAATGATTGAGAGAAAGCACAAGTATAAAAAGGTAGGAAGGGGACATAGGATGATGAAGTACAAAGGGTGAGATTGAGATAAATGAATGCATGTGTACATGGGCATAGGAATGCAAGCTAGCCACATGACTTAATTGGGAGTAGAGGGTTGGTGAATGTGGTAAGAAGAATGATGACGACACGGCAACAAACTCTTGTGAACATGTAAACAAGATGGGCACAAGAGCAACACAAAGTATTATATAATAGAATGATCCATTGATTGGTTCATGAAGAAACAAAGGTTGCTAGAGGTGCCTTTGCAATGGCAAAGCCTGCCCATGATGTATCAATAGCACCAAGCTATGGATTAATATCAATTATTATTGCTTGTCTTAGCTCAATGAGGGTTGTCTGGGCATCTACCTCTATGCTTGCTCCTGCCATGATAGTTTTTGGTGACTCAACGGTGGATGTGGGGATGAATAATGGGCTGTTGACGGTGGCGAAGAGCAATTTCCGACCTTATGGGAAGGACTTCACGAATCAGAAGCCTACTGGCCGCTTCAGCAATGGCCTCATAGCTGTAGATTATGTTGGTAATTGTTGCAAAGTTTTGCATTCGAGTGCCATATATTATTATTGTAGTTAGTTAAATGATTAAATGTAGAAGGAAGGGACTGTGCATTTTATATCTAACAGTAGTTATATTAAATAGTCTATGCTTATTGTTGTAAGTTAACTGTTTTTTTTTTTGGCTTATTGTACAGGATTAATAATAATTATAAGTGGACTGTTTTTCTTTGGCTTATTGTAGAGTATTAATAATATAATTATATAATCGCAACTAAATTAGGATGGTTTGCATGTTAATTTCGGACAAATGTTGATATAATTATATGAGAATTAAAAGCTAGGTTGATAATGCCTAAGGTCGTTGATTTGGTAGGGGTGTGCACTGTGTGTGTGTGGGGGGGAGAGAGAGAGAGAGAGAGAGGTGGAGGGGCTTGTAACCCTAACACTGTATAATATAGCATATTAGAGTACTAAAATGAGCAATATCCGTTTATTTCATAATTATATTAACACGTTTGCATCTTCTATATATTACAAATTTCATTTACAAAAATCATTATTTGTAATGGTTTTAATTTCAAATTAGAGAGCAAGCGGGGGAGAGAGAGAGAGAGAGAGAGAGAGAGAGACAGACAGACAGACACAGACAGACAGAGAGAGCCCGTGGATGATTTGCATGTTAATTATGTAATGTAGCGGAGAAGATTGGGCTACCCATTTCCCCTTATGCGTATTTGGACGAACAAGCTCAAGGCGAGAACCTCGTTTATGGCGCCAACTTTGCATCGTCAGGCTCTGGCTACTACGAAATCACGGCTAAGCGCTTGGTAATCACTATTAATCCGTTTTATTACGATTGTTTTATCATTACGCTTACAAATTAATTAAGCTTCCCTTTCCCTCAGAATGTGGTGCCTTTGTCGAAACAACTCGAGTATTTCGGCGACTATCAAGCCAAGCTTCAACAAATTGTGGGGAGTGTCAACGCTTCATACATCTTGTCGGAAGCCCTCTACGTGTTTAGCACGGGCAACGACGATTATATCCTTAATTACTACCTTAATCCCATCCTCCGGAGTCGGATGAATCGAACCGAATTCTCAAGCATGTTAGTGGACCTTGCCTCTGGTTACATCGAGGTACGACCACGCAAACTAATCATTAAGATTAGCGTAATCATTATGCCAGTAGACGGCTTCATTACCACTGTGTCTTTTCAATATAATCAATTACTTCCATAACTTGGTTTTGTTGCGGTAGGCTAATTAGCACCCTAATGCCGTTCCTTGATCAGATAATTAAGCAGATTCTGCTGCAAGTGATTTAGCTAATCCCTTTGGTTTAACGAGAGGATCAACAAGTAAGTAGCTGATCGTCACCGTATTGATGATCACAGAAGGTTTACAACATGGGTGCTCGGAGGATTGGGGTGATCAATGTTGCACCACTAGGGTGCTTACCATCACAGATTACTTTGTATGGCAAAGGCGTGAGAAAGTGTGTACAGTTTCTGAACGATGATGCGACCGCATTCAACATGCAGCTACAGAGTGCCATTTCGGATTTGAATGCGCGCCTGCCGGGAGCTAAGGTCGCCTACCTTGACTGCTACAGCGTAGTAATGGATGCAGCCACTAATCCTTCCAAGTATGGTAAGTAAATTACTAAGGTTTGAAAACTAATGATCAGGTTTTATATTTTTTTAATTGGCTGGAATTAGAAAGTACAACCCAACACATACCCATGCATGCCATGCCACTGCTTGCACAGAACCCATGACCTTGGAACTCTCAAGCAACACCTTTATCCTTTGTAGTCTGCAAACCTTAAGGTTTTAGCTTACTAGAGCATATATTAATATGCCTTAAATATATTATTATTTTTAGATAGATATCAATGTACCTTAAAGTCTTAGATGGTCTACAATAAGAGACTACCTTGGGAGAGAAGGCACTACGAACTTAAGAAGAGAAAGAGAGAGAGAGAGAAATGAAACTTGAAAGTAATATTCATGTCTACAAAAGATCACCAGAAGGATCTAGTAGACCATGAGTGATACAATGATACCATGGAAAAAGTAGCTGAAAGAAAATGCAAAACAACTATCAATCACTATTGCATATACATGTGATATCAACAAATGACTATATTAGGCAAACTAGCCTCAACAAAATATACACACACAAACAGAAGAAGAAAAAGAAGAAGGAAGGGGATGTAAAGAGTGAAAAGACTAAGTTTTGTAGGCTTACAATGACTTGCCACATCTACTAATAATCATTATGCATAACCTTCATTATATACGAACCTAATCCTACGATAATTCACGGGGATTTATATGTGAAGTAGCATGTGTGTACAACAAAAGGGATTTTATTTTCTTGTTAAATTACATAAAGTGCACATATTTAAAAGGGATTTTTTTATTTTTAAAAGTGAAAATTTTCAAATATAACGACTATGTTATCATCTCAAAATTTATAGAAGGGCTGAATAACTATCATCAAAATTTATAGAAGGGTTGAATAGCTATCATCAAAATTAAAATTTCCCAAAATGCATGTGGTATATGGGTTGTTTACATGGCCATCCTCCCCCCCCCTCCCTCACCAAGAAAGAAAACCTTGAGCCCCCTTCTAGAGAGCTAATTTTTTATGTTAACCTTATCCCTAACCCATCCCTTCCTCGTCCACCTTATGCTCCCACCCCTTAACTAGTCTCTTCATGTGCCCACCTCCCCAGCACCTCCTCCTCCTTGGCCACCACCCCCAACTACCTTCTCATCTTCTTAGCCTACCCCTTTTATGACCTCCTCATCTACACCTCCTCGTCCCCCTCCCTCCAACCACCTTCTCATCTTCTTAGCCTACCCCTTTTGTGACCTCCTCATCTTACCAATCCTTCATGTGCCCACCTCCCCTATAACACCTCCTCCTCCCCCAAGCCACCCAACTACCTTCTCATCTTCTTAGCCTACCTCCTCATCTTACCAATCCTCTCAGAGCTTTTTTCTCCCCATTTACACTTCCCCTTCTTGTAATATGATGCTAGCTCCTACTCGTCAACACAATTTCCTACATCTATTGGTGTTGTATATATACAAAAATTGATTCACCCCTATGCACACATATGCATGTACACTTGCATATAATGTGCATGCATGTGTGTGTGTTTATTTAATTAATTATTTATTTATTTATAGACATATATAAATATATACATATACACACACATACATACGTGTACATACATACATACATACATATATATATATCATACATTGTATGTATATATGTGTGTGTGTGTGTGTGTATATATATATATGTATGTATGTATGTATGTATGTATATGTATACATACATACATACATACATACATACATACATACATACATACACACACACACACACATATATATGTATGTATGTATGTATGTATGTATGTATGTATATATGTATGTATGTATGTATGTATCATACACATGTGTGTGTGTGTGTGTACATATGTATGTGTGTTCGTGTGTACCTTTCTCTACACCACCTAGTATGCATAAGCACATACAAAAACATAAATTCCCATGTCAAATATAAATTTTTTATTAGGTGGCCAAAATCATAAGCAAAAATATAGACATACACACTAAGAAGAAACATATACTTACTTGCCACCTCTTCATAGTCACAATATTGGTTTTGTTCATAGCACATGTAGAGAAAAAGTGAAAAAACATGTTTCTTAGAGAGAGAGAGAGAGAGAGAGAGAGAGAGAGAGAGAGAGAGAGAGAGAGAGAGAGAGAGGATATTGGTGAGGCTGAGAGAGGTGATGTATGCATTAGTAGCAGAAGGTGGATGAGTTATTAGAGGATACACATGGAAGTCATGGAAAGAGTTGCAAGAGGCAATGTTGTCACTACTCGTCTCCATATATAGTATATGATATGTAATATCTCTCTCTCTCTATATATAGTATGTGATTTATAATCTCTTAGGCTTTCTCTCTATATATAGTATACAATTTTGTCACTACTTGTCTCTATATATAGTATACGATTTGTAATCTCTCTCTCTCTCTCTCTCTCTCTCTATATATATATATATATATATATATATATATATATATATATATATATATATATATATATATCTTTCCCCCTTATTGTTATGGAGCCTTGTCAAATTGTCACCCCTTTCACTTAGGCTTATGTCACCTTGGCCACACTTTCTTTACTCTATGATAGCTTTACCACCTTGCCATCACATTGTTGTAGCTTCACCCTATAATAGCCATACCAAAAACCTCTCTACACCACTAAGAAGACATGACTTATTACCTTTATATAGACATGTTGGAAGGGGAAGAAGCCCCACACCACATGTATCCATAATTGGTAGAAAGAAAACAAATTTCTAACTTGTTTGTAAAAAACTAAATCATGCACGTGCGCATGCACACACACACATGAACATGTACACACGCGTGCATATGTGTGTACACGAGAGAGAGAGAGAGAGAGAGAGAGAGAGAGAGAGAGAGAGAGAGAGAGAAAGAGAGAGAGAGAGAGAGAAGGGGGGGAGCTCATCTTTCTCTGAGTCTCTTCCCTTATCTCCCTACCATGGAGGAGACCCTTCTCGTCGTGAGATTCCCTTACAAATATGTGAGATAAAATGTGAGCTAAATGTAAGGGGTTTTCTTTTCATAAACATGTAAAAAAATCGCATGTACAAATACAAATAGGCACAATACTCGCTAAAGATATACGTATAAAGGGCCATCATAGGCCCTTGACATAGAGGCAACCAATTATAATTAGGCACAAAGTCATGTAGAAATTTATTTTTACTTGCATTTTTTAATTTTTATAAAGCAAGAGCCCTAATAGGATCCTATGGCATCCATATTGCACATAGAGGTGGCACAAAGTCATCCGAAAAATAGTTTTACATGCAATTTTTAATATTTTATAAAGAGAGAGCCCTAATAGGACACTGTGGCACCCATATTGCACATAGAGGTGTAACATGGACTTATGAAGGTTCTCTTTTATTTTCTTACATATTTTAGTAGATGAAAGTGGGGAAAATTTTATATTACAAAAATAAAATAATTATTGTCAATTTATTTTCTATTTTAAATCATAAAAAATGAGGCATAGGAAGGTCCAAAATTTAAGACTAGAACCTGTCAATATGTCTACCATAGCAACGAAGGCCAACTCATAATATACTCAACCAATTACAAATGAAAAACAAGTTGTTATGCCTAGTGCTTGGTAATCATAAAGGATGGTTATATAAAAAATAGATGAAAATTGGCACATGTTGATAGCCTAACTAAATCTAAATTGAAAATTACATAGAAGGAACTATTATAGAACTCTCACAGAAAAATAGTTCCTATCATTTAACCAAATGCATGGTCTAGTCATTTCTTGTTGTTGTTACTAGATGATGGATATTTGGGGTATTTTCTTTTTATAATGATAACTTTTATATTGGAATGAGTAGGATTTACAGAAACAAGTCGAGCATGTTGTGGAACGGGAGCAATCGAGGTGGCAGTACTATGCAATCAACTATCACCTGTATGCTCTGATGCTTCCAAATATGCATTTTGGGATAGCTTCCATCCATCCACGTCACTCTACACAGTATTGGGTGAATCCCTCTATAGGCAAGGGGTTCCAATACTCACCTAATGTACTATTCCTATTCATCTTGTTAAATTTTCCCATCCAACATATTACTAAGCGAGAGAAATATGTAGATGAGTAATTTAATGTTACTGAGAAGATTTTTAATCACAAACAAACTTCCTACATTGATGAAATAATCTAGGTGGTATTGATTGTATATACGATACCATCCTAAGGGAAATTTAAATTTTCTGATGAATTTATTACTTACGAGATATTTGAGTGAGAAGCATTACTAGTATTATAACCATAATATCTCCCCTAAAACTTACAGGGGTGAATGAGGGAAAGAGCGAACTATGTAAAAATATTGTAAGTAAGCTATTTTCAATATTTAACAAAATATACATATCCATGAGTTTAGCATCTTAAGACACCCATTTTATGAATGTGGAGGAAATAAATCTGGTTACATATCTTTACACTTTCTCAATAAATTGGGAAAGAAATCCTTATTTTTTATATCATGTTGGGTTACATATCAGTTTTGTTTCTAATGATGTTAAGATTTAAATATAGCAATATATGAACTTGTAAGGGCCTTAACTTTTACATTTATTTTTAAATAATTATAATTTACATTGCATTGCTAAATTATGTGTGAACCTATAAGGGCCTTAACTTTTACATTTCTTATCAAACAATGATAATTTACATTTCTCAATTATGTATTTGAATAATGTTACCAATTTTTTTTTTTGCAAAAGCTTGAAAGCTCCAATGAGCTTAATCAACTACCCTACTAGTTATGTGTACTCTTGGCTTCCTACATATTCTCAATAATGATATAAAAAGTTTAGGGTTTTTAATTATACTATGCTTTTCCAAAACCAAAGGATTAATGAAATTAATAATTAATAATTAATAATTTTCCTTTTATGGTATCCAAGTGAGCAACACTTGAAAATTAAAAACACCTAGGATGGCATGATTTATAACTTGCTCCACAAAATAAGGTATGCTTTCATTTTTTAGTGCATTCGATTGATGTTAGTGCCTGGTCAGTACCTGACACTTACGTGCTTCTAGACCACCTAGTGCAAATGTGCCCAATGCGATAAACCAACGCTAGGACGATGAGCTACCGTCTCCCCAAGTGTGGGGAGATTGCACATGAATGCAAGTAGGTTAGTTCCTATGGCTATTCAGATTCCATATAGTTTTTCACATCCGGATGTAAGAATAACTTAACACAAGATTGAACACTAAATAGACAAAGATGAATAGATAGAAAGCAACAGTAAGACAAGGACCAATCCATTCTTGAGTATTATAGTACAACGCCTTAGTAAGAACTCTGCTCATGAACTGCCCACTCAACTCTCCTATGCCTCTATTCGGTATTGTTCCTCTCCTCACGGCTTGAGTAGACCCGACATGAGAGTCTCTCTCCAAACAGTAATGCACTCACTCCTATAATCTCAGCCGGGTAGACTAGGTCCACTCTAACTCCTATATCTCCTTATTCGACTAATCCGCTTTTTTCCATTACAACCACGGGTACTACCCATTCATCAAGAAGTAGTTAAAAGTTTGTTACAAAACAACAAGGCTCGGTTTGTTGCACAACGGGCCAAATGGGCTAGTTGGCTGCCAACACTTGGTGATCATGGTGGATGTTGCGCCAACAGAAGCCCATGGTTTCTATTCAGAAACATTTGTGCTTGGATTGCCACTTAGTCTGGATCCCCTCATCCAGATTCCTTATGGGCTATTCTAGCCACCTTCTTCTGGTACCTCCTCTATTACAGTGTCCCTTGATGGGGCGATCGTGTGCATATCGTGGCTCGTACGCCCTCTTATTGGCTGCTTACCCAGGCGTGCCCTATGCCAGTCCTCTCGTCGGCCCTCCAAAACTGCACGTCGATGGGCCGTGCTTGTGGATGCCTTGCTCTTGCCCTGTTCATTGCTTCCACAGCCATGCTTTCTCTACAAAGGCCTGGGGCTCTGTTTGCTCTAGGGTGATAAGGTCTTCTTCAAACACAGTCCGCTCCAGTTTCTTAGGCCTTCTTTTCCCACCCCGACTCCATTTTCACCCATAGGGTGGTGTTCTTGTAGTTTAAGGATTTAGCACCTCCCTTTTCCTTCCGCGTATTTCTTTGGATCCGAGGGAGGGGCTTCTTCCTTGTCCTAATGTGCCTGCTTGAGAGCTGCCTTTGCCCTGTCTTTCTATCTTCAACACTTCCAACTGGTTCATAAATTTTACAGTCTTCAACACTTCCAACTGGTTCATAAATTTTACAATCTCCTCCCAATTGGAAGGTCTCAAGACACCTTCCTGCTGGGCTATCTGGATTAAAGTATGCATACATTTAAGGGCAGTGCCCTTCTAGAAGCCCATGCTCTTTTGCCCCAATTCCTCTTTGGACCCCCTTTTTGCAAATCTCTGTAGCCTGCTTTTCCCTTTTTGCCCAGCCTTGGAAGTGCACCCTCCTCATAGCATCCATGTGCTCCTTTCTCTTTTGTGCCTCTTCCGCTCTCCTGCCCTTCTCATGGTGTCAAGTTGCTCTTGTCTTTTTCGGAGGTCAGTATGAGTTGTGGTCAATGCGACATTCATCTCATTGACTGTCATTTTTCCTCCTCTTCCTCTTGTCATCCTTGTAGGCATGTCAGCCTCTACATCCTTGTAGGCATGTCAGCCTCTACATCCTTTTTGAGGGCCTTTATTGTCAACCCGTCCTGCCTCCTGATGCTCTTTGAACTCTTCTAGTAGAGCTTCCAACTCATTGACTTGCACCTTTTGGCTTCATCATTCTACTTCTCTTATAGCTTCTTCGTTTGCTGCCCACACATCCTCTTTCAACTCCTTATCGTGGATTAGGTCCATTGATGACCCTTTGTATATTACAAGTTCTTTCCGTCTTCTTTCAGGATGGTGAATCTCCTTTTCCAGACTTCCACTTCGATTTTTAGCTGTCATTTTCCTTCTATAACTTCTTTTCCTTGCGGGTACCTCCCCCACTGGGCTCCATTCTCCTTGCCCTCTTGCCTAGGTGCAGCTTCTTCTAAAGCTCTTATTGGTTCCGGGCATGTTAGCTGGGTTAGGTTTGATTGTCCGAATCCTCCTTTCCGGATTGTTGTCCTATGAATGATAGGGGACCATCTATCTGCCAAGAAGGTGTTGGGGCTTGCATTACCGCTGTCAATTTCTTTAAATATTATCCCCACATCTCCTTCAGATCCTCGATGGCCTGCCCTTCCCATTGCTTCATCTTTTCCTCTTCCAGTTCATACACTTTCGAAAATTCCTCTGTGTCCAAGATAGCCAGCCTACTAGCTTCTGTGTCTTAACCAGCTCAATCTTGCCCTTGTCAGCCTTGGCATGTACCTCCTTTATGATTATGGCATGCTCGTCTCTGATCAAGCCAATATGGCCTTCTATTGCAGCCTTTCCCTGGCCCTATCTAGGTGTTCTTGGAATTTTCTATAAGCTTTCTCCTTCTGCGGCCATTGTCTCCCTCATCTTCCCCATTTCTTCTTTGATCTCCTCATTGGCCTTCTGGAGGTTCCTGATCTAGATGTGCATTTCTTCTAGGCCGTCTACCTCCATCTTCCTCCTCCGCAACTCTTCCTGTAGGGGTACTTGGTGGCTTCTCACTATCTAGATGATGGCATCCTTCTCCTTAATTGTCGACTATAGTTTTGTCATCTACTTTAAGCCATCAATCATGCAGCGTTGTAAGTAGATGAGAGCTCCCTGCACCCAATTTGTATCAATGGATTTCGGAAACTTTACAGCGCTGGTGTGGCAGGAGATCAAATTGTTCTTGCCCCAACTACAAACTTTTACTTGGTGCCTCTTCCTACACTACTGTTGCTCTAGCTGGTGTGCCAGGATGGACTTGCCAATGTCGGCCAAGTCCTCCTTGAGTTGTTTGCTACTTTTTGTCTGAGCTTCTTTGCTGCTCCCATCCTTAGAAATTCTCCCCTTCTTGCTGGTCTTCTTTTCACCCAACTCAGAGATCCTTTTCTTCCCCAAGGCTATTTGTTCCTTTCCTTGTCCGGAACCTGCTTGTTCCTTTCCTTGTCTGCTGACACTTGCTTGTTCATGGGGCTTTTCAGCTACATCCTCTTTGGGCCCTGCATCTTCTTTTTGGCCTTCCTTCTTCTCCTTTCTGGCTCCTTCTTTTGCATTGAATAGTGTTGTCAGATACGGGCCAATCTTCATTTTGGTGTTTGGGCGATTGATCTTCCCGATTTGATCCTTCAGATTATTGTATAGAATCTTGGCCCAGGCCACCTTCGTTCCTACTTCCTCCACTTTCACCTTTCCTAAGGCCTTCCTCCTCAACATGCATTATGGCTTATGGTTGTAGATTGATCATCTCCACCACAAATCGCGTGTGGTCAAACTGTATCCATGCATGTCGCATCATGTAGCCATAGAGCTAGTAGTCCGTCGCATTCGATTCACCAAATCCAACCCTGAATCGGGTCACATGGTGGACATCTTGAAAACATAGCACTTCTCACCTAAGGAACCTTGTCCCAGGAACCTATGTCCGTGGAAGAAGTTGTAAGTGCACTCTTGCTTCAGCTCTTTAGAAGTACATCCAAGCTAAAGCTCTCCTTCGAAGACCCATGCTGCCAAGCTGCATTGACCTCCGAAACCTAAAAATCAAATTGTTCAAATTTCACACTTTACTTATCTAGATTTTAATAACTCTTTTAGAGAAGCATAATTACCCAACCAAATTAGCCTACTAGCTGTCTTCCACTAGTGGTCCCATTTTCTCTACAATGTTGATGAACAATTGTTCCCCAATGAAATGTGAGGAACCACCTTCTTACACTAGCACTACCATTACAATTTCTTTGGCCACACACATTCGTACCTTCCTTGCCCTAGCATTTCAATCTACTCCTAACACCCTCGACACCATTTACTTTGTCCTATCAATTAGTGCCTTTGATGTGCCTTCTCGTACATTATGTTGATGGAAATCGATGTGTATCATTAATCTACTCATCCTCTCGTCGGAGGGCATCACATAATAGATGTAGCAATTTCATGTAGCAATGCACATTGCTGGCACTAAGATAAAATGGCAAAGGGGCTTTCCAAATGCATTGATGCACTCCTCTCCACCAGTGGGGGGCCACCGGTGCCTTTACCATTCTTTTGATAAAATGTGATGTATTCAACACCATATGCAGTACTAAATGCGGAAAATGTTCATTCACACACTTCAAACTACCTGGGCAATGGCTTCTCCGGCATACTCCAAGGGAAGGCAATGTTAGAGGTTTGCGACTTTGACCACCAGTGGGGATCATACTTATTCTCCATGGAGTCCATTCCTGAACGTGTTCCCATAGTTGGTGGGAACTCAAATGCAATATCACCATTATATTGCGTAGGAATCTCCACGGCCTTGATAACCTCTTTGACATTCAACAAAATATTTGTTAATGTGTTTTCCTTCTTCATGCTCCAAAGGTATTCCAAAATGCTCTTTCCATCTCCTCTTGCAAAAGTGGATGAGCATGATGCAGTGGTTTTGTTGTTAGCTTGAAAGGGGCTACATAAATTTATCACATTAGTCTAAGTTGGAAGTCTTCTAGGTGGGCTATCTAAGATGGCTATTGGTTGTGGGTTTGAGTTTAACAAAGCATCAACTATTGTGGCATAATTGACTGAAAGAGATTACTCAAGTATATAGAACTTCTTTCCCTCATGATTAGAGGTTGCCTCTAGAGGGACATGCAACTCTCAGGACCCAATATTTACAATTGCTTGCAATCCATAGAATAAGTGGGGAGCTACTTATTCTTGTAAGAACTTTGCACTCATAAGAACTTGTCCATTGTTTTTGAAACATAGATTCTTCTTAGAAAAAGGAAATGTGATTGTACAACTCATTGTAAAGAGGAACAAAAAAGAAGTACACAAGAATAAGAAAAATGACACAACAGGTACCAAAAAGTACACACGAAATGAATGGTAATTAACACCCTTAAATAAGTTGGTCGTTTTTAATTTAAAGTAATTATTCTTTTAAAAAAATATCAATCCTTTAAAAAAACAAATTTTATGATATATATTTATATATATATATATATTCGAAATCAGCATCCCTATATTCGCTTTCTCTCCCTCTCTTCCGTTTTCTCTTTCCCTCTCCCTCCCTCTCTCTTACATAATTCCCTGCTCATAAAGGACTCATTCTTATTTGATAAATGCTATATATGGCCATCTTCCTAAATAATAATATGCATGAAATGACCTCAAGTTAAATCTTAGTTGATGCACCAATGGAAACATTGAAGAAGTGGCCTGCAATGGAAACACTCATGAGACAACATGGTGCAAGCCCTTGCAATGAAAACTTTGAAGAAGTGGTCTACCCGTGCATGACTATATGCTATTAAAGTCTCTTACTCACCATAGCTTTGCACAAGGAGGCATAGTCAGTTACAAATATATATCAAAAAATCACCACTCCGACATTGATAAAAAAATCATGTGTGTACTAGGAATCCACTGAGAAAAAAAAAACTTCAAAGAATCACCGCTCCCACATTGACCAAAAAATTGCATTAATTATTATCCTTAAAAAATAGGCTCAATTTGAGAAAAAAAAACTTAAAAATCATGTTGCCTCTCTCTCTCTCTCTCTCTCTCTCTCTCTCTCTCTCTCTCTCTTGCTCCCTTCTCTCTCCTTCATCTCTCCCTCTCCTCCCTTCCTCTCTCTCTCCCTCTCCTTCCTCCTCTCTCTCTCTCTCCTCTCTTCTCTCTCCCTTCCTCCTCCTCTCTCTCTCTCTCTCCTCCCTCTGCTCTCCCTCTCTCTCTCTCTCTCCCCCTCTCCCTCTCCTCCCTCCTCTCTCTCTCCTCTCTCTCTCTCTCTCTCTCTCTCTCTCTCTCTCTCTCTCTCTCTCTCTCTCTCCTAGGGGACATTCTATACATGCATCAATAGCCACGTGTAATGCCCAAGCTCGTGCATTACGCATGGCTGCCTACGTGGAAAGCACTTTCCACATAGGCATTGCCATGTATAATCTCGAGGTCGAGCATTACACGTGGCACCAATCAATTAGCACCATCAATTAGCACCATGTGTAATGCCTGGCCACCCACCATCACTCACGGGCATTACATGTGGCAGCACCATGTGTCATTTACATGCTACGCATGCAACACGTGTGCCACATGGCATAGCATGCAATTGTCCAAATCCATTGGACAACCACAAGAGGGCTCACAACTGCCCTTTGTGAGCCTTTCTTCCTCAATGCTCCCCCCTACTTCCTCAATGAGCCCTCATGCCCCCCCTTCCTGAATGTTCCCTCATGTCGCCTCCCCTTCAATGTGCCCTCTCAATGTGCCCTCTTCCATCAAGGTGTCCCCCCTTTCTAAAAGAACTCACTTTTGCATGCCTCCCCATCAATGTAAAATGCCTCCTCAGACCCGATCGAAGGGCTTCACGGGAAATCCAGATGAGATTGCAGTATCACCAAGAAGTGGGCATGTCACAAAAGTGGCCACATTAAGCAAGGTAACCAACACCTCTCAATTGCAATTGGCTTTGGGGACTGCTTCTTCAATGCCCACCAACAATCGTGTTGCCCCAGCAGCAGTAGTGCCACGGTTGCCAAAGAAGAGGAGTCCATAGAGGAGAGTTTTGGCCAAGTCACAAGTGGGCATGTCACAAGTGGCCACATTAAGCAAGGTAACCAACACCTCTCAATTGCAATTGGCTTTGGGGACTGCTTCTTCAATGCCCACCAACAATCGTGTTGCCCCAGCAGCAGTAGTGCCACGGTTGCCAAAGAAGAGGAGTCCATAGAGGAGAGTTTTGGCCAAGTGGTTGATTGACACATCTCCACAAATTGGGTGGAGGACCACTTGGTTGATAATCATAATTGCCTTCCTAGAGTGCCATTTTGTCGCCTTCTCTTGCAAACCCAAAAATCCGTAAGAACAAGGATTACATCGAAGTATGTAAGAGAGCACATACCAGTCTCGATAATGGAAGCATTGATTGTCTCTCAGGGATTCACTGGGGCCAAGAGCCCTTTCCATTTGACCGTCGAAGTGCAGTCGGTCTCACGACCATGGTTGGGAAGATGTTTGTTGTCTGGGATGGTAACCATCAACTCAAAGCATGGCAAGAATGGGAAAACAACTATTGAGTTGAAAGAGAGAAGGTTCCCAAGGTGATTTGTAGAGTGGTCCAATTCTTTGAGGAGAAGGAGGCAGAGTTCTTGTTGGTGTTATGCATGATAAATAAGTAAGTGGAGTGTACATTGTTCTTGTTGGCGTTATGCATGATAAACAAGTAAGTGGAGTGTACATTGTTTTTGTGTGTATCAAATGAACAAACATCTTATATGTCATCATTTACCTTATTTTTTATGCATGAAAAATTGCTAGGTTCACTACCATTCATGTGTCAAACACAACGTCACATGATATATTTATGATGTAGCGTGTGGGCCTTGCCGATCCACAATCCTTGTTGTCAAAGTTTAATGACGTTGATTCTGCATGGACCGAGAAAGCTATAACTTATCGGGGACCTACTAACAGATTGAAGTGGCTGAAGCTTCCCATGGCACTCCTCTCTCACAATTGGCTTTCAAGGTATGTGCACACCTCGTTCTCAAACCACAGTAAAGCCATGTTTTGATTTCAAAATATGTTTCTTAAACATAAATGCATTGCAGTCGGAGTTCGATGCCATGTACCAAGCCAAGATCAGTGGCTTGCCTGAGCGAGGGAGTAGAGAATACATTTTTAATGTAGAAATGTTCGACAAGAATCATAGAGATGCTTTTTTTTCTCGCTGTTTTCCCTAACAATGGAATGGTAGGACAACAGTCTAGTGTATCAAACTAGTTAGGCAATGCCGTGGGAGACGCGTAGACTCCCGCATAAATTCTAGATTCAAAACACCAACCCTTATGTGGTCATGAGGAACATTTACAGACTCCGCTCAACTGGACAGGCTCATGCACAATGTTTCCCAACTCTTATTCTGCATCACCCTCACACACTCTCTCTCTTACACAGCATGTACCATTAAGCAAAAACATGACACACACAGACATCCTAGAATAACATGTGACACAGATGAGTGAATCAATGGCAAGAGTGTTCTTGATTTCATTACAGAGACAGATTATAGAGTGACATAGAACTGGTACCCAGATTCTACATGCTACAAGCTTCATGACATAAGCGTCAACTCACAATGAAGGTTTTACAAAACTACACTTCATCATATCACAGGTAAGTTGGCTCACTCTACTCTCATCATTCCTCTACTCATAGCATCATCTGCTCTACAGTAGTTGGTCACCCTTTTTAAACAGTGCCTTCTTGATCTTGGGAACAACGGCTCCATGGCGGTTACATTCCTCCACCTTCACACGTGTGCTACCGAGGTGGTGGTCACATCATGCGTCATGGGTTCTGCTCCACCTTCTTCCACTTGTCCATCCGCCGCTATTGCACTATTAGGTGCAACACCTAGCACGTCGAGTGTTTGAGCTTCTGCTCCTAAATCGGTACCCTTAACAAATCTTTACTTGAATTTAATGAACATCGGTGTAGTTGGCTCTTTTTTGGATCCTCTTCAATTTTTCTACATGTTCTTCTCAGACCCATGTTGCTTGCCTACGGTGTTTTTTGATCAAAAAGTCTCACCGCCGGTCTGAGTGGAGTTTTCCACATAATATTTTTTCTGCCATAGGTATGGGTCTCCATTCTACCTGGGCCGCTTTTCATACTCTCCCGGATTATCTGATGATGGACTTTCTGCCCTCTCCACCACTGGTTCTCCGGTGCCTCATGTCCACATATTGGTGCTTGCGGGTGGTTGCATTCTAGGTGGCAGCATCCATCTTCCATGGTGTCTATGAAAATAAAAATTGAGAGCATGGGTGCTCAAGGGGAAGAGGTTACGCATTAGTATGGACTTTATTCTTTTTTTATTTTTAAAATATTGAGGCAATTCTATGTTTGCCTTCAGTAACTCAGAAAACATGACATGAGAGGCTTCAAAAAATGGGCTTTCCATGTTGGCCCATGGAGTGGAAGAACAGGTAACTAGTCGGTCCTTTAAGCACTCATTTTCCTTGAGCAAAGCTTGGTTGGAGTCTTGCAGCTTCTGGACCACCTTAACCAACAGTTCTCCTTGTTTTTTTCTAGGCACTCCGAGCGTCAGCATCTATGGGTTTCCTGTGGCTAGCTCCGCATCTGTTTTTACTTTTGAAAGTTCTGCTTAGAGTTTGGCAATTTCCTCTTTTGCTTCCCTTAGCTTCAACTTCCATTGCAATCTTGTTTTCTGGGTTTGCTTCACCTTTTTGGCCAATTACCGTGCTTCTTCTATTTGTACTTGTAGGTTTGCCTTGTAATTTTCCTAATCTCCGGGCCCTTCTTTTCTCAAATGATTTTCATTTTCTATGCATCTCTAGTTCTAATGCATTTAACTCATTGATGGCACTTCAAACTTTGTGCTTCTTTAAAAAAATTTCTTGTACTCCTCTGTTTGGTCTTGTGCTCTGTCTCTCTCGTGGATTGCATCTCTTAATATGTTTGCATATTCCTTTGTGGGTGTGGCCTCCCGCAACTCCTGCTGCTGCAACACTTTGTTCCTTTTAGATAACTTTCTTGCTTCTTTTTCCCCTACCAGTCCACATCTTCTTTTTTGCAGCCTTTGGGTGAGCGTTGATCACCAAGAGGAGTTATCAACACACTCGATTCACTTGCCTTATCCCTTGTTACTGCTAGGATGTCATGAATTTGTAATTGCGTGTTCTTTGCTTGTATCATGTTGGAACTTGGTAGATTCTCCTTGAGTTGCATCAATTCTGCTTGTCTTTATTCATCATGTTTTTTCTTCAAGGCACATTCTGCTTTGGTATATCTAGGCTATTGACAATGGTAGCATGTGAAGTTGCTGGTTCCTCTGGAACGTCCTTGGCATCTTCTCCCTAAAAAATTTCCACAACCTATATTCCCATACCTTCCCATTCCAGGGGGTCTTCTTTCTGCTCCCTCTATGTTGTTCACCATAGGAGCTCTATTCTTCATGTTGTATCTACAATTCCATGTACTACTGTGGTTGTACATGTTACAAATAGAGCAAGTTGAAGGCACAATGCATTCCTCCTTGAGGTGACCTTCCTGCTTGCATTGGGAATAGAACACATTCTTCCAGAAATCTGCACCATTTTCCTTTTTCATTTCTTGCACCAACTGCTTCATTTGTTGCATCAGTTCTCCGAAACTTCTTGGTACCTTTCCAGATTTATTTTTGTCTTTCTTTTTTGCAATTGGAGTGTCCTGCGGGAGTCGCTTGAGTCATCCTCTTCAGTCGTGACACTCTCCTTGGGCTTCCTTTTTTGTCTCCTTTCTTAACTTCTTATTTTCGCTCTTTTGGCTAGCTCCAATTCCTCGAATTCTTCACCAGTTTTTGCTCGCTTTATGCTAACTACTGCATGGATGTCCATCTTAAGCCCTTGGAAAAACCAATCAATATCGTCAACTATTTGTATCGAGGGTCATGTTTGTTTCACCACTCTCCAAATAAAGCTTAACAATTTCGTTGCATAAGCTTCCACATCCATGTCCTCTTGTCGAAGCTCTCTCATTTGATCATAGAGTTGAGTTGTAGACTTTATCTTGTGGAATCTCCACAGGAAGGCAATCATGACTTCTTCATAGGTCTGGAAATGGTTGTCCTGATATCTTAACACCCACTCCATGGCTTTGTCCTTTTGAAGGTATTCATGAAGGCATCTCTATAGATTTCACTCAGCTCTAGTTCTTCTAAATCTCAAGGTTTGCTCACCTTCCAGTATTTCTCAAACCTCCTCACATGTAGATCTGCATCTTCCCCTTTATCACCTGAGGAGAACACCAGGAAATTTTTGGATATGATCACAAAAGCAGCACTCACAAGCTGCGCACGTATAAGGTAACTCATCTATAGAAATAATTCTGTTGGTTATTGCCGCGCCTATCTCAGTGGTATGAGGTGTTCTAACAAAAGGACCTCTAAGAGGCAAACCAAAAACGGGGTAAAGGCATATCTTCTGATGAGGAAGAAAACACGCCAGTAAGAAGACCCGCTCAGAAAACCCAAGATGTCTTGATCTCATGACCCAGTAGTATCGAGGACCCAAACCCAAGGCTTCGATAACCATGGCCAAGCGGACATTGTTACGAAAGTGCTGCTGACCCCAGGGTGTTACCCTAGTTATGTCTTGATAGGTCCGCCATTTGGTCTGAGCTACAGAAGTTCCTAAGTGAGGGAAAAGTGAGCGCTCATACTGTTCTATAAAATCCCTCTTCACAGACTCACTTGCGTCTTGAAGGTGAGGAATCATTATGGATAAAACTAGTTCTTGTTGCCACACCATGAAGGAGATTAAGAAAGAAAGGAGATCGATGGGAGTAAGATTACTGTGAGCGACAAGTAAAAGTTACGACTTATATAAAGGAAGGAGCTAGCATAACTTAGAAGCCAACGGTAACTTGCCACTGAAGTTTTACCGTCTTTCCATGATTTGGGTTTGGCACATTTTCTATAGAAGGCATTAAGAACTTTGAGATGAGGAGATAAAAGAAGCTTGTAGGCTAAGTCACCTACTTTCATTGAATTCACATATAAGGCTCACAATATCTGGGGGATAAGTTCTTATACTCCCCAAGAGATAAAGAACTTCTTTTGGGCCGTACTCGAATGAAAACCAAAACCTTGGTATCCAAAACACCGATTTTCACTTCTGAACTCATTGTTCTGAATCCTTAAAACAGGCGTGACTCTTGGGAAGTATTCTAGGGAAAGGGTCTTCCTTTTTTAAACAGAATCTTTCTTTTATTTTAGAGAGGGAATAATTATAAGATCAAAAAGGAAAATTCTTACTCTTGTATACCTCGAAGGTTGGGGGGAGGAATCTTACAACTTCTACCCCACTTAAAAAGGTGCGAGATGTCCTCATCTCGCAAAGTAGAGGACAACTCTTTTTCTTAAGATCCAATTTATTCTGGGTTCCTTAGATTCTGATAAACCCAACAGAATACTGGGATAAATATTCCTTGTATAGAACTCATCATTAAATAATAATTCATTTAGATCATATCATTCCTACGATAATGGTCCATTAGACCGAAAAATTTCCTTCTGAACATTCCTCCACGGGAATTTCAGTTAAGTAAGTTATCAATTTGTCATCCCTTAACTTGATCTACCGTGACAAGTGTTAACAGTAGCAATTTGACAGCACAATCCACTAATCTCATAGTGATTTGCTGAAATCATTATCATCATTCTAGTTATGAGTATCATCACAGAGACTCGTCCCATTCATCCTCATTGTGGTTTCGCTCAGGTTATAATATTTCAACTAAATTTCAAAATTCATCATTTTTCAATCAGAATCCAAATCAATTCATCAATTCTCAAACAGAATTAAAAATCATATCAACCACATTCGAAATCATCATCTGGATAGCATTAACGCTTATAATTTCAAGTCTTAGATTTACTCGTATATACTGTCAGTAAAGAGCTACAGTTATACTCTCGGTATATACGGGTAGTCATGATACTTGGAACTATAAGATAGATACCATCATGTCTAGGCCTCAAGCAAGTCAGGGTTCCATACAATTGCAGTACTTCCATCTGAAAATCCAATTACTAAATTACGAATTTTTTAGTTTGAATATCAAATTGTATGAATTATATCACACAATTACAACCTTTTTGTGTTTCTTGATAAATTTTTGACATATTTGGCTTCTCAGTTGATCTTTATCAGCCAATTACTCTGATGATTGTATCCTGTGACATCAAAATACTCTTCCAAGGCTTCCACCCATTTCTCCACAGCCTCACCCAAGTTCTCCCCTTCTCCTTTGAAGGGTCCTGGCTGAGATCTATGAAGAGCCTTGCGAACATCAAGGTCAAGCTTGTCATCTTCAGAGACAGGGTCTGGCTGACGACCACGGTTTCCTCGTCTTATGATTCTGCCAAAATTTATATATTATTAAATTTTTATTTTGATATTATTCACGAGATCCTAAGACTTAAGAGTTCGGAAAATAATTTCTTATACAAGACAAGATCTTAATGGAGATCTATGACATATGTCCGATAACAGATTTTTTTTTCTTTATCAGCAGAGCAGCAGATCGTTCGCCCATAAACAATCATTTATCCAACATGAATTTTTTAACCGAAAAACGTTTCTTTATTTATATAAAAGTTGCAATATGTACATAGAGCAACTCGGCTCTGAGTTCAAAATCTCCTCGAAAGACATATAAGAGGACCGTACTGGGCCATAGTCATGCCCTGTTACATAAGTTCTCTAACTGCGAAGGGAGCTATTATTTTCTCCTTAGGGATAAATCGACTAAGGAGTCTATAAACTCGACAAGCAAGTCTGAAATTTTGAGGCGTTGAAAGATATAGAATGACACCACGCGTCATTTTCAGCTTTATCAAAATCATGGCCAATGAGAGGTTCTGCCTCAGCATTGCACGCCGGTTGTAAGAGGCGTGGATATATAGCCCTGCAAACCACTTATGCTGTTGTCTCTCCACTAGGTTAGGAAAATATAATCCCTCGAAATGGCGTGCGAGTCTTGCTCGGCTTGTTCGTGTTGAAGCGGAAGAGATGAGATGCTCGAAGGCAAATGCAATCATATCTTGAGACTGGGTGAGGTCGGGAATACCAAATAAATGGGGAACTTCCATCTATAAAAACAATTTCTTTGATTAAAATTTCTTCATTAAAGAAGCTTACGGAATGAAAATACATTATGAAAATGCTGTTTCTGAATTCTTATTACCAATTTCAGATAAGAATTTAATTATCTTTATTAGCTTTCAAAACCCGCTCTGATACCAACTGTAAGATCCCTGTTCCCACCGAGCAACGGATTCGAGGTACTAGCAGCGGAAGTAGCACTTCTCGCGCGGGACAAGGGCCCCACACTCGGGGCCTCACCCACGGATATCCGGACAAGAGACTAAATCCGTCGGTTGTTCCAAAACCGAACCCGGAAAAACTTCCTTTACCCGAAAAGCATGGGCGATTCCACCAGGATAACTTTTTACTCTAACGTAGTCAAGACTATTACTGATCAAGCTGATCTGACTGCATCTATAAAGATACTCGATCAGATCAAGGAAGAAACTTGCACTTGGATCATTTGGATCAACGCTTTTTTTCCCATTCAAGAGGCACAGCCGTTGATTCCTATCCATAGAACAATTATTGTCCGAGATTTACTTTATCTATCGTAATAACAAAAGTTGAGTCTCGATTTACGGATCCATCAGTCCAGCCTAACCCCATCCAGTCCCATGGGTTAGCCAATCGCCCAACCACTCTAGTGATGGGATCCAAGTAAGAATTTGATTAGGTATTTGTCCCGGGTACCAAGGAAAAGAATTCCAAGGCCCCCTAGCCGGAAGTTCATGCAAACATAAAACTAGTCACACCACTTACACACCCAATATGAAATTGCCTTTTTCTTAGCATCAGCTAACTTTAAAACAATCCTTTAATGAAACCATTATGTCACTGAGGACAATCCTCAAAGTCTCTGGTTGAATCCTTATTTCCAGTCATTCATTCATCGGTATACTTATGGCATCATTGGCAACCAGAAATGCTCATCACCTGTTCACTCAGGAGCCTTTTTCCATAGTTCCTAGCTCATAGTAACCGGCAATATATTCATATAATAGAATGGAATCTCTGGGGAAGATCAGCAAGATCAACCCACAGATCCATATAAAAGAGCCATGGACTCATCCGTTGAGGACCAGCAAGGTTAATCAACAAGATCCATGCCCGGTTTCAGAAAACAACTCTTACTCCTTGTTCCAATATCTTCCACGATGCACGTGTGGGTATCTTCGGCGACCGAGAGCCCGAGCACCGTATGGTCAGCACCCTCTAGGATCCTTCGCAGGTGACCTAGCGCTTCACTCATAGGCCGCTTCCTTGGTCCCTAATCCACCGTACCGGAAGCTCAATTTGAATCTAACCGAGGCTGGTCAAGACCTCGGCCGACCTTGCTACGCGAGACGTCCTCCATTGACTCTCCGTCAGCAGTTGCAACTTTATTAGTTAGGTCTCCATGACCTTAATCCACAAGGCGGTCAAAATGCTTCCCCAGTATTCTTGACATAAAACAGTCATTTACAAACAGTTCACAAAATACAGTTTCTATATCGAACTCTCGTCTTTTCCATTTTATCCTCCTTAGTCCACATTACTTATTCCACATCCCATTCATATGTATTCATCATCATCCATTCACTCATATCGATGACACATTATTTCCCATACACATTCACATTCATTATTCTACATACACATCCATGCATACATCCATTTTCACATCCTCATTCATACATCCACTTCCACATACATACATCCACATCCGTATCTACATCCATACATCCACATCCACATCTACATTCATATCCATACATCCACATCCACATTCACATTCATACATACACATCCACATCCACATCCACATCCACATTCACATTCATACATACACATTCATACATACACATTCATACATCCACATCCACATCCACATCCACATCCACATTCACATTCATACATACACATTCATACATCCACATCTACATTCACATTCATACATACATATCCGTATCTACATCCATACATCCATATTTCATCCATTCTCGCCCTACACATTCCATATACATCTTATCATATCCTATCACATCTTATACACATCTTATCACATCTCATACACCTCTTACCACATCTTATCACATCTTATCACTTCTCATACGCATCTTATCACATATTATCACATCTCATACACCTCTTATCACGTCTTATCACATTTCATATCTTTTTATAGAATACAAGAGAATTCTTATATTTGATATAAGATTTCTCTACATTTTTATTTATGCATAAATTCCATTTAAGGAGACTAACACTTTCGAATTAAAAATCAATCTTTTATGCATCTTCCTATGCATAGTTTCATTTTAAATGAAAATGACACTTTTGAATTAAAATTCAATCTTTTATGCATCTTCCTATGCATAAATTTAATTTGGATGAGAATTGACATTTTTGAATTAAAAATCCATCTTTTATGCATCTTCCTATGCATAAATTCAATTTGGATGAGAATAACGCTTTTGAATTGAAATCTTATTCTTTTATGCATCTTCCTATGCATAAATTCAATTTAGATGAGAATGACACTTTGAATTAAAAATCAAACTTTTATGCATCTTCTTATGCATAAATTCAATTTGGTAGGAAATACACTTTTAGAATAAAAGAATTTCTCTTATGCATCTAAGTTATGCATAAAATCCATTTATGATGAAAATCACACTTTTAGTATAAAAAGAATATCTTTTATGCATACCTCTATGCATGAAATCCAATATGATAAAAGTAACACTCTTACAATAAAATAATCAACTTGTATGCATACCTCTATGCATGAAATTCAATTATGATAAAAGTCACACTTTTATAATAAAATAATCAACTTTTATGCATACCTTTATGCATGAAATTCAAATATGATAAAAGTAACACTTTTGATATAAAAATTTATCCATTATGCATACTTCTATGCATGAAATAAAAATGATAAAAGTAACACTTTTGACATAAAAATTTATCCTTTATGCATACTTCTATGCATGAAAATAAAATGATAAAAGTAACACTTTTGATATAAAAATTTATCCATTATGCATACTTCTATGCATGAAAATAAAAATGGTAAAAATAACACTTTTGATATAAAAATTTATCCTTGATGCATACTTCTATGCATGAAAATAAAAATGATAAAAATAACACTTTTGATATAAAATTTTATCCATTATGCATACTTCTATGCATGAAAGTAAAAATGATAAAAGTAACACTTTTGATATAAAAATTTATCCATTATGCATACTTCTATGCATGAAAATAAAAATGGTAAAAATAACACTTTTGATATAAAAATTTATCCATTATGCATACTTCTATGCATGAAATAAAAATGATAAAAATAACACTTTTGATATAAAAACTTATCCTTTATGCATAATATTAAAATTCAATTTCTCCAAGATTATAATGAAATTCTTTCAATTAATCTAGGATGATAATTCCTAGAATATGGTAGGAAGTCCTCTTTTTATGCTTTGAATGAAATTATTTTATGCATAATTTTTATAAAAATTTTGCCATAGCTCCGCTGCTATGACTGATAAATCTCAATTTTTCTAAGGGATAAAGCTTATCATTAAGGAAACAATTAAAATGATCTCTAATTAGATCATTAATCCATAATGGATTGAATCATCAATATACATAAACTAAAAGCATAGAAAAAAGCCATTCATTTGGCCTCAAGCATAGCTTAATCTTGGGTTAAGGAAAAGATTTATGAAAAGCTTCATTTGGATTGAGAATGGGTCATGAGTATGACCATTTCTTGAGTGAGAGAGAGAAATTACATAAAAAACATTAGAATTTAAATATAAATAGAAATTTATGTAATTCTTTACTATCATTAATTAATTAACTTCAATAGCATTCATCAAATTATGTAACTCTTCACTACTATTCACCAATTAACTTCAATAGCATTTAAAAAACCATACCAATTAAGCTTTTCAAGCTTGAGAGGGGTTGAGAAGAGAGAAACATTGAGAAATTATAGAAAAGATCAATATTCACTAATTACCTTACAAAATTGCTTGATTCTTTGTTCACGGTAGAGGCCCCCAACCAATCAATTGGTTAAGTATGTTGATGGAGCCACCAATGGGGATTGAAGAAAGAGGGAAGCTCCAAAAACTAGTGAATTATTAATGAATTCACAGTTCTTGGCTTAGGTGGAGTAGAGTAACGATGCATAAACACTATATATTTTTTTTCAACAAGGGGAGGCTTCTATTTATAGGAAAAATTGAGCTCCTAACCAAACAAACTGATTCTAGAATTTTCCAACTCAGTTTGGTCAATTTTTGACCATTTTTAGGTCAGTTGAGCTAACTTTTTGTAATTAGACTTAAATTAGGAGAGAGGAGAGATGAAATATCTCAATTTTTATGAGTTTAAAACTCATTCAAGCATGAGAAATATGCACCTCCTTTAAAGAACTCCCCTTCCTTACATATGTGTCAAAATAGAATCATTATTCCCAAAATATCTCATATTTTTAATATTGCTCATAGTTTTTTACTAATAAACCTTGTACATTTTCAACTCTTTATCTTATGTGAAATATGCACCTCCTTTAAAGAACTCCCCTTCCTTACATAGTGTCAATATGAAATCATTATACCCAAAATATCTCATATTTTTAATATTGCTCATAGTTTTTTACTAATAAACCTTGTACATTTTCAACTCTTCATCTTATGTGAAATATGCACCTCCTTTAAAGAACTCCCCTTCCTTACATAGTGTCAATATGAAATCATTATACCCAAAATATCTCATATTTTTAATATTGCTCATAGTTTTTTACTAATAAACCTTGTACATTTTCAACTCTTCATCTTATGTGAAATATGCACCTCCTTTAAAGAACTCCCCTTCCTTACATAGTGTCAATATGAAATCATTATACCCAAAATATCTCATATTTTTAATATTGCTCATAGTTTTTTACTAATAAACCTTGTACATTTTCAACTCTTCATCTTATGTGAGCATTTACTCATTTTTGGGTATCTTCTTTTACAAAATTGGATTTATCTCCTCCCTACACATGGATTGATGCTATTGGCCCATAAAAACCTTAATTGGACCATAATCCAAAAATTTCTGAAAATCTAGACCCTTAGGCTAAGGTCCTTTATACCCATTTCCAATTAATTCCAATTGCACATTGGAAAGTTCTTTTTGAATTTCTGTTTCAGGGGAACTTATTTTAATAAGATGAGATAATTTTCTATCCAAAAATATTAAAAATCTGAATATTCTCTCTCTAGAATATTTTCTCTCTCTAGGTTAAAACAGTTAGAAACAAGTCTTTTATATTTCTGAAGAGGAATTGATTACAGGGGAAGATGCTGGACATTTTGAGAGGCTGGGGAGGAATCTTACACTCTCAAATGTCACAACCAGTGACTTCAATGTGCATACATATACCCAATGGCAACTGTTCACCTCTTGCAGCACCCACAGTGTCTGCACAGTCAATCTGTCTTCCTGCAGTTCTTAAAACAAAGTTCTGCAGAGAATCGATGACTTACCCGCAGTGCTCGAAATCGCCTGCTTTCTGAAAAACGGAGGTCCAGACGCGCCCGAAACGCGTTTTTGGTCCAGAAAACTATGTCCGATAGGACATTATATTTGCTCTATAGCTTTACTCCCGCGAAGAAAGCTCCTCAATCAGAGATCGTTTGCCGGTGCCTCCCGTAGAGCTCCCGACAAGGGTGTAGTCACCAACATAAATAGGGAAGAGTAGTTGAAGCTTTTACCCTCGTACCGCTTCCTGTGGTTCTCTTGCTTGCAGCTCAGCCCTTAGCACGAACCAGGCTCTGATACCATGAAAAGATGCAGGGGGGAAGAGAGCTTGAGCTCTTGCAAGCACACCCACACTAACAAAACCCTAATAGAGAACACACAAGGTGAGAGGCTGAATATCTTCTTCTTCTTTACTCAACACTCAACACACCATATACAAGATAAGAGTACACATAATATGAAAGGTACTCAACCAATACATACACGGGTTCTCTATAGTGTGAACCCAACTAAATGAGCTGGCGCTATAACTATGCCAGTCTCTAGAATGGCTGTCACACAGCCTGTCATCCCACTGGCCGCATATCACCCAAGATCTCACCAACCATGCTAGTGGTGTAAGTGCGGGGCCTATCCCCTAGGCGGGTCATCAGTGCGGGGCCTATCTCCTAGGCGGGTCATCAGTGCGGGGCCTATCCCCTAGGCGGGTCATCAGTGCGGGGCCTATCCCCTAGGCGGGTCATCAGTGTCCACCGCCTCACTAGACGAGCTCGATATCTCAACAACTCCCACATGCTTGCAAAGTTTTCTCCCCATTGGAGCATGTTTGGGTTAGTAATTAGGGACCAATGCGAATTTTTCAAGTCTTGAGAGGTGCTTATGAGGCCGTGGAAAATCCCGCTCTTCCCCATACCATCGTACCCAAACATGCTTCGATGGGGACCAAACTTTGCAAGCATGTGGGGGTAGGTCCCCCCCACATGCTTGCAAAGTTTGCATCCCAACGGATCATGTTTGGGTATGATGGCATGGGGATTTTCAAACAATATGATAGCCAAAGTGTTAAAAAATCAAAAAACCATGAACATCAACTAAAATGCAATGATCCTCAATAATGAAAAAAACTCATAATGATGAAAACATCACTAAGTACATCAGAATGTGAGCTAAGCCAACCACTTTGGGTTTAGCCACTAACTTAAAAGATCAAGGCTAAACCCAACCACTCTGGGTTTAGCCACTAACTCAAAAGATCAAGGCATAATAAAAATGAGCCACCCTAGCTATTCTGAGGTTAGTCATTCCCAATAAATCTAAGTACAATGTAAGTGAGCATGTAAGTGAGCTAACTCAGCTAATCTGAGTTGTCACTATCAAGATAGAGATCTAGTTAGTAGCACCTCTGTAGCTCTCAACTTCTCTAGAATGCTCTCATGGTCATCCACTCGAAGCCGAAAATGAGGGCGAGAACTGTGTTTTCGGCTCTATACGGTCAATCATGCCACCATCCACATGCCAAAAAAATCTCCTGACAATCCGAGCATCACGTTTGGGATACGATGATGCTGCACTCCCACACAAATGTTGGGAGCACCACTTGACCACACGTGGCCTGCATCTCTGAACCGCTCAGCATCCTGCCGTAGTTGATGATGCCTCAGGGCACGTTTCACACACGCACCCGCACCATCATGCTCTCCCTTCTCGTGTGACCAGTCTCAAAGAATGACCAAATCACTGGGATACTAGATAGACTGCACATGCCACCTATAAATCCATAAAACAAAGTCTTAATTATTGTTTTCTTTAAGATGTTCTAGTGAATTTAGTTTAATTGTTGCGAATATAAGAGAACCATAAGTACTACCTGTAGAGCCAATAGAATTGTCGTGTGATGACTTGAACTGTGTGCCATAACCATCCGACCAAACCCATCACTGGTCACGTGTGATCCCACAATCTCGTAAAAAATCGTCATGGAGGAGACGAAAAAGGTGTTGCACTAAAATAAATGTGCATCATGTGAACGATCACTGATATAGAAAGGATACTCTCGAATAATGACACGGGCCTTGGGGGTACTCACTATGCCATCTACATGGGCAGAGGCATGTCGATAACTAATGTGGACCATAATAGCAACCTGGTGAGGTAAGCAAGAGCGACGATTAGGACAAAAAAATCAAATAAGTAATATAGCTCAAACACAAAACAAATATTATGAAATATAACCATTACCTGCTCTGAGAAGTAACACTCAGATTGTATCTCATGAAAAGGTGTGAAGGTGTAGTTCTCTACAAAATCAACCACAGAGACAACCACACCAATAGGAAACTTTGTTAGGCATGCTCGGAACCGATGACCCTGCCACTTGGCACAATGATTGTGCCGTATATAGGAGTAGATCTACTCCCTAAATGTGCCTGTGAAGTGACAACGTGGTGTATGTTGGTCCATGAGCTGCAACTTCCTGGATTGCCCACACCAATCTGAAGCTGGTGTGTCACATACTCATAACATTGCCATGGCACTATCTTTTGGTCACTTGAATCAAGATCTACCATATGTAGATGTGCAAGTGAACCACATGATGTGTAATTGCTCTCCACACAAGGCATCCTATGGAACTGGGCATCCTCCGTGTGTGCACACAAAAGAGAGTGGATGAAATCACGAGGACTATGAGGCAACTCTGTATGCCCACTAAGAGAACGGAACACATCATAAAAAAGTTTGAACCCAACATGGTAGCAACAACAACATTATCACGCTGTTCATGAGTACCTCACAAACCAAGGCTTACACCCCTCAAATGACCTTTGCCCAATTTTAAGCTCTGGATATGATTCCACAAACTGAGAATACAACTCTGTTTGGGTCATTTCAAGAAAGCAAGCAATGTGCTCAATGAACACTCCTCTTGTCACTCTCTTATGCAAAGCTTTCTTGAAAATTGGCGAGGCACAACAATTCTCCTCCCAAAGACTTTCTATCAAGGCTCTAGTGGTTTCATCTAGTAGGCAATCATGCCTAGCTACACAACCACTACTCGCCCACAAAGCACCAAGCTCATTGGCATCTAAACTTTGCCATCTAATAGACCCAACTCTAAGTGCGTGTGGTGCTATGGAAAGGATGCAAAATGTGGCACTCACCTTACCCTTGATTTGGGAGCTACTTATGGCCACAATAGCTCGTCGAGCAGCCAAAGCGTCCGAACACTTTGTAGCACTGCCATGCTAACTCTCCTCTCTCTTTGACCTCCAATGTCAGAAAGCACCCCTGCAGTTGGCCATGTTGGGTAGATTGATCAAAGCATCAAGCACACATGCTTGTGATGAAGGCGTGAGGTCTTTGAAATAGGAATGGAAGATTGCATGGGCACGATGATGCACCCTTGACTTTGATAGTTCTTCCCTATCCACACTATGGGCACCCACCAAAGGAGGGGGGGTGGGTTCTTCTGGAAGAGAAGGGGGATTAGGAAGGGTGGGTTCATGTAGATTATCTAAACTAAGGGGTAGAGGGGGGCAAGTTGACATAGCCTAAGACTCTATCTCGAGTGGAAGAGGAGGAGCAAGGCTTGGATCATCGCCAAAACGGATGGTGTTGCTCGGTGACGTGCTCTCCACTCTCTCTTTCTCTCTCACGAGCTACCCTTTTCCTCTCCTCCTCTTGAACTTGGTGGATGGGGGGAAGTCTAGTCCTATCACGTTTCTGAATCCACGACTTTGAGAACCCATTCTCAAGGAAGCTAAGAGAGTAAAAATTATGAAGGCTCAATGATGGGATAGTACTAGAGATGTGTGATTATATAGGAAAAATAGGTTATCCACTTCAAATCTCATTGGATTTTCTATCTAAGATTGATTGGATAATTAAGATAAATATAAAGATAATTAAAGATAAACTAGTTTAAATTAAATAACATGAACTTTAAAAATATATTATTTATCTAATTCTAAAATATAATCTTTTAAAATTAGTGATTTTAAATTCTTTTATATTAATAAGTTATATATATTTTATTATTTAAAATTTTATATTTTATTTCTCTAACTTACTAAATTAACTTTTTCAAAAATATATTTTTGAAAAAAATAGGAGGTAGGAAGGAGGTGCCACATGTCACATGCATGCATGACACATGGCATTTTCTACCACGTGTCACATGCGTGCATGACACATGGCATTTTCTTGACACGTGGCACTATTATGGCTGATGTGGCATGCCATGTCACCAAGTGTGAGGTGGCATGCAAAGGTGGCAAGAAGATGTAGCATTAATGATGACTAGGATGATGAGGTGGGGAGTTAATTAGGTTGACTATGTTGACATGGAGGGTGGAGGTGGCAAGGTGAGGTGGCAAGCTACCTACGTGGATCCTCTCGAAGCTAATGTGGACATAAAGTGGCATGCATATATAAGATTTGTGCCTACCCAAACCTCACACATGGAATGATATCTAGGCTTTGAAGTTTACCAATCCTAGATTTCCAAACCTAACTAGGATTGGTTTTAGACTTGAAAAGGGGAGAGTGGACACAATATGGGAATTTTCATGTAAGGTTCCCCCCTTCCACAAATAGGGGAAACGCTTAAGATAGTCCACTAAGTCTTATTAACTTGGAGAAAATTTCCTATTCATCGACACCTTGACCATGTAGAGATTCAAGGATACGATTCATAGGTAAGACCTAGTTCTATCCCGCAGGGGAAGCGTGATCTTCTAAACATCAAATCACCCATAGGGCAATTGATCATAAATTGGACAACTAATAGACTTGATTTCTAGAGGCAACGCTTTTTTCCTCATCCATGCAAGGCACAGCCGCTGGCCTAGTCTTCTAGAATAGAATTGCTCGAGAACCTATTTATCTAACGTAGGGCTTTCACTTAATCTGTTGGAAAGCTACCCGACTAATCGGGTCCACCCGTCCGTAGGATGGTGCCGTCGGGGCATTCCATCCTCCCACTTTCCACCCTACTCATGCGTCAATTTGTTTTCTAATTAATCCTACCACACTGTTTGACATAAATAAACATGTTCCTTAATTAAGGCCCTTTTCACAAGGTTTGTTAAAACAGCCTTTTTTCACAATACAATAATGCCAAAGACAAAGTTTAAACATGAATCAATTTCATACAAGCTAAACTGGCTCTCTTATTCTTTTCCTTTATACCGCCGATGATCTAGAATTCGGCCTTCCAGCCTCCACATGCTGGGCAAAACCCTACGGGACCATACACCTCATCGTCGGCTGCTGGCGAGGACTCAAGCCGGCCTGTCGCCCTCTCAGGCTCCATCGCTCGATCCTCCCGCCCCTTAGAGAGATGTCTGCGCACTAGGGTGGGCTAATTCACCGCACTAGCCTGGGCCCTTAGAACTAGGCAGCATCATAATCAATCGCCTCAATCGGCAAACCTCATTATCCCAATGGTATGAGGGATACCATGGGCCAACTCCGGGCCTTACTAACGTCTCCGCCGTCCGGCTATACAAGCACAAGAACGGGGCAGCGTCAAGGCAGGGAGAAGTTGTACCTGTACCTTAATTTAACAAAGATAACAATCCATTTACTCACTAAACCATATGACTAGGATCCATGTCACCTTCTTTAAGAAAACAATCTTTTTCACAAAGATTTTAGCATTTCAACTTGAGATTGTGATAAGTCATTCTTTATTAAGGCATATGTTATTGCTTAAAAGAATACAAACTTTGAATGGTAAATCAATCAAATAGATCACTTGTAACAATCAATAGAGAAGCTGGGGCCATACCTCCACCCCTAAGAATGATATATAATTGAAAAACAAAATATGTATATACCTTATAGAAATTTATCGTTTATCTCGTTGTCCTTGCTTGTTACAAGAGCTTAGAACTTGACATATGAGAATAGAGTCTTCTAATACCTTGTCCTTTGATTGAAATCATCCAATAATCTCCAAGCTTTATCTCCTCTTACTCATACTGTGATTCTTTTCTCTTTCTAAGATCTATGGCAAAATAGCCTTCTCTTACAGGTCTACAGCATAGTATTCTCTCTCTAAAAGAAAAGCTATGGAGTTTAGGTCTCTTCCTCCGAAAGACCATAGCAATCTAAGCTTATTTTCTGAGATATTAGATAAGAATGAAGGGATATATGCATCTCAAACTCTAGGATTACCTTGAGGCTACTTGCTGCCTTCTCACAGTTTTCTCTATGTAGAGATCCTGACAGAAACAGCAAACTGTTTCGACCATAACTCTCTGATAAAAACTCAGAATATAGTCGTATAACCAGTCAAAAGAACGGGAAGGCATGTGGTCTACAAGCAACGTGGGCAGAATAGGCAAAAACATGTGTATATAGCTACAAATGCACTATCTTTAGAAACACGTTGTTTTTTCATATTTTTAGTATGCATGGACTCTAAATGTGTAAAAGTACTCTAAATATGACCTCTTATCACCTAAAATCGAAATTCTATTTTTGGGGATACTTATCTCTTAATAGAACTATTCTTATGTTCTTATTTCTTTTAGGATTTTTGGAGTTAATATTTTTATTCTAACACTTTCCTAATGTTTCTAGCCTTATTGTCTCACTCTTCTCTAAATACACTCTCTTTCCTTATTGAAATCTATATTAAAAGAGACACATACATACATGGCTTGGGAGGGACGTTACAATCTCCCCCACTTAAAAGATTCGAGATGTCCTCATCTCGCGAGCCAAGGTAGTATCTAAGTAAATCCTCCTGTCTCTTTCAAATTGGTGTCCCCACCACCACTAGGTAAAAATCTTCTTTTATCTAAACATTGTTCTTAAAGAGTCTTTTATTTCATGTGCTTGGCTCGTTTTATTGTGCCTCCAAAAGGTCTTTATTATTCTAAAGTTAATTGGCCTTATTATCCTAATTTCATGCATCCATATACCTCTCATATGATATGAACCTTCGAATTCCTTATTCTATACCCCCATGTAATATGGTACTTAACAAATTATCATGGAAAAACGTAAGGAAGTCAATTCTTTACACAATCTAACCTATGATAGCAATTTCATAATTTTAGTATCGTCTTGTAGAATACCTCTATTCATCATGCACATTACTTCACATGAATCTTGCACCAATCCTCTTCTATTTACTCATAGAAATACTTGTTGAATTCGGTTATCTTTAACCCAGCTATCTCTATTTCTTGACCTAATTTTTGCTCTAGCTCATGATTCCTTGTAGCCAGGGGTGGACTTGACGTTCCTCTTGAATTAGGAGACCTCTTCTTGATTAACATGGAAGGACTCATGTCCTTCTTGACACTTTCTATATAAAAACTTTATCATAGTCTCTGGCTATAATTATGGCTTCTGAAATAGAGGATGGTTTTGCATTCTCTTGACGAGGTTATTCAATGGTAGATTAAGCTTCCAAATGAATCGATGGAGAAGAGTTACCTCATCCATCTCTAGAGCAAATCGGAGAAGTTTAACAAAAGTTTGGTGGTATTCTTTTAGGGTCTTTTCTTCTTGGGTTAGCTCCAAAAATTCGTTCATTTTATCCTCTCAAAATCCTAGAGGACAAAACCTTTCACGAAGGTGTACTTTCATGGCATCTCATAACTGATTCTAGCTCCAGTGGTTAGATTAACAACAATGCTTCTAACTTTTTAGCTCCAATGGTGGGATTGACAACAATGCTTCCAACTAATTTGGCATTTCTTACGATTTTTAGACGCGAGCAAGGGTGAGCTTGCTTCTTTCATTATATCCATTAAAAGTTCAAAACTATCAAATACTTATCATAACACCACATTTGAAGGCAGTCAGGATTAATACATGTGAGATCTTCATTTTCTTGAGAATTACACATCTGGTGCCTTGGGATTGACACATCCAAAGATTATCAGGATTGACATATCTGAGATGATTAGTTTTCTGAAAATTACACACCTAGTATCTAGGGATTAACACATCTAAGAGCATGATCCTCTGGGAATTACACATCCAAAGTTAGACCCATGTTTGTCTGAGATGGGTTCTAGATCTTGGATGATTGTCCTAGTCTAAAGCATCCAATGGATGGCATTCACATGTTAACTATTCAAACCTTAATGGAGTTATAATCTTAATAATTTATAATATGCAAGTTAATGAGATATATCCTGAAAATTTCTCTAAACAAGTTTCGGTCTACCCTTCCAGTCTCTCACTAGTTTCTTAATTTGATCACCCTATGTTTTTCCTCACAAAAGGTTTTCTCCCCAATCTTATTTCTCAAGTTTATTGTACAAATATCTTGCGTGTGCACCCCCAAGATACAAGTACAATTTCATAAGATGATTGTCTCAACATGTGAGGATATTCAAATCACTTCTATGGCCAGTAGAGATGATTGATTCGTCCTCATATGATAAACAATCACTTGTTTTAATCCCTTGACAGTTAACCTTTGAAAAACAAATCCTAGGAACTAAGATCGGCTCTGATACCACTTGTAAGGTTCCCCCCCTTCCACAAATAGGGGAAACGCTTAAGATAGTCCACTAAGTCTTATTAACTTGGAGAAAATTTCCTATTCATCGACACCTTGACCATGTAGAGATTCAAGGATACGATTCATAGGTAAGACCTAGTTCTATCCCGCAGGGGAAGCGTGATCTTCTAAACATCAAATCACCCATAGGGCAATTGATCATAAATTGGACAACTACTAGACTTGATTTCTAGAGGCAACGCTTTTTTCCTCATCCATGCAAGGCACAGCCCCGCTGGCCTAGTCTTCTAGAATAGAATTGCTCGAGAACCTATTTATCTAACGTAGGGCTCTCACTTAATCTGTTGGAAAGCTACCCGACTAATCGGGTCCACCCGTCCGTAGGATGGTGCCGTCGGGGCATTCCATCCTCCCACTTTCCACCCTACTCACGCGTCAATTTGTTTTCTAATTAATCCTACCACACTGTTTGACATAAATAAACATGTTCCTTAATTAAGGCCCTTTTCACAAGGTTTGTTAAAACAGCCTTTTTTCACAATACAATAATGCCAAAGACAAAGTTTAAACATGAATCAATTTCATACAAGCCAAACTGGCTCTCTTATTCTTTTCCTTTATACTGCCGATGATCTAGAATTCGGCCTTCCAGCCTCCACATGCTGGGCAAAACCCTACGGGACCATACACCTCATCGTCGGCTGCTGGCGAGGACTCAAGCCGGCCTGTCGCCCTCTCAGGCTCCATCGCTCGATCCTCCCGCCCCTCAGAGGGATGTCTACGCACTAGGGTGGACTAATTCACCGCACTAGCCTGGGCCCTCAGAACTAGGCAGCATCATAATCAATCGCCTCAATCGGCAAACCTCATTATCCCAATGGTATGAGGGATACCATGGGCCAACTCCGGGCCTTACTAACGTCTCCGCCGTCCGGCTATACAAGCACAAGAATGGGGCAGCGTCAAGGCAGGGAGAAGTTGTACCTGTACCTTAATTTAACAAAGATAACAATCCATTTACTCACTAAACCATATGACTAGGATCCATGTCACCTTCTTTAAGAAAACAATCTTTTTCACAAAGATTTTAGCATTTCAACTTGAGATTGTGATAAGTCATTCTTTATTAAGGCATATGTTATTGCTTAAAAGAATACAAACTTTAAATGGTAAATCAATCAAATAGATCACTTGTAACAATCAATAGAGAAGCTGGGGCCATACCTCAACCCCTAAGAATGATATATAATTGAAAAACAAAATATGTATATACCTTATAGAAATTTATCGTTTATCTCGTTGTCCTTGCTTGTTACAAGAGCTTAGAACTTGACATATGAGAATAGAGTCTTCTAATACCTTGTCCTTTGATTAAAATCATCCAATAATCTTCAAGCTTTATCTCCTCTTACTCATACTGTGATTCTTTTCTCTTTCTAAGATCTATGGCAAAATAGCCTTCTCCTACAGGTCTACAGCATAGTATTCTCTCTCTAAAAGAAAAGCTATGGAGTTTAGGTCTCTTCCTCCGAAAGACCATAGCAATCTAAGATTATTTTCTGAGATATTAGATAAGAATGAAGGGATATATGCATCTCAAACTCTAGGATTACCTTGAGGCTACTTGCTGCCTTCTCACAGTTTTCTCTATGTAGAGATCCTGACAGAAACAGCAAACTGTTTCGACCATAACTCTCTGATAAAGACTCAGAATATAGTCGTATAACCAGTCATAAGAACGGGAAGGCATGTGGTCTACAAGCTACGCGGGCAGAATAGGCAAAAACATGTGTATATAGCCACAAATGCACCATCTTTAGAAACGCGTTGTTTTTTCATATTTTTAGTATGCATGGACTCTAAATGTGTAAAAGTACTCTAAATATGACCTCTTATCACCTAAAATCGAAATTCTATTTTTGGGGATACTTATCTCTTAATAGAACTATTCTTATGTTCTTATTTCTTTTAGGATTTTTGGAGTTAATATTTTTATTCTAACACTTTCCTAATGTTTCTAGCCTTATTGTCTCACTCTTCTCTAAATACACTCTCTTTCCTTATTGAAATCTATATTAAAAGAGACACATACATACATGGCTTGGGAGGGACGTTACATTTCACTAGGAGTATTGAAAATGGACCTTCCCATACTCAAACTAAGCCAAATTTTTTTAATAAAATCATGGCAACAAGTATATCGATCCCTAGAGTTTTTTGATTGAAAGATTCAATATTTGATTTTCTAGAAGTAAATTACAATTGATTTAATGGGCCTCTAATAGTCATAACAAAGTTTCCAAAGTAAATCTACAAAAATCCAAGTGTTAGATTTATAATTTTAACTTGGACCCATATTATACTAATCTTTCCCAATCTAATCATCACTAGATCCATACAAATTGAGCATTTTAAATGGTAGATGTGGTGGGAGGACAAAATAGTATATTTTTTAATAATTCTAATACCTTTTAAATAATATAGAAAATAGTAGAACACATCAAAAATTACTCGATAAATCAAGTTAAACTCTATGTTATTTGAATTTGTGATATGCAAAGTGGGAACATCATATGAGTAATAATGTAAAAGTTATAGGCAATTTACTCACATTTAGTGTACTTGTCTAAACCTCCGACAGAGCCTGTATACAATTTTGGTTCCCAAAGAAAAGGGGATTTTTAATTATTGGATATTTGATCAGATTATAGTTTTAGGTGCCCAACTTTTCATACGATGTTTCATTAGAAGACCTTGAAGTGAAACTCCTTGGCTAACTAGGAGAGATTGGCTATTCTTCTTTAAAAAATGCATGTTTTCAGGCTAATGCCAAGGGCGCCCACTAAATGAAACTAGATAACCTCATCTTGCAACCCATCATTTGACCAATCATAGAGCAATTATAGATTGAGAAATCCTAGGCAAGCTTGTAACTTTGATGTTTTTGCTCCATCAAAAAACAGAGTGAAACTAAGAGTTTGAAGATGTGCTTCCTTAGACATCATGTCTTGTCTATGTATTACCGTCAAACATTGCTTCGATTATAGATTTTCCATAAAATCTTCTTGTCCATCCTATGTATTGCCTTCAAACATTGCTTCAATTAGCTCTTCCACAAAATCTTCTTGTGCATGTGGTTCCATATCCTCTTGCATTTGTGGTTGCATATCATTAACCACCAATTCTTATCATTGTTCTTGTTCTTCTTCTCCAAGAATAGCATGTATTTTACTTGGACTAAATTTTTTAGATTGTATGGCCTCATCGAGTTGAATTTGCATGTACTTTGCATTACATAATTATCAAAACAATTTAGAGAGAGATAATGAAGAGAGAGGGATAGGGAGAGGGTGTAACAAAGGGACAATCAACTAACCTCATGAGAATTATATGCTAATTCAAGTAAGGACTTGTTAAACTCACCATATCGTTTGACATGTTGTATAGCTATTTAACATCGTCTTCTAATAAAGTACTTGAAACATGTACATGGAAATTAGATACTCTGCTCCAACTATGCCATGCTCCTAAGTATTAATGGAGAAATGTAATGGGGGGATCAAGAGATCAAGACAAACGTTATGGAGAAATGAAAATATGGCTTCCTTTAAGTAGGAGTATGAATTATGAGGTAGTATATAGGGTTATTTTTTTCAATAAAGAAATTACGGCATCGGTATGAGCGTTGGTATAGATGTTGGTATACAGGTCAAAAACTGATGATAATACTAATGCATATAATGTTACCCATATCGATGCATATATTTTCATGCCCATAACGATTCTTATACCGACACTAGTAAAACACATATCAATGCTTATTTTGTCGTATATACCCATGGTGAAAAATTAAAATATGCCGATTTCCTCTTTACTTTTGGTTTTGAAAAGAACCCCTATCTCCTGCCGCCTTACTACTTCTCTCTCTCTCTCTCTTGCCCATCCTTCCCTCACCTCTTACCTATCCCTCCCTCACCTCTCCATTCCAGATGTGCTGTTTCAAGATCTAGTAATATTTTCTTTGTTAATATTCTCTAGATTTGTTAATTTCTTAAGATGTTTTTTTTTACTAATTTGGATTTTTTGGGTTTTGCAGGCTCCTCTTCCCCCTCTTCTCCCTCATTCTTTATGGTCTCTCTTTCTTCTAAGAAAGTAAGAGCACCTATCTATTAGGGTTAGTTTTTTTTGAGTTTTGGGGTTTTTTAAAATTGAGTTTTACACCTTTATAACTCAAATTAGTGAATATCTTTATAGCTTTATGTCTTTCAGCTTTTTTGAGTCGTGAACTCTTCTCAAATGAACTCGCCGCCGCGGGTAAGCTCTTTTACCATATATGATTTTCTTGTTTGCTCCCTTGGGTGCTGAGGTTTAGGATGAGAGAGAGAGAGAGAGAGAGAGAGAGAGAGAGAGAGATCATGCTTAGAGCATACATAAAGTATTCTCTTTATACATGCTTTGAGCTTCTTTGCATGCACCCTTGGGAGCTAGAGTTTAGGATTAGAGAGAGACAGAGAGAGAGAGAGATCATGCTTAGATCTCTAAGGATGCATGCTCTAAGGCTTTATGCATACTCTTTATGTAGCCTTAGAGCAGACATACTCTTTATGAATTCTTAGAGCATGCATACTCTTTATGCAGCCTTAGAGCATACATACTCTATATGCATGCATAGTTTTTATGCATGGAGTTAGAGCATGCATACTCTTTATACTCTATGCTCTATGTTTTTGCTATTTATGCTTTTCTTGTTTTCACCTTTGGGTGGTGCTGGGGTTTAGGATTAGAGAGAGAGAGAATGCTCTATACATGCATAAGGCATACTTTATGCATGCATAGAGTATGCATGCTCGATGCATGCATAGAGTGTGCATAATCTATGCATGCATAGACTATGAATCTCTATGCTTTATGTATGCATACCAAGAGCATGGTTTATGCATGCTCTCTAAGCATGCATAAGAGTATACATAATCTATGCATGCATAAATCATGCTCTTTGTATGCATGCTTAGAGCATGTATAGAGTATGTATGCTCTTTGTATGGATGCTTAGAGTATGCATACTCTATAACCATGCTCTTTGTATGCATGCATACTTTATAGAGCATAGAGCATGCATAGAGTATGTATAAAGTACAGATGGCTCATATATACATACTCTATAAATAGATTTTGTATAGAGTATGCATAAAGTATACATGACTCATATATATATATTTGTTAACATTAGTTCCGTGATTATCTCTTTTTCTTGTATTGTAGGTCTCTCTCCTTTTTTGATCCATTAGCTCTTCTCGATCACTTGAGATAAGCTCTTACACATAAGCTCTTTTTCTATTTATGCTTTTCTATGCATGAGTATGTTTTTTGACCCTTAATCCATGTTTTGTTTTAAAGCAACCATGTCGAGACTACACATAGGATGAGATTCATAGTTTCTTCTAGATGCTCTCCCCTGAGCCAGCATGAGATAGCTAGGTTGGATCTTACCTCACCTATTCCTCACTCATAGAATTCATGACATAGCCATAGTGGTGTTGATTAAAATAATTGATTCAATGTATGTTCTTCTCCCGACATGCTCATGTTAACCCATTTTATGGTTAACAAGGTTTCCACAACTAATTGTATGCTAAAGCATGAGTAATCTACATCAAATGTCAAGGATGGACACACCAAACTCATGTTTAAACAAGCAAGGAAGCAATGGTGTCCAAATCTCAAACTTGGACGGATGCCCATAAAGGTCTATCGATGGATAATTAATGGTATTTCCCACTCCAAGAGCATGTGGTAGTGAGTTAGGATGTACTCCCTAGTGTTTGAATACATCAATGTATTATGAGATAAAGTAATATATAAGCAATAGGCCAAGTAGAAGCTAGTAGAAGCTTTAGGTGCCTCCTCGGCCGTAGTTTAAGTGTGTGAACACTTACATGGCCATGTAGATAAAGCAATTTCTCTCATAATGCAAGAACATTCTTCCAATTGAGCTTTCCCTCTTGTTGAACCTCTCTCTAATCTTCTCTCTAATGAGTGTGTGTGAGTGATTTGAGGTGAGAGGAGGGGGTAGTGCCCGTAGTGCAATTAATGTGACGGTGTGACAGTGCTCACAAGAGAAGGCAAATGATGGTAAGTTACCCCATAGTGGTGTTGAGCTTGGAGATCTTAAGGGTTACAAGATTGGACATTGGAAATCTCCCCATGACACATTGAGGTGAGTGGTTCCCTCAAAGTTATCTCTTAGCCTTGAAATTTTTGGCGGTGCCTACCAGGGGAGAAATCCCTTGGCTTTATCATTTGTTTTCCTCTAATCTACGGTTTACCCATTTCTCACACTCTTAAACAGTGGAGTGCCATGAACGAGAGTGGGATTTGATGGATATTTGTGTAGAAATGGTGTGGTTTTTTTTCTCTTTTATGTGTTAATATAGAGCTTAGATGTTTAATTTTTACATGTTAACTAGGTTCTTGGCTATATTTGATTGCATTAGCATGTTAGCATTCGTTCTAGGTAGCTTAATCCTCAATTGTTTTTATAAAATAAAAATAAAAATAATGATTTTGCTATTTTTTGATTAGTGAATTCAAGAGACAAAAATCATAAAAAATTAGAGTTTAGGTGGTAGATTTGGCTCCATTGAATATATATTTATGATCTGCATGCTTTTAAGAGACCCATATTTGGACAATTTGGGTCAAGGAAAAACATCCAAAACTTCGCAAAGATCATTTTTTTTTTTGTAAAATCATGTTTTTGGGTAAAACTTGCAAAAGCATGGGCATGATTCTTTAGGTATCATGCTCGTAATTCTCTTCCCGAGATTCTTGCCTATAATTTTTGAGATTACAAGGCCAAAAGTAATAACACCTTACCTTATCTTGATTGATGTGATTCTATAGTCATCATCACGACACCAATCACAATGTGTACGATCAGAGAAAATCATGGTGTATAAGTTAAACACAACATACGAGCAATGGGATTTTATAGTTAAGGTGAAAATTGATGTGATTCTATAGTCATGGCATATGGATAAATCAAGGGTACGAGCAAATCAGAATGTATGCTAAGATCACACCATACAATCGACATGATTCCATAGTCACGATAAAAATCGATGTGATTCTGTAGTCATGGCACACAGAAAAATCATTATATATGAGCAAGTCACGGTGTATAACTAAAATCATAGCATATGAGTGACATGATTTTGTAGTCACAGAAAAAATCAACGTAATTCTCCAGTTTGACATTGTACGAACAAATCATGGAATTTGCGAGTGATGTGATTTTGTAGTCAAGACAAAAATTGATGTAATTTTGTAGTTCACAGTGTATGAACAAATCACAGTGTACAAGAAAACTTGCAACAACAGAAACTCAAACCTGCAACACGATGTAAGAACAAGGTCAAAAGAAGGTAGATGGAGCCTAAAATAATAAAATGGAGTGGGGAGAAGCTTTTGAGAAGCTAGGAGCCTAAGAATGCCAACCTGTCTCTAGAGGCCCTGTTTTACACCCATAAGTCCAATTTTTGTCATCTAGGGTTCCAAACTGACTGCCTCAAAACGAGTGCTACACTTCAAAATTACTTACACAAAAATTAAGTTTTCTATGAAATATCAAGGTAAGTTTAAGTTTGAACTCTATCACTTGAAGGTATCTCAAATTCATGTGTGACGTTTAGACTAAGGGTTCCCATATGCTAGAAACCTGAGCTCCTTAGCTAAGAGGCTTATAAGAGAAAGTTCAAAAGAGGGAAAAATGGCTAGTCTAGGAGCTCAAAGCTTACCCCTACACATGCAGATGTTTGATTTAGACCTTGAAGCCAGCCTTAGGTAGCCATTGAGACCTATGCCACACATTGAGGCCTCACACTCTTGAGGGACCTTTATATCCACATTGGACCAACATTGTACACATGAGTACTCCATTGGATTTTAGTAAACTCTATAGTAACCCCAATTTTTCCAATCTTAAGTCCCTTTCATAACACTAATTTTAACCCAATCACTTCTCAACCCCCTTTATCCCATTAGTGAACAAACTCTTTCCATGTTGAGAGCTCTAGGAAGGGGGTTGGCACAAGGGTTGTCACACACATTGAATCTTTCTAAGCCACCTAGATATACTTCAATGGAAATTTCCAAGCTTATGGATAAGTTTGATGGGAGTGGAGATCCCTTCAGTATCTCCAAATTTTTGACACAATTTGTGAAGCTTTTGGAAATCTTGATTGCCCCACTAAGGTGCACGCCTTAATTTGTGCACAAGGTAGAGCAAGACATTGGTTTCAAACTCTAAGGCCAAAGATAAAGGTCAATTTTAGAACCCTAAAAGAGGTTTCACAGACAGTTGATTATTCAAACTATAAGATTAGAGATAAAGGTCCATTTTAGAACCCTAAAAGAGGTTTCCTATGGTGCAGTTGCATCATCTCTACATGTAGTTGCACTTCATTAAATTTCTTCATCTTTAACACCTACCTCTTGGATCCATGGTTTTTCCTTGGTGGTGAATAATTCTTTTATGTCTACCTCTGCATCATCTCTATAGGTAGCTGCACCACATCAAATTTCTTCATCTTCATCCTCTACCTCTTGGATCCATGGTTTTCCCTTGGTGTTGAGAACAATTCTTTTATGTCTACCTCTGCTTTTGTAGTTCCATAAATTTTTATCATTTTTTTACATCATCAATTTTGTGTTCTATTTGTTGAGAAGTGTGGTGCCATAGAGCACATGTAGAGGTAGGGAGTGAGTAGGTGAGGATAAAGCCATATGGAAAAAGTGGATTATCCCACATGCAAGGACAAAGGGGTCATTTTCAAGCAATGGAAGTATAAGCACTTGTACACAAGTCTCTCTATGAGTCCAAGCTAATCTATCTTGGAACCTAATTGATTTGAGTCTATTGCACATTCACATAACCATGCATGTAATTAGGCATCATCCACCTTACCTTATTGTAATCGCTTATCATTAACATGTGATTAGCTTAATCTACTTGCATTAGTGAAGTTACCATGGATTTCAACATGGTAGCAAAGCTTGCCCTCTCCTCACAAGCTTCTCCATTAGCTTAGTTTTAGCCTTCTCAGCTTGATTTCAATCTCATTAACCTGATCATTCTCATTAAGCCACTAATCCATATCTTATCTCTTCTTCCCCATTTGTGGCCAAGATTTGAGCTGTTCATTCTCCTCAATCAAGGCACATATTCTCCTCAATCAAGGCACCATTGGGTGATATTTTTTCAACCATACATTGGCCTCATATTGCTCTACAATCCCACCATAGTAATTAGGCAAAAATGCACATTGCTATCCGAAATTACTACCGCTGTCCATATTATTTTTCTCATGGCATTCATGTTACGTGCTTTGAATTGAGCTAATTTCTCTTAACCACACATTGCCCATGTCCTAAGCTACTCACAGCTTGAATTTGGTGGTATTTCCTCAACTGGGTGAAGCACACGAGAAGCAAAAAACCAATCGCCACTTCCAATAAAATTCTGAGCTCCTAGACTTGATTTGAGCAGGAGATTTGTAATGAGCCAATGTCTCTCTTCAAGGATAAGAGGCTTGCAACAAAATCCCCTTGAATGGAATCCTTGATGAGTTCAATTTGAGGCGCGACTCTCTTGAACTATTAATCATGTTGATTAAGACTAATCAATATCATTAACAACAATTAGCTATTCAAACAAAAATTTAGAGTTGTAAACTTTGTAATCGGGATGTGTCTCACTTTTTAATTCATTTGCACTCCACTTGCATTTTGCTCTCAAGACACACAAAAAAGGACACAGCATATCATTTGTAAGAAATGCACAAATGTCACTAATCGTGAGCGAATCATAATATCACTCCCATGCCACTCCTAGCCATTTTCATATCTTTTGAGTATTTTCTAAAACAACTATTCTCCTTATTTAGATATTATATGCACTCTCATGTATTTCAATAAGATTGTCTCCATATCCTCATCTGATATGTGTCTTACCCAAATTCATGATAACAAATATAAAATTTCAAAGATACTCAATTTACCTAAACAGTGAAAACATTCAAACTAATAAACTTATAAATTATACATTTATTTAATGAAATATCACTTGTAAAGTTTCACATGATGCCTACACATTTGATTTTTCAATGTTTTGAAACCTTATTGAAATAGGAGAGCTAAAATTAAAATTAGATGTAATAATCGATATACTCATAACATATTAAATCTATCCATAATAATACCTTTAAAAAGGTTGTTGGTCTAACATTTTCATCCTTTTATTGACTTGTTTCTTCCAAAGGAGTTTCATTTTCTCAATTACCTATGGAAAAAACCAAAAACTAGCATTAACAGCTTATTAGGAGTACTAAGAGCTAGCTTTTTGCATTTGCTTTCTCTTTCTTTTTTGAATAGCTAGATTCAGTATTGGATCCTATATATGTAGAAAAATATTAGAAGAAATTTTTAGTACTCATTAAATATACAAAGAAAAAACTCAACCAAACCTTCTCTTCATTCGGCGACATGTATACTCTTCCAGATTTCTTATGTCTCTCGCTCTTTTTGATGTGTCATGGTGTAGTAACTTTAAATGTTGAACAATTATACTCCTCCATTATAATATAAGAATATTGGGTTAGAAAATTCTATCAAAATAATATAGAGTTAAAAAAGCAGTTTCCAAATGAATTCATTACAACGACTAAGAGAAATGCACCTCATCCAGACATATAGTGCTCTAGTTCTTTAATGCCACTTGTCTCGAGTATATCTATCTATATAGAAGAGCATACATTTAATACAAAATATAAATTTTATTCTTAAATAAAAAATATGAGAATATTATTTTTATGGGAATATTGAGTTTCCTTAAATGGTACGAAGGTTTTTTCATATAATCTCCTTCTTCAAAATTAGAGGATTATATCAAAACAAATAATATGAGCTAAGAGATCCTATTGTAACAAAGTGTTATTAGGATACACATGCACATGGGATGGGCTTAGGCACATGGGCTTAGGGTCATTTTCATGTGGGATTAGGGCACATGGGCCTTGGGACTATAAAAGGCATGTGCTCTAGGAGTATTGTACCTTTTTGACATCTTGTGATACTCATTACATTTACTTTCCATGCTCCTTAGTGCTAATGTCTCTTGTTCTCCCTAATCTAGGCTAATTAGGATAATCTTAGGCTAAATCTAGGATAATCTAGATGCTCCTTTCTTGCATTGGTATCATAGCTTAGGCTTTTGATCCTAGCCTAGGTTTTGGTCCATTGAATCATTTTTGCCACTTCATTAACCCTAAATTTTAGAAATTTGATTTTCTTGATTTTGGGGAAAATGTAATGAAATTTTTCATAGTTTAGTAGGAGCCTTTAGATTTTTCCTTAGTTTTGAATCTAGGGAGTGATTTAGGGTTTGCTGTTGTGCAAAAAATTTCAAGAAGAAGTGCAGAATATGTAGATTTTCTGCAGATTTAAAATCTTTGCAGTCTTTTTGGGAAAATTGTGCAGAGTGCAATGTGTACCAGTTGTTGCAGATTTTTAAGATTTTCTGTGCAATTTAGTACACTTGGTATAAATTTTCAAGAAAGTGCAGAAATTTAAATTTCCTCAAATTTAGTGCAAGAAATGGTGCCAATGAGTTACTCTAAACCTTAATCTTGCCCTAAAGTTAATTTTCTTGAAATTTTTATAAGATCTTTACATTGTGTGCGCAAGAAAACTTCAATATCAAGTTTTATTTAGTCACAAATGCACAAGAAATAGAGATAGAAGTGAATCTTGGTGTGTTGGAGTGCAAGGAAGTGCAAATCTTGTAAGATAGCAAGATTCTTGATAGATTACATAGTTTGATGCAAATCTTGATGCATGCAAGTGAATATTGGTTTGAAGTTGACAATTTGTAGAAAGTTAATGTATGCATGTCAGAGATGATGTATACAAGACATGAAATGATGTGTGAATGCACTATTGAATGAAAATTTGCTGCAACTGTTTGTTGATACTCATTAAGACCCACTGGGAGTTGAACCCAGTCATCTAGTACACCAACGGACATTGTGGTTTCAGGACAGAAAGCTTCTTGATGCTCTCAGATTGGGACACACTTGCAAGTAATAGATCTATAGAAGAAAAGTAAAAAAATACCATTGATCTAAGAAACTCAAAGCATTGTAAAATTGTAGAGCATTGCAGATTTGGAGTACCAATATTGACAAACAACACAAAAGGGAGCTAAGCTTGGCCAGTATAACATGAAAGGGTTAGAAGTGCGGCTAGTAGAAGAGAAGGGCAAATCTACATTGTAACATTAGATCTACATCTCTATGGAAGCACATTCTGGAGATCAGATTGGCATATCGCTTCCCCTCTAATTCAGGGAAACAGAGAAAGATAGCAAACACCTAAACCCTATCAACACAATCAACAACAATTAAGGTGTCACTTGAAGCTAAACCAAGCACTCAACTCAGAGGAGAAACACATTTCACAAAAACCTGAAGGCTCAGGACCGTCTATAGAAGGGTGCCTTCAACAGTAGCTTCAGAATCAACAACTGCCTCACCTTGAGGCTCAACCACTTTCATGGAGTTTGTCCCCAAAATTTTGTAGAACCAAACAATAAAGAAAATAAAAAAGAATCACGAAGGCTTAAAAGCGACACAAGCTCAGCACGCAGGGTTATCGTAGCTTGCAAGCCAAGCAACATGTACAACATTTATAGAGCAGCCATTTGCAAACTTGTCTAATTTCTTACATGATTTTAGTGTGGAGTGGTTGTAGATCTATTCTTGCAGATCAGTGCTGGTCTAAAGCAGTGGCTAGAACATGCACCACAATAGTGTAGTGGCCCTAGTGCTGGACTGTCCAAAGATAAGAATTATCAGGGTGAAAGTTGTGGCTGTAGGGGCGAGTGTAGACACTATCCATGGTTCTGGGCTCTAGGTCCATGAGGATAGCATGAGGGACATAACGGCCACAACTGGCTTTGTCATAGTAGACATTGACACTCTCGGAGAGAATTTTGGGCTTAAGGCAAGATCTGGAGATTAGCATGTGAGTATGAAGGCCCACTTTTATTTTCCACATCACTAGCCTATCTACCATACCAAAGTATTTATCAAGCATACTTGTGGCATTTACAATGTGTGTACCCTAAATCAAGTAAAACCATTATAGTTGAAGATAGAATGTTGTTATCAGGGTAGCCGCCAAGCCACCGCATCACCACGCCATTATTCCATTGTGGGCGCCGCAATCTTCTTGGACAAGCTTCCACCTTATTACCATTGAGAAACCATCAAAATATGTACAAAATTAAAAATAAAAGATATCAATTTTTCATGTCACATCTTCCCCCCCCCTAGCAGATCCTCCATGCTTGTCTTGGGGGTCTGCTGGCCATGGTGCTCGAGGGTAAAATATCTTTAGCCAGTACTCATTGGCATGTCTGAGAACCTCCTGGCCACTTGCATCCTCTAGAAGATAGGTGTTATTTTTGAACTTTTGCTTTATCTTGAAGGGGCCTTCCCAGCGTCGAAGAAGCTTCTTATCTAGCCGTTTCTCCACACGGCAATCATATCTCATGACTAAGCTTCCTTACTTGAGTTCTAGCTTCTTTTTCTTCTTTGTGAGAGTGTCATGCCTTGCCTTGTGCCGTTATTGTGCAGCCTCCAAATTTTGAAGTGCTTGAAGTCACCTCTCATCCAAGGTCTCCAGTTGTACTAGGCATTGGGCATGTGTTTCTTCTTCATTATTCAAGCGTGCAAAAGATGTGCGAAGGCTTGTGATTTCCAATTCTATTGGCAAAATAGCCTCCATTCCATAAACTAACTAAAAAGGTGTGAAACCAAGAGAGAGTTTGTGATTTGTCCTATAGGCCCATAGGACCTCTGGCAAATGCACATCCCACTTTCTCTTCATAGTATCCACCACTAGCTTAGACAAAGATAAACAAAGCAGTTCCATTAGTTTTTTCTACTAAACCATTACATTGGGGATAATACGGAGTTGACATAGCATGCTTTATTTTTAATTTTTGCACCAAAGCTTCAATCAAGTCATTCTTGAAAGACCTCCCCCCATCCGTAAGGATTTCTAATGGACACCCAAATCGGGCACATATGTATTCCCTGAGAAAGGATGCCACAACCACTGCTTTATTATTGACCATGGCCTTTGCTTTTGCCCACCTTGTTGTATAATCTAAGGCCACCAATATGTAATACTTCCCATGTGAGGAACGAGGAAGTGGGCCCACAAAATCTAAGCCCCACCTTTCAAATGGACCATATGCTGGGATAGGGTTTAAGGGTCTGGGAACCAATTGCTTATGCCCATATGTGTGGCATACTTCACAGCTCTGTACCACTCATAGACATCTTTGTTGAGTCGAGGCCAATAATAACCTGTGTTAAGGATCTCTGAGTTGTGCTGTGGCTGAGACAAAGTGACCTAAACATTCATGACATAATTCCATAATCCTTTTAGATTCTTCCAGGCTCACTACCTTCCTAAGAATCTTATCCTTACCTTGCTTGTAAAGAACATCCCCTAGAATTATGTAAGGATGAGCTTTCCTTGTAAGCCTTTACTTCTGTTGAGGATTCAATCCAGGAGAAAATTATCTTGTATCTAAATAGTGTTGAACATCTTGGAGCTCAATCCAACCTGTATCCATTAATGCGAGAATAGCTACTTTGAAAGAAGCCAAAGTTTAAGTAGCCAATTCTTTCATCAGCCTTTTGATTATCCTTACCGTTAACATGCACAAATTTACAAAACTCAAAAGCTTCTTTTAACTCCATTACCCTTTTATACAATTCATGGAGATTAGGACTCCTTGCCTTATATTCTCCTTTCATTTGTCGGATGACCAATCGCGAATCCCCTTTAACCTCTACCTCTTTAATTCCATCTTTTATATGCAATCTTCTAATCCCCAAATTAATGCATTGTACTCAGCCACATTATTTGATATAGCCCTGGAAATTCCCTATCCTTGGCCCATACCTCTTTTCCTTATAGATCAAATAAAACTATCCCCCCAGCCCCACATTGCTTGGAAGAACTAAAGGCTCCATCAAAATGCATAGTGAAAGCAGTTTTGGTGGTGTCTCCAAATCTTCATATACTTCTTCCTTTGTTCCTGTTCCTTCTTCCTCTTCCTTCCTTGTAAGCAAATCTGCAAGAGAGGCCCTAGTGGTGTTTTCTGTAATAAAAGTGAAAGAGAATTCTTGAAGTTCACAAATCTACTTTGCAAACTTCCCTCCTGCAGGATTGGGTTTGCGGACCAAGAATTGTAAAGAAGGTTGAGATGTGAGGAAGAAAAAAGGGTGAGGTAACAAGTATCACCTGAACTTCTTTACTGCAAAAACAAGAGACAAACCACCTTTCTCCATTTCACCATACCTCTCCTCGGCATCAGTGAGTTGTCGGCTTGCATAATACACTGGTTGTATATGCCCTTGCTCTCCCTTTTGCAAGAGTATAGCACCCACCGAATATGATGAGACACTTGGGTTCACATAAAAGTCCTCCCCCTACCTAGGAGGCTGCACAATTGGACTTTGACTCATGCATTGCTTGAGCAAACAAAAAGATTGAATTTGATCGGGGCCCCATTGGAAAGAAACATTATTCTTTGTCAACAGATTTATAGGATACATCTTCTCAGAGAACATGTCAACAAAGCGGTGGTAATACTTTGTTTTACCCAAAATCCTCCTTACCTCCCTTACATTGGTAGGTGGTGGGAGGGCCACAATTGCCTACACCTTCTCAGGATCCATCTCTATGCCTTCTTCTGAGATAACATGTCCCAAGAGAACCACCTTCCTTTGTGCCAAGCGGCATTTTTCAGGATTAAGACACCCTTTTGCATCATCAATACTTTGCAAGGCCAACCTCAACTTTTCCAAGTGATCCATGAGGCTTGAATAAATGCAAAAATCATCCAAACATTAGGAAGTGAATGGGGTCTTCTTGGGCCCTTTAATTTGCCCAAGCCTAATCAAGGTGATTAAAGAATAGCCAAATGGGGGGTTGCCATGTGGACTGAAATGTTGGGTTTTTAAGAGAGGTGTAAGAGTGGTCAAAGGGTGCACTTTTTTCCCAAAAAGGGAGGGGAGCAATTTAACAATTTTCGGACCTCCATAACTTCTACATACAAGCTCCGATTTGAGCGGAGATTATAGATCCGTGATCTACGCATCAAGAGCTTTCCATAGATATGTTACATGATATGGTTTTATCCGCTAGATTTTAAATTCCATTTCTCCCCCAAAATTCAAATTCAAATAAAGTAGCCGTTTTGAAGCTTCTAATTAGAAAACGTTTCTTCTTAAGAGAAAAGGTTTGACTCCCTTAAACTGCCAAATAAAAGGGCCCAAGAAGCCTTCCATTGAGGTCCTAATGAAGACCCTTATAAACTTTCCCAAGTAAGGTGCAAATACCTGACTCATGAAGCGTTGAAAAGTTGTTGGTACATTAGTCAAGCCAAATGGCATCACCCTATAGGCATACACTCCCCAAGGGGTGATAAATGAGGTTTTCCTTTGATCTTTTTCACAAATCCGGATTTGAAAGTATCCAGAGTATCCCATCACACACTGAATACAACTCATGACCTACAACTTGATCCAAAATCTAATCCTGAAAGGGTAGAGGATAATAATCCCTCTTTGTGCATGCATTCAGAGGGCGAAAGTCCACACACACACGCCATTTTCCATCCTTTTTGGGAGTGACTACCACTGGGGAAATCCACTCTGAATTCTCTACTGGAAAAATAAATCTAGCTTCAAGCAAATTAGTTACCTCATTCTTAAGCACCTCCACTTGCACTACTCCCAAACGCCTTAGCCGCCCGCTGTACCACTGGCTTACTTTGGGGCTTGAGATCAATCTTGTGCTCTACTAGGGTAACTTCGTGTACTTGTGAGTAGCTGTTTGCAAAAAGGTTAGGAAATCCATCCAACATTTTAAAGTAATTCTCCCTTTCAAGTACCTGCTATGGACTCATCAAGAAGAAGTTCATTCTGTTGGGTGAAGACTAGTGAGGTCCACATCTCCTTTCTTGAACATGGTTGAAGAAGCTTCCCCTTCCAAGGCTCCATTGTCTTTAGCATCCCCTCGATCCCTTCCTAGGGAAAGACCAAATGCAACTCCCTCCACCTCCCCTTCTGAGAGGAATCCTCAGAGCCCTTCCAGGGAAAGACCAAATGCAACTCCCTCCACCTCCCCTTCTGAGATGGAATCCTCGGAGCTACCACTTGTCTCCTCTTCATCGGCTCTGACTTTGAACTTTCGGAAGTTGAAGGTTCACCTCTTACCACTTTCTTGCGAGGACGACTCTTGATGTTGTAGTGGACCTTCTTATTCTCACCTTGTAGAATAAGATCACATGTCTCCCACTTTTGAATTGCCTTCACTTGGTGAAGCCATGGCCTACCCAATATCAATGGGTAAGCCCTAACATCAGGCTTTGTAGGAATGACCTGGAAAGTTGTAGGCATAGAAATACCACATACATCCACTCCCAAATTTCTGACAATTCCTAAGATTTTCACCCTAGTATTATCAACAAGTTTGATGCGATAGGGAGAGTTAGTAGAAGACAACTTTAAATCGGCATCTTTCATTGTTTTTTCACTCATGACATTGATTGACGCACCTCCATCAATGTATGCATTAGAAATTGTTTTCCCCTCAATGATGACATCAATCACAGGCACATCATCTCCTACATCAATGTCCACCTTGAAGTGCACGGACCACGAAGTGCGGAGCTTCAATGGATGCAGCAATGCAGGTAGAGGGAGAGAGAGAGAGAGACACAGTATGTGGGTACAATGATGATGTACCACTCAGGTTTTTCAGATAGGTATATGAATAATGGTATAACCCCGAAGGGTGCCCGGACACTAAGCGGGCACGGTGGCCCTTTATTCCCAACAAACTCCCCCCTAAAGGCAACGTGCCTAAAGAAAGAGGGAAAGAATCAGCTAAGTCTAAGTATGTACAGAGCTGAAAATCTATACCTATCCAACTCCCATCATCTGCCACCAGCAATGGGCAAACCGCTCTGTTGGAAGACCCTTCGTGAGAAGGTCTGCAGGGTTATCATCAGTATGTACCTTGACTAGCTCAATGCTCTTGCTGTGTCAAGTACTTCCCTGATGAAATGATACTTCACCTGTATGTGTTTTGTCTTTATACTTCCAGATCTTAGTTCTGGTTATTGATCATATTTCAGCATAACAGTGACATTTCAGACCAGCAACATGCATATAGACATCACCAAATAGCAGCAGACAAGTCTAGGTACAAAGTACCTGCAAATGGTCTCTGCTATTCACAGTGTACAACAGCAAGATGTCTGCACAAACTGATCCGTTTTCAGCTCAAAAATGAGGCATAACACATATCCAATCACTGCTCAAGCATGTGACTTAATGTCAGTATCAAAACCATGCTTATGAGCTTCACCGAAAGCATACAACCCAACCAAAAATCACTTACAGGTATGGTACCTGCTGCCTGCAATTTTCCAGCAACCAAGACAATTTTCCCGAGCTCCAAATTAGGCTCAAAACATCCCCAAAGTCATCTCCAGAGATGATTGGCATTCATGATATGCATGTACAATACATCAGTAGCATCCAAAATGTAATCCAAAGACAATAGGTATGTCATTCATTGTCAAAATGACATTCAGCCCTTGCTATTATAGCATACAAAACCCTGTGTAAACTAAGTAAAATCTCAGCTAAAATCAGACCAAATGCACCTCAGGTCAAAGACATAACACCTCCCAATGTATTTGCATCATGTAAGCATGTGGTGGCATCCAATGAGCACAACCATCTAGTAATGACAACTCAAAACAGAGATTTCCCTGTCAATTCCAACATGCTGCCTTTGTTTTACAGACAATGCTTGAGAGTGGAAAGCTCCAAAGACCAATGACAGTACCTAAGATCAATGACAGTACCTAAGATCAATGCTAGGCACCCAATCTGTCTTCTACCTGAGTATATAAGTCACCAATGAGCTACCAAGCTGAGATGTAAGTCTGTTTATGGGCTGCACTGGCTATGTAGAAGGTTGAGGAACAACCAATAACTACTCCAATACCTTTGCCCAATGTCAAGAACTTGGGCAAAGGTACGGGCTGTTTATGGGCTGCACACCTGGCTATGTAGAAGGTTGAGGAACAACCAATAACCACTCCAATACCTTTGCCCAATGTCAAGAACCTTCAGATGAGTGTCCTTGAGCTGCGTGAGCTACCTGCTGCTCCAAGAAAGCCACGTGGGGCTACTTGACTGTGTGAGGAGCTGGAGTAGGTGATATATGTGCTGTCCAGGGGCCTGTCCAGGGGCCTGCAATAGCAGGCGCAGTCCACACTGATGCTGCAGTATGGGTTGACACTCCACTAGGCCACAACCAAGCTTTGGAGAGGGTAGAGGGGCACTATGGGCACCCAATGACTCCCTCAAGCATGACCAAACATTTGTAGAGCACCCCAATCTTGCAAATTGAAACTGTGGGTAATGGCTGCCCTCGACTAGCTATTGGTTGTGACCTTGCAACCAGCAACGCCTCTCACCTGTAGCTCTACAGGACAACAAAGCTCCTCAAGCTTCCATGGCCGGAAGCTTCTCTTGCGAGCGACGATGATGGCGACGACCGGCTTTGCACACTTGCAAGCGCACACACGCGCACACGCAGCTCACCAGGCGCTCTGATACCAGTTTGAAGTGCACGGACCATGGAGTGCGGAGTTTCGATGGATGCAGCAATGCAGGTAGAGAGAGAGAGAGAGAGAGAGAGAGAGAGAGAGAGAGAGAGAGAGAGAGAGAGAGAGAGAGTATGTGGGTACAATGATGATGTACCACTCAGGTTTTTCAAATAGGTATATGAATAATGGTACAACCCCGAAGGGTGCCTGGACACTAGGCGAGCACGGTGGCCCTTTATTCCCAACACACCTTTTGAGCCATAGGAGTCCCATTATCCCTCTTCTTCTTTTTCTTAGATTCCCTTGTGCTAGCCAGCTTACCCCATTCCTTTCTGAGCTTTGGAGAGAGTGCCAAAAGCTGCCCAAATGTGACTTATGCCGTTTTCTCCTTAAGATCTGTTAAGAGGTCATAAGTAAGAGATCCTTGTCCAACAAGAAAGTCAGATTGTCCAATTTTTCTCCTAGACGACTTCTTGTTCTTCTTATTTTTCTCCTCTTCTTCAGATTTATCTTCTTGTTCTTCTTATTTTCGACACTCAGTGCGATAGTGCCCCATCTCTTGACATTCATAGCATGTGTGACACTACTTCTATTCCTAGGTTTATCCTCAACTCGTGGAACCCTAAGTGGCCTTGCGTTGACTAAGTGTAACTTCAAATCAGTAAATTCTGCCATAAATTGTGCAATGTTATGATCCAAGGATGGAGCTTGTACCTGAGATGTTGAGGCTATCTCTACTCGTGGTGGGGTCGGCACACTCGGAGAAGATTGGAATGTGGACTCAATATGAAGAGTGGCCTCTTTCTTCAAAGCAATACAAAGAGCCTCTTTAAAATTAGTGGGATCTTTGCTAAGAACTTTTCCATGCAAGCGGGGATCCAAAGCCATGATAAACTTGCTCATCTTAAGGTGCTCCATTACTCTCTAAAGAACTCTTTGAATCTCCCATAGAAGGTGAAAAAGAAGAAGCAACAACATGTAAAGCAGCTTGTTGATATTTGATGAACAAGGCTTCATACCTCACTGAAACGGTAGAAACTGACTCTCCTTCCTTTTGGAAAACCTGATCCAATTGTAATAGTAAAGCATTTAGTGACTCCACTATCCCAAATCTCTCCTTCATTGCTTTGGTCAACCTTTCCCAATAATTCTTGGACTTCTCTGGCAAAGCCTCATGCCAAGTTAAGGTCACACCCTCCAAGAAATCTAGAAGTATTTCTACCCTCTCCTTCATAGACCAACCCGTCAAGTGGCATGCTCAGTTAAACTCTCAGAGATAACTCCCCGGGTCTTCTCTTTCCGATCCTTGGAACACCAGAATGTTGAACATCTTGCACCAAAAGATGAGTAGCAATAAGGAAAATTTACTTATTTCAAAATAACTTTTCTTAAATCATACGGGACCTTGAGGTTAAAATAGAATAATTCTAAGTAAAACCTGTCCGCCGCATCTCCACCAAAAGATGTGACACAAAGTTGGGGTTTTGACTTCGGTCACTTCTTAGAATCAAAACACACTTGTATGAAACCTCACAGCCTCCTCACCTCCCTTTCTCTCCCTAGGTTAAGATAAAGATAAACACATCAAAGATGAGATCATAATTCATGGAAGGAAAAATGAAAGGTTCAGGAGAAGCAAGAATTTCTGCCAGTCTTGCAGCTCCAAACAAGAGGGCAATTCTTTGTTTTGGAAGAAAATCTTCTGACTCAGGATTATGTGAACGGAAACATATGGGGAATGTTGGTGGTAAGGTTCATCTGTTCAAATTGGGCAATTTGGACGGAATATCTTAAAGTAAAAGAATATAGCTTACAAGAGGATAAGATACATGGCATTTGCTTTTTGATAAGAGATTAAGAGAAATTAATCATTATTAAGAAGAAATAATGGCCAAAAGTCTATAAAAACAGAGATACACAGAGACCTGTAGTTTTAAATCCATATAGACTATACAAAAGAGGATTACATATGTACGTAGAGCTTGAAGAGAGCTTCCGCCTATATGAAAACTTTCAAAAACGGGCAACCGAGCGAAAAGTTATGAGCATTTTACTACAAGGCTATAAAATTACCAAAATTCGCCTAAAAGTTAGCAACTTTGGGAGAAATTTTGATCATCAATGAATTAAAGGATTAAGAAATTAGTTACATGAGTGAAAATAGCATATAAAGAGCTTCCTAGCCATATGATCAATTTTAGAAACCAATACCGGAGTGATGAGTAATTACTAGTTGAAATTTGGATATTAGACCACAAAAACTGCACATGTAGGCATTCTAGAAGAATCTTTCCCAATTACGCACCTACACACACTCCTCCACATGCCTTCCACACTCCCCAACTTGTAGCCTTATGGTGAATACTATATTAATAATACAATTAAAATCCATGTGAGCATGAAGGCCCACTTTTATTTTCCGCATCACTAGCCTATCTACCATACCAAAGTATTTATCAAGCATACTTGTGGCATTTACAATTTGTGCACCCTAAATCAAGTAAAACCATTATATTTGAAGATAGAATGCTGTTATCAGGGTAGCCACCAAGCCGTCGCATCACCACGTCGTTATTCCATTGTGGGCGCCGCAATCTTCTTGGACAAGCTTCCACCTTATTACCATTGAGAAACCATCAAAATATGTACAAAATTGAAAATGAAAGATATCAATTTTTCATGTCACAATACCTCATACAATGATCTTTGCAAGCAAACCTTCTGGAGAGAGATACGAATAATAAAAATGATTCAACTAGGCTCCTGGGAAACTTCATCCACCAAGCTATGGAAAAAATGATCAAACTGAGAGATCCTGGGTACTTCATCCAGCAAGCCATCGCTACCTGTATTACCACTGTCGTCCCTCAAAAAAGCATCCGGCAAGAAGGTTAATACCAACAAAAGCATAAAACCAATCTAAACAATAATCACTAGCCACTTTGTCCAGGCAAAACTACCGGCACGAAGCAATGGCCATATTGGGGGCTACTATGGCACCTTGGTTTGGAGACCTTGGAGAAGCATGCGTAGCAACAAAGAAGTTGCGAAAGAAAAAGATCTCAGGAAGAAGGGCTGGCAGATAGAGCTTCACCAAAACATGTAAAAGAAGCTCTTGAACATGAAGAAAATGGAGCAGCAGCACCTTAGAGAAAATCAGACTCAGTGGTTCCGCTGTGAGCGAGTCGGCTCAAAATGGACTAGGTGTCTAAGATGGTAGACACGTGCACACATGTTTGGTTGATGGACACTCCAATGTATCATTAAGGGGGAGTGTTGAGAGGTAGCGATTGCGTTTGTGCAATGCTACATTGATATGGGTGATGGATGATGGGTGAGTTGTGGAACACCTCGATTAAGAGGGGGTGTTGAGAGATATAATCGCGGTGTTGTGTGTATGTGGGAAAGCACCCTAGAGGTGCTCGAGATTATATACTAGAGCACGCATACTAATTCTCCACCATCTAATACAGAACAATAAAATTCTCTAAGAAACCAATATAATAATAACAAAACTTCTCCACCACATAATGTGATAAAATAAAAATAATAGTATTATGGCATGCTACTACATACCTATACAAGAGGCATCGTACCATGCATAGCAAACTCCCCACCTAATATGTCAAGGAGCCTACATTTCCTGCATTGTGAACGAGCGTTATGTTTCTACTATATATAAAAAATATTTTAATGCATCGAGGGAGTTAGAGATCTTACTCTTTGTTTGGAATATGTGCTTGAGTGATCTCTGTGCTAGCTTGGGAGTAATGATATTGCTAGCCTTTCTGTTAAAATCCCATAGATCTCTCTAGCTAATCACTATGCATAAACACACATAATTTAGGCATATACTCATGCACCCGCCGACCACCCCCGAGCCCAAGGGTGCACATATCAGCATAATGAAGAACCACATACCTAACCTTGGTGTCCCATACCACCAATAGGTAAGTCTTCGATCCAGCAACACTTAGTTCTAGCATGAAATGGCAAGAGAGTAGATACTATGCTCTACACAAGAGAACATCCCTTGAGAGTGCCCCATGCCCCATATTATATAGGAGAGCTCTCAAGTGACTCTTGACTCTCCATTTCCAAAGTGACTCTTGACCTTTCATTTCTAGAGAGTGACTCTTGGCCTTCCATTTCCAGAGTGACCCTTGGACTTCCATTTTCAGAGTGACTCTTAGCCTTCCATTTCCATGTGCGACCCTTGGTTGCCTGACCCTAACCTCAACCCAAGGTTAGGCCTAACCCTAGTCCCACTGGAGCATGTTTCCATGCTCCCATGCTCACATGCCTAGGGTGGGTTAGCCTCCTAGTATATGCACATGATGTGCACATAGCATACTTACATCATGTGCATATACTAGGAGGCTAACCCACCCTAGTATATGCACATAATGTGCACATAACACTTTCACCCCAGCCCTCGTATGAGATCACTTTCTTGAAAAACTCTTTTTCACAAGCAGGGTTGGCAATTTGTGCTAGTGCATGTCCCCTCTTAGTAAATAGTGTCTCCGTCTCCTTCATGTCTATTGTGCTTGATATAGTGTTGTAGGGGTGGAAGGACTAGTGGCAGAAAGCAAGCGGATCAGAAGGATGTGAGCACCACCTAGGTAGCACACGTGTGAAGGTGGTGGACTGTAACTATCGTGGAGCCATTGCCAAGATTAAGAAGGCACTGTTTAAAAAGGGTGACCAACTACTGCAGAGAGCAGATGATGCTGGGAGGAGTAGAGGAATGCTGAGAGCAATAGACCCTCTAGGAAGCTCGCGTAGGGAGTACTTCACACCATCATAACTAAGAAGACAATACGGAAACATCTGCTAACCCGAACAAGCAAGAGGTAGCATCAAAAATTAGGTACAACTTGGACCAAGAAAAGGAGTGCCAAGAGCGAGAGGCAGTGCACAATCCAGGTCTGGAAGATTTAGACAAGGTGAGGCAACCAAACCAAGAAGAACAACCACAAGGAAACCCTCAAAAACAGTTCAGGGGAGCCATGGCATCATTAGTCACATTCACAAATGGCCTTCCATAATTCATATTTTGTGTGACTATTGTACCCCTCGTAATTTGAGAGAAGGTGTCTTGCTTTGGACCCACCCATGCATATTTTGTTTGGATTATCCTGACCCAGTCCTGACTTTTTAGTATCCTTAGTTAACTTTACAGCACCACAATGAAGCCCCATGCTTGAAAGGACATCTTCCAGCTTACTGATGCATTCGTTGTAGCGAAGATGTTCAGGCTCCATATTCCATGCATAATTGATATGTAACTTCAGTAATTTGTCCATTATGCGTAACCTAGCATGAAGCGTGCAAATATGAACACGGGAAAGTGGAATCTCTAATATAGGGTTCCATGAGATATCTTCTTGATCACGATTAGGCGGACAATTGGTATTACAATTCATGATGCCATGAATCCATTGCATAGGTTTCTTTGGATCTTTGTTTTGCGTTGTACTCATTGAAGGTGGTTGTACATTTTTCTTGCCCTTTGCATGAGATTTGGTCGTCTTGGTGGCTGCAACCTTGCCTGAAGCTTTGCGGCGATTAATATACTCTGATTTTGAATGGCAGCAATAAATACATGGAAAAAAAGTATTTGCTCCTAGCTTGCATCCCAGCATACACTTCAATGTCTTTAAATCACCTGCCATGTGCCACTCAACTGTAAATGTTCCTACATCTTCCACATGCAAAGTTTATCCTTTTGATTGCAATGATATGACATTTGGGATGCCTGTTCGGGTAAGGTACCGTCGCAATGTATCATTCGTCTCCTGTGGAAGCTCAAATGCTGACAACCACCATATATTCTTTTTTGATTGCACTCCATAGTAATCATTTCCTTGAGATTGACTTCCCTTGTTGGAATTTGAGGCTTGTGCACTACAGTCAAGAAGATTATCATCATGTTCCAGATTTCCTTTGATAGCCCTATTCATAAGTGTTAGGCTGACTCTTTCTAATTTTCGTCCTTTTACAATTTGACACTCATCAAGCTTTAACACAAACACAGCCTGACCTTGGCACTCCTCAATGCTTAGACCATAATAAGAAATCATAGCTCTTTGAAGGGTCCTTAAATCAATAAAGACATTGTTGTACTTGTTGTATTCAAATACCTTTGTAGTACATACAGGCAAAGCATCCTCCACATGACGGTAGCCACCTAACATGTTCGCAATTTCTGAGTTTGCACTTTTTCTTGCCATGGTTACACTGTATGGAGTTGGTAGCATGGGTCGAAGAAATCCTTTAGCACGATGACCTAGTGTAAACACCCTGTAAATGGCTTCATATCCCTTCCTACTGACACCAGCACTCTCACATGCATCCATAATCTGTATGGGGCTTACCATATTTTGCAGCTCTCCAGAAATTTTGTTTCGGATTTGCTTAGATATTTTGCATGTGGGATCTTCTAGCAGCTTATATATGTCTGATAACTTAATAACATGTTTCAATATGCCTGCTCTACATTCCTCAGCACCACCTTCATATCCCATCATATCCCCAGCAATATCTCTACATGGAACATAAATACAAAATAACATCAATATGTTTCACAAAACAGAAAGGCCTACAAAACAATGGCAAGAATAGAAGTTACCTTGTTGCTCGTACACGTCGTTTTCTTGATCCACTTAGGGTTGCCAAGGTTTCTAGGGACTGACGCTTTCTTTTCCGTTGTCGAAAGCCTACTGGAAGCTTCTTCAGGCTTGCAAGGTGTCGTTGCTTGTTTCGTGCATCCTATTTGGCTGCATTCACCTTGTCCCATTCAACATCAAAGGCCTGCTTAAGCAACAAGTTGTTCTTCTGGAGCTCCTGATTCTGAGTTTTCAAGTTGTTCACCACTTCTTCAAGCCTATCAATGTCCTTCTTGTGTTGCTGCTATAACTCAAGCCATAAGCCTCGAAAATGCAGTCTTGAATGCGATTCCTGAGTTGCAACAAAAGAAAGCCTCCTACAATAGCCAAATAGACCATTAGCTCCATCACCTACATAACTAAGAAATGTAGTGATATTAACAAAATGAGGTGGAGCATTGGTGAGCGGGTCAATAGGGTATATGAATCCATTCGTCCAGAGGTCAATACATTTTCGCCCTTGTGAACGAAGAGTACCCAATGGCACATCGGTCACACCACTTGATTTTGTGCTGCGGCGGCGGATGGTAGCATACTCAGCAGCCAAATCTACATGTAACCTGAACTTTGGTGCTCTGTTAGATATATCTTCAAGTGGCATTTTCTTTAGGGTTAGGCAATGCTGAAAAGAGCTTCTTGTAGAACACAATGCAAGAGTGAGGATAGGGTATTCTGAGGAGAGTGCAATGAAGTTTTGCTGTAAAAAATATTAGAAGATCATAGATCTTCTAATTAGGTAATAGGAGAAAGGACAAGGAAGATGGCAAGAGGCATAGAAAATGGTAGATTGAGGTTTTGCAGCATAATACAGTAGAGAGAGAGAGAGAGAGAGATGTAGATTGCAGACGGAAGTAGGGGATATGTATGGTAAACAATGCAAGAATGGAAAATGGTAAGCTCTGAAGCTATGGAGGTTGACAGAGGGATTTTTTGCACTTCAATGGGGGAAAGACATGAGAGAGAGAGAAAGAGAGAGAGAGAGAGAGTAGAAAATGATAAAAAGATGAGGCATGGAGGATGAGAGAGTGTGAGATATCTGCATTTGGAAGTGCAGAGGTTATGGAAGCTTACTAATCAGAGATGCAGAGCCATGGCACACCCAAATGTGAGAAAGGGGAAGAGAAAGAGAGTGGTAGAGAGACGAGGGCATCTTAGAGAGAGAAAGTGGGGGGGGGACCTAAAAGTGGAGGGAAGAGAGGAGGGAAGGCTTTTCAGCCATTTTGAATTTGGGGAAACCAAAAAGTTACCCCCATTTTAGCTCAAGCAAATATATATTTGAAAAAATAGAAATTCAAATAATGATTGCATAAAGATCCCCTTGTCAGGCCTAGTCAAAGTATGCTTAGAGTCCTTAAGCAAAAGTACTTAAAAACATAATATGGCAGCTTAAAGGGCCCCCATAGACCTCAACCTTCCCCTAATGATAGCAATATACATCATGAACAAGACTCCAACTGCAGCCATACATGATGTAACTCCAGAGGAGAGGTTTACTGGCAGAAAACCAGATTTGTCTCATCTGAAAGTCTTTGGATGCATTGCATATGTGCATGTGCCAGATGAGCTGAGAACTAAGCTGGATCCAAAAGCTGAAAAATATGTGTTTATTGGATATTCCCTTGAGCAAAAGGGATACAGGTGTTATAACCCTGCTACACGTGAGTTGAGGGTAAGCAGGGATGTTGTCTTTGATGAGATGAGCAGTTGGTATGCTGCTGAAAAAGAAGCTGTTGGGGCTGATGTGAGTGAAAGTGTGGTTGCACAAAATGCAGGTCAGCAATCACAGTCTTTGAGTGGACCAGGAGAGTCCTCATCTAGTGGGTCTGTTGATAGACCATGGAGTGGCAGGCTGCGTCATAATACCAGTCTGCAAATGTGATTAGTACATTACGTAAAGGAAAAGAGAAAGTGGTTGAGCCCCTTGGTATGCCTGACATTTCTGCAGGGCATTCTCATGTTGAGTCTAGTGGCTCAGATATGATCCTTGATGAAGAGCTTGGGATCCCAGCTATGAGAACACCTGGTGTAAAGAAGGCTATGGAAGCCATGAATGAAAAGCTGCGAAGATCTGGGAGAGTGAAAAATCATGTGCAGAGATTTACCTATGATGGTTATGTGGCACATCACTATGCATATATGGCAAAGGTTGTGCAGGTTGTAGAGCCCACATGCATTGATGAGGCTGTTGGAAATGTGTGTTGGGAGAAAGCTATGGATGAGGAGATGGATGCACTATATGGAAATGAGACTTGGGATTTAGTGCAATTGCCTCAAGGCAAGAAAGCCATTAGATGCAAGTGGGTGTACAAAGTAAAACATAACAGTGATGGAAGCATAAACAGGTACAAGGCTAGATTGGTAGCCAAAGGATATGCGCAGACATATGGCATTGATTATGAGGAAACTTTCAGCCCAGTTGCCAAGATGGCAACGGTGAGAGTTGTGATAGCAGTGGCTGCGTTAAAGCAATGGTCTTTACATCAGATGGATGTAAAGAATGCATTCTTGCATGGGGATTTGCAAGAAGAGGTGTATATGTTGCAGCCACCTGGTTATGAGGATGTGAGTCACCCCGAGCATGTTTGCAAGTTGAAGAAAGCCTTGTATGGCTTAAAGCAAGCACCAAGAGCATGGTCTGACAAGATTTTTGAATATCTTATCACTATTGGCTTTCATGTAGCCAATGCAAATTTCTCACTGTATGTGAGACATGGTGATAGAGGGGTTGTGCTTGTTGTCATCTATGTAGATGACTTGATCATTACGGGGGACCATGATGCAGAGATCTTTGATGTAAAGATCTTGCTTAGACAGAAGTTCGAGATGAAGGATCTGGGGGAGCTCAGATATTTCTTGGGCATTGAGGTGATTAGGTCACCACATGGTATTGGATTACTGCAGAGACAGTATGGCTTGGACATGTTGTCCAAGTATGGTATGACAGGCTGTAAGCCTATTTCCGTGCCACTGGATCAGAATGGCAAGTTGAGTGCAGATTCAGGAGAGATCTTGGAGGATCCTACTATGTATAGGCACATAGTAGGAAGTCTGATTTACATGACGATCACTAGAGCCAGATTTGAGCTATGCTGTTGGGTTGGTGAGTCAGTTTATGCAGGTTCCACGGAAACCGCATTTGGATGCAGTGAGACGCATACTAAGGTATGTGAGGTCTACTTTGCATTGTGGACTATTCTATGAGACTGGGACAGAGATATGTGTACATGGGTACACAGATGTGGGTGCCTATGCATGTGCTTCAACAACAAGGATACTATGATGGTAATTCCATCATATGGTTTTGTCTAAATTGAACAATGTGAAGAAAGGCTCACCACCCAACAGCTTCACCTAAAGTTCGACAAGAATGGAGGCCCAAGCAACAGCAAGCAAATCACTCAACCACTCTCGTGCATTCAACATCAACACAAAACACAAGAGCTTCTCTGTTAAGCAAACACTCAGTAGTCTTCCCTACTACATTGACAACATTTGAGTAACAAATTCAAGAATCAATTCCCACGTCTACAACGAAGACTTATGAGCGCATCAAGAACAAACTAACAATGCTCTTGTCACCCCGCTGGAAGTGAAAAATGAGTGCACAAGTACCTGTTGCTCGCAAGTCAGGACCTAGTTGTCCCATAAAATCAATATAAAATTTAAAAAAAATAACAATAAAATAATAATTAAAAAAAACCCATCGAGATAAAAACCTACAACTTCACGGGGTCAAAACCTGCAATCTAACGAGTTCAGGTTTCTCAAGAAATACAATCTCATGGCTTAAGAACGTGCACTTTCATGATTTCAGCTATATCACGGATTAAGCCATCTCACGCATTAACACTTTCCCAACGATCTTTAATAGCCATTATATATTTGTTAAGCTTATTGCTTACTATTCTTTTGGCTAAATTAATGTAGCAGCTGCTCCATGAGTACATATCCATACTCATGCACTGGAGAATATTTGCACCAAAGCCTCACCACCATCGACAACTTCCAAGTACATCCTTGGTGGATGGGGGGGCCATGGTGGGCAAAATCCTGGTCAATGGTACAACCCATCGCCTAGAATTTTTCTTCAAATTACAAACCTCTCCAAACGACACCACCATCTTCACAAATCAATGATCTTCAATCCTTAGCGAAGATATCTATATTAGCCTCGCAAGTCGACGTAATTCTTTCAATCGTCACCAACAAGTACCTACTTCAATACAGAGCAGTTCCAATAAGAGTCTATATGACTTAATTCTTGTACTTCATGTAAATCTGCTTCATAAGAGCACTTAAATATACATAAAAAAATAAAAAGCACATGGGCAGAAGAGGACAGGAGCATGCCACACAAAAGGACATCATCAAAAGCCAATTACTTCAAATGATGAATGTCGCTTCAATGAATCAAATGAGAAACTGAGAATCACCATCTCATTCTGATGAATTAAGACTACGTTCCTCTGGATCCTTCCCTTTCTTCTCTCCCATTATTAACATCTATTAGTGTTCCCACTAACAAAAATCAAATGCAACCTTGCCCAAAAACAAAGTGAGCCAAAAAAAGGAGGGCTCACACAAATATAAAAAATGCAATCATTTGCAAAAAACCTCACCCCCCACTCCATTAGGAATTTCCAATAAACCACTAACCTCTTCATTCATTAACTAGCTTTTCTTATTTCCTCCGGAATAACAAAGACCATTGAACGTCATTCAACATCAAAGCCATCGACAAAGCTTCTTCATTCTCCCCACACAAAGGTCTTCACGCAATCACGTGGACACGATCGCCATCAAGAAGGGGGGAATGTTAACCCAATTCTAGGGTTAACAAGAGCTACTGCCATTATCTTATATCAAGGAGTCACGGTAGATACACCAAAGGGTCATACATTCAAGATATGAAGCAATAGTGTCCAAAACTACAACTTGGACGGGCGCTCGTAATGGTGTGATGGAATATTTATGGCGATTCCCGCTTTCAAGAGCGTGTGGTAGTAAGCAAGGATGAAGTCCTAAGTGATGTACTTCATGGATATATTATGAGAATAGTCATTGTTATTGCATTAGGCCAGCCTAAAGTGCCCGGCCGGCCATAGTTTAAGTGAATGTGAACACTTATGGCCATGTATATAAGTGAATATCTCTCATATAATACAATATACTCTCCCATTGCGCAATTGAGTCTTGCTCTTGCTAATCCTCTTGCTAATCTCTCTCCCTAATGCATGCTAGTGAGTGTGTGTGAGTGAAGTGAGGTGAGATACACCCACTTGCATCCATTTGCCTTCATCTCCTTAGGCAAGGGCACTAGCTCCCATGTTTTATTTGCATCCTATGCAACCATCTTTTCATCCATGGCATCTCCCCCATGCTTATGTGTAAGTGCCTCCTCAAAACATGTGGGCTCTATCTCTTGTATTGCTTTGACCATATAAGAATAACATTTGATGGACTAACATATAAACCTATCCACTGGACATCTGGATCACTGCTAGGTGTTCTTAACATTGCTTTGGGCCTTTTCACACTAGGTGTAACAACATATGGGATCCTAAACTCCTTATCAAGGCTTTGTTTTGAGCCACTACCCCCCACCACCAAATGAATGACGTATTAAAACATTAGGCATTATGAAAGACTAATCCACCTTCTCTTTTTCTCCCTTTCTTGATACATGTGATTTTGCTGAATTTCTAGCACATGTAGTATCATCAAATGATGTGTTGAAATTCCTAACATTCTGCCTCAACTTTCTTGATCAAGGTCTAACAATAGACCCACTGCTAAGCACATGTGATTACTGCTCTCCATTAGTTGTAGCCGCATTGTTATTTATAATATTAAACTTTATAGAATCTTTAATTGGAATGTACTAGCTACTCATCCCATAAAAAAACATCCCTTCTCACTCACATATCACATGTAGTGGGGTTATAGCATCTAAAACCTTATACTTAAGATAATATCCAATAAAGATACATTTTTCTACCTTGAGATCCAATTTGCTTTTCACCTCATTTGGTACATGTACATATGTAATGCACTTAGACACTTTGAAGTATGCCAAATTTGGTCTTTCTTGCAGTGAACTTTTGTTCAAGCATCATACCATGAATTGTTATAATGGGGGTTTCATTCATAATGTAAACTATAATTGGCTAACTTTAGTTCAAAAATAGTGAGGCATTTATCAATGCACAAGAAACTTCTACAATATGCATGTTCTTTCTTTCTATAACCCCACTTTGTGCAAGGTGTACTTGCATATAAATTGCCTATTTATCCCATGCTCTCTTAGATTATCACATAATTCATTAGAGAAATATTCTCCCTCAAGTTCATAAACACTTCACTTTTCTCTTTTTATGAAGCATACCCACACACACTTCATGCTATTTCTATTTTGATTTCTTTGCCATCCACATTGGACTCTCTGGCTCCCCTTGCCTCTAGAGTGGCCTCTTCCACTTGTTTAAGTTCCTGTTGTTGTTGCCCATGATTTTGGTTTCCAAAATGGCATACACTCAACTAGACTAGATGAAGATCTACCTCTACTTCTACTTGTGTTGGTGTATAAGGCTTGTTCTTGCATATATTTGAAAGATGATTTACCCTCCACATTCAACTCCTTAGTGATCCGAAGGGCTATAAGGTCTTTAAAATTTGAGAAGTTTTCTCAAGTTTGGATAGATGCTCAAAACTAATCATAGTCTTTGTTAAGCCCATTTAATGTGATTGACACCAAGTCGTCAATTGGAGCTCTAATAGAGGTGAGGGCATCTACAAGCCCTTTTATTTTCAACAGTGAGTAATCACTGACTCATCTTATTTGTCTACACATTATGTAGCTCTTGCTTCAAATATATCTACCTTGCCTTGGTACTTGTGCTCTATAACTTAACCATGCATCCTTAAGTGTCACTACATCTTGTATGTGATCGATCATAGCATATGATACACTAACAGACACTATTATTCTAATAGCATCTTGTAGTGATCGCCCATAGCAATCTCCAATACAGACACCTCTTGCAATATTCTAAACTTATCATGTATGTGAACCAGTCACATAAACATACATCCACCAATAACCGACAAATCTCACATTGTCTACATAGACTATCTTGTAACCAAATTAACAAACACATTAGATAACCAATACATCACTTGGATGGCTTTCTCATGCCAAGACTTCAAGGTATGCACCTGTTGAGGAGCGACATTTTCTTCCAAAAGCTTTGGCTCCTCATCATCTGAAACAAACTCAGAGAAAACTTATAGAGCGAAAAAGGGGCCCGAAATGGCCTTGAATCCAAATTTTGAAATCACCAAGCCCCTTTGGACCTTATCTAAATGATATAATTCTACTTGACTCAAGATGTGAAAATGCACCTTACTGTTATCTTTGTCTACTTCTCCGACTAGTAGCTACATGTAAGATTTATCTCCAAATCAAAGGGAAAGAGATGGAGTTATCATGACCCGTGTACCACTTCCTTTGTTTGCCTCTTGCTTGCCTCTTGATCTCTTCATGTGAACCAATGTTCTGAACCCATGACAAGAATATGTGGGAGAGGGTGAGCTTGAGCTCCTTACAAGTAAACACACACATACACACACACACACACACAAGAGACTCATGGATGAATGAATTTTCTTCTATTCTCTTCTCTTCTATGTAATTATAGTAGAGATAAGATTACATAGTATAAGGGAAAGTAATCTCTTAATGAAACATACAAGGCCGGTCCATAGTATGAACCTCACTACATGAGTTGGCATTATAACTATGCTATAACTCTAGTATACCAAAGTGGCGATCAAATAGCCTTGTAAACCACTAGCGATATATCACCCATAATATCAAACCATGCGAGTGATGTAAGTGTGGAGCTTTCATCTTAGTATGCCACCTATATCCATACCAAGGGAGCTCGATATCTCAACACAAAAGATATCATTAATAAAACCATATCACTAGTTGAGCTCAATATCTCAACACAAAAGATATCACTAGTTGAGCTCAATATCACAATATAAAAGATATCATTAACAAGAAGAAATGAATGAATAATATATATATTATAAATAACAAACGGCTTACAATAATAAATCCTTCCAAGAAACACATGTGTCAAGTGTTCCACATGCCATCTCGTTTTCAAATATAACTCTAGAGGTTCCACATGCTAGCTTGTGTATGCTTCACATTAAAAGTGTAAACCATGAGGAACATAAATACCAACTATATTGGTTGTATTGAGCTATGCTTGGTGAAAAGTTCTCTTGCCATGATTGAACTCAAGAATTTAAAACATAACAACCCTCAAACAATATAAATAAATTCAATCCACATTTACACATGAATTTGCATTGGTTCTTCCTTTCATGAACCTTGGGTTTGAGAGCCATTATTTTCACTAATACCACTTTCAACCTTGATCATTGTCAGTTGAGTATAACCTTGCTACTCACAAAAGCAATATAATGCAAGTAGCTTAGGTGTTTATAAGTGCTTGTGAGTAAGTACAAGCATGCTACTACTTACATTACTCCATTTTTATAGGTTAGGCGTTTATAAGTGCTTGTGAGTTATTAGTACCAGTATGCTACTATTTATATTACTCCATTTTTATAGGTTGCAAAATTCTTTAGTAAGCATTCATTGCACTTGAGGACATGTTTGAGAACCACATGACCAAAATCACAATGTTACTTAAATCCCAAGTCTTGATATTAGTGAAACTAATATCATAAACTTATTAAATGGATGTACACAATCTTGGATTGGTATATGTAGCCTATGTCACACTCATAAAATAATCAAAAATATTAATTAGAAGGCTCACTAAAATATAATTCACCAAAAATAGCTTTCCATTAATTTGAAAGAGTAAAGAATTTGAGCGGCTTTCTATAATGCAATCTAATGCATCAATGGTTAGATGGGTTTTCAAAACCTTGTAATCAAAGAGAGCAAGACAAAATTAGAAGCAATAACAATAGTGAAATAATATTTCAAATCCTAATGTATAGCAACTATTGATTTGCCATGGATTAGAGTTGAACCGCATTATTAGTGAGTTACATTCTCATTGAAGAATTATTAAAAACAACATACTATTGAGCTTCTAAACTCACCATAGAAGCTATTGCATGATTGCTTTTCAAATGTAAAACCTACATACATACATCAAAATAATGACAAAAATGAGTCCCAACGTACTTTTCAAATGGAAAACCTACATACATCAAAATCATGACAAAAATGAGTCCCAACTTACTTAAGTTACAACATGGGGTCCGGTGTTCACACTTGATATTGCCTTGGTGGGGAATTCCACATGGTATCTAAATCAGGCATTCTGGATAGCCCTCGTAAAAAAGAAGGGAGAGTGTGAAGGAGGCTTGCCTTCGAAAACTCCACACGATATCAAAGCCAAGGCATTCAAGATAGTCCTTCTAGAATTCCACATGATATCAAAGCCAAGGCATTCAGGATAGCCCTTCAAAAATTCCACATGATATCAAAGCCAAGGCATTCAAGACAACCCTTCTAATTAGAAGGGTGAGTGTGAAGGGGGGCTCATGAGGCAAGCACAACATTATGTGAGAAGAAGGGTACCGTGTGCGATGTTTGACTGCTGATACAAGGCATTAACAAGTCCCATAAAATGCACACAATGATGAGAAGTGGCACCACGAGAGGATTGTTTTAGGGACGATGGAGTGCGAAGGAAGGCAGCACAACATTTTTTACGAGGAAAAGTTTGTGTACGGTGTTTGTTTGACACATGGCATTAATAAGTCCCATAAAATGCATGGGTCCAAGGATCTTTTAAGGAAGGGTGGGCAACTTGGTGTGTTTCATTCCTCAAAGGGGTGTGGGCAAATTCTCCAAAAAAGAAGGAGAGAAAACTTGGTGCGATGGGGATGCACGTGGTTCCACGTTTGCACGTGATGTTGCCTACCCGTGGCATATATATATATATATATATAGGCTAAAAACGGGGCTCCCATTTGGTCAATCCACGCGATTCTGAAGGTGGGTCGTTCCGGAGTTGCGTCCATAACCGAGTTGATATATCGCATGCCAGGACCTTATGCTGTCGCGTGCGGAAACATAACATGCTCCTTAAGCCCATCATGCTGTACGTGCTGTAATACAAGGGCGCACAGAGAAAAGGCGGATGCAACAGAGACTCCCACGTGCCGCTCTCTTGATGGAACCTGTAGATGTTGAGCAGAGTGGCGTGGTAGTCCTCCTCCACCAGAAAGATGCAATTCTGGCAAGCGGCGAGGCAGGGCGGTTGTTCTGCGATTGCCACCGGACCGTTCTGACGGGGCAGCGCATGGACGATCATGGTCACCGCTCCGTCGCTTATATCGACCACCAGCATTTCCGTCGGTACTCTGCTGGACTGGCTTGTCTCATAAAGAAGACAGTAGAACAACCCATTGCATTCAATTATATCTTCGTTTACAAAAAACGCATACCCTCGCGGAAGAGAGCCTAAGGCCATCCATGCAGCATTGCTAGAGTCCGGCGCATGGCAGACGTAAACCTCGTGCTGGCTGTTCGTTACGTTTGTTAGCCCTACAATTATCTTGCCTCTTCCGAAGCCTGCTAGCCTCAACCGGTGCTGCGGCGGCAACAGCAGCCGCACATCAATCGTGCGTCTGAGAGGGTGCCAAAGGACGACGGAATTAAACTGCGCCCCCCACACCACGAGTAGTCGGTTTCCTGCGGGCCAATAATCCGACACGAAATTCTGGACATTGTTTGCGAGGAATAGTAGAGGAGGGTGGATCCGTGGTCCTTGGATGAGTGGGAATCTGTGGGGTAGCCTCCGCCAGGCAGAAGAGCGGAGATCGTTCACCGCTGGGTAGCCATCCAGTTGAAAGCAGAGCAGCCATGTATCGCCGGCAGGCTGAGGGCGATGCACGAAGTGGCGGGACACAGGGAGGCTGTTCCAATCGTTGCAAACCAGACGCAAGCGCGCGACCTCTTCTGTACTCAGCGCTCCAAGCATCGACGCCAACACCGCGCCGTTAAGCGTGAGCCTACTCCATATGCGCTCATCCATATCTGGATCTTGTTGCTGTGCTTCTGCTTCTTCTTCACCACCCGCCATACTCAGGCCGAAGTCCGCCGCCTGCGACAGACGAAACTCATTTTGTAGCTCTGTCAAACAATCTGCATTGCGCACACCCTTTGAAGAAACGTCGCAAAGTGGAAACAAACTCTTAATTTTAAGAAGAGGAGAATTTACATATAATCTACCTTCCAAACTCTTAATTTTAAGAAGAGGAGAATTTACATATAATCTACCTTCCAAACGGCTACACCTATGAGAAATCAGTCTCCATGTTTTAAAATGATAAGGAAAATTCATGTGGATTTAAAATTATTATTTGGTTTCATATATGGTGTGAGTATCCAAGAAAGGGTTGATACGTGTAAATCCTGATGACACGCTTGTTATAAGCATGGCCAATGGTATTGGGAGGTGAATTTGTGGCATAGATCTCAATGGCTCAAAGATGTCAGCCATTGGGTTCAGTCCTTGTGTGATCCCTGGTGGCAATCCCTCTATCGTCATAGGCCATGTCAGAGTGCATGAATGCTCCTTAATGAGAAATCACAATTTTATTTTATTTTTGCTTTTTATACTTTCCCATAGCCCGTTATTACAGCCTCAAGAGGCTTGGCGCACTCTTCGTTGGATCAAACGGGTGTCCGTTTGTCCTAATTAGCTTAGATGTTATACGCATGTGAACGACCTTAGATATTTTTCTGAAAAAAACGTATTCTAAGAGCTTCCCAGATGGAAGAGAAGGTCCTAAAACCTATTTTTCATCATTGTCTCAAGACAAAAATATTTTTCGAGATTTTTTTCCCTATTTTGCAGCACGTTCTTTAGGATGTTCCAAACAACATGAATTTTAAATTTTTCTATACAAGGGAGTTGTAGTATTTTTGGAGTACTACAACTTTGTTTCCCTGAGTCGTCTATGATTTTGTTGTTTAGACCCTCAAAAAGTAGCCCAAATATGGCTCGTCGTCGTTTTCGCACTGTTTTTTACGATTTTGCGTGGTTTTTGGGTTGTTTTTTGCCTCGATTTTTGGGTCAAATTTTTGGGCTGCTAGTCAGAGGCCAAAATGGTCGATTTCGACTTCGGACGGCCGAATCCAAAGTCGAAGAGCTCGATGTCACCTTTCCGATGAGCCTTGGAGTGTCTTCATCAGATATACGGTTTAGGAGATACAGGCCTCCAAATAGGGGTGTTTTCCAGAGTCTTTTTTTTGGGTCGGCGGACCCCTTTTCACATCGATGGACTTCACGAGTTTTATAAATTTTATTTTTATTTTTTTGGCGCGTGAACTCTAGTTCCGTGAAATTGCAGAAAATGGTTCACACCGTGAACCGGACTTCACAAAATATTAAATTCATTTTTTTACGTCTGACTTTTCACGATCAAACTTTTCACATTTGACTTTTCACGACCGGAATTTTCACGTCCGGACTTTTCACGGCCAAAATTTTCACGTCTGACTTTTCACGGTCGGACTTTTTCGGCCGTAATTTTCACGACTCACCTTTTTTACTGGAGTCTAGTGGGAAATACAAATTTTTCTTTTTGGGGGAGAATATTTTTTGAATTTAAAATGACAGGAGTATAGGCATTTTCCCAAAAAGGTAAGTGGGAATCAAAAAAGTCAACCTTTTAATGACACCCCTTACACCCTTCATAAATAATTCCTAAAATGGATAATTTTGACAACTCATGAGCATCTACTCATTGAATGCTCATGTTTTACATGACTCATTAGCCTTAATGAGTTATGTAAAATAATGATTAAGAATTAATCTAAGATTAATTCTTTCACTAATCTTTCCTTCTTTTACACTAATCAAAGACTCTAATTAACTACTAATCCCTAATTAATTCACACAATCGAGCACATCATTGGATAGAGCAATGGAATGATAATCTTTGTGCATCAACGATTGTGTAAATTAATCTAAAATAAGAGATTAATTAGACTCTTAATTATGGTCTCCTCTTTTAAGGTAAAATTAAGCTGAGAGTCAAATTTTTCCAATTGATGTGATTAGGTGTTTTGTGCATCTAGATGCTCTCAAAACACTCAAAAATACTAATTTCGACTACTCATATGATCCATTTAGACCCCAATTAACATATTTTCTAATTTTTTGGTCTCTTGAACAAGATTAATCACCCTTAATGATAAAAACCAGTCCATTAAGAGAAATTAGTCAAATTCAAGGATTTTTTAATGGTTTTAAGAAATTTTTTGAAAGATTAAGCTACTCCTAATGCTTGATAACACTCTAATCCAAACAATTTCAACAACAAACACACAATTAAACTAAAATTAATGATCTTAGTTCTATATTTAACACTAAAGAGAGCTAACATTCACTAAAAATTGCATTGTTTGATGCAATGGATGCAAACTAAGCCTAATACAAACTATGTGCAAGTCCTAAGAACATGAAAAACCACAAAAGTAACAACAAAACAACAAATTAATCTAAAAATTAAGCAAAAAATATTCTTTTCAAAAACAAAAAAAGAGAGCTATTTTACACCCAATCTCACACAAATCACCATTAAATCCATATCTTTTTCATGGAAAACCATTAATCAAGATAATGGACAATGGGTTATGTGTAGATTAGAGGCAAAACAATGGAAAAAGACAAGGGATGGTTCCCCGGAGCAACGCCAAAAATGTTATGGCTCACCCTAACCCTCCTTAAAACACATCCATTGAAACACATCCAAAAAGAGATTACCTAGTGAACCGCAACTGTCGTGAGGATCTTTCCAATGGCCGAGCTCATAACCCTTGAGGTCTCTAAGCTCTACAAGTCCTTGAGAAGCAATTCCACTGTGCCTCCCGCTAGCGTTGTCACATCGCCATGTTGCACTACGGGTACTTGTCCCTCCTCTCACCTCACTTCACTCACACACACTCACTAGCATGTATTAGGGAGAGAGATTAGCAAGAGGATTAGCAAGAGAAAGACTCAATTACACAATGGGAGAGTATATTGTATTATGAGAGATATTCACTTATATACATGGCCATAAGTGTTCACATTCACTTAAACTATGGTTGGCCATGCACTTTAGGCTCATAAGAGGCCTAATGCAATTGCAATGACTATTCTCATAATATATCCATGAATTACATCACTTAGGAATTTATCCTTGCTTGCTACCACACGCTCTTGAAGCGGGAATTGCCATAAATATTCCATCACACCATTACGGGTGCCCGTCCAAGTTGTAGTTTTGGACACTATTGCTTCATATCTTGAATGTATGACCCTTTGGTGCATCTAGCGTGACTCCTTAATGTAAGATAATGGCGGTAGCTCTTGTTAACCTTAGAATTGGGCTAACATGGATGTAAAGAATACTTTCTTACGTAAAGCCGTGTATAGCTTGAAGTAGGCACCTAGAGCATGGTTAGACAAGATAGGAAAGTCTCTTATCACTATTGAATTTCATATATCTACAATAAATTTTTCACTTTATGTGAGAAATACTAATAAGGGTGTTGTTTTAGTAGTCATCTCTATGTTGATGAGTTGATTATCACAAGGGAAAATGATGTTGACATTCATTAGGTGAAGATGCTCCTCAAGAAATAAAGGATTTAGGTAAGCTGTGATACTTCTTGGGTATAGAGGTGATCTAATCATGTAATGGGATTTGGCTTTACAGAGGCAGTATGCTTTGGACATATTGTCCCAGTATGGAATGATAGGTTATAAGCCAATCTCAGTGCCATTAGAGTAGAACACAAAATTGGCTATAAATGCAAGTGATCTTTGATCTTTTGGAGGACCCTACTATGTATAGTGCGTTATATAGGGAGTTTCATTTACATGACTATGAAGCAAATGAGGCAAGCAAAGGGGAGTTTCTTGGAAGGATTTATTATTGTAAACCATTTGTTATTTATAATATATTGTTCAATCATTTATTTTTGTTAATGATATCCTTTGTGTTAAGATATCGAGCTTAACTAGTGCGGATATAAGTGACATGCTAGGATAAATGTTGTACACCTACATCACTAGGATGGTTGATGATATTATGGGCAATATGTTGCCAGTGGTTTACAAGAGGCTGTCTGATAGCCACTTTGATGTACTAGAGTTACAACATAGTTATAATGCCAACTCATATAGTTGGGTTCACGCTATGTCCACTAACCTTGTATGTTATAGTAGGAGATTACTTTCCCTTATATTATATCTATGTACTCTTATCTATATGTTATAATTATAGAGAAGAGAAGCAAATTCAGTCACCCATCTCTTGTGTGTGTGTGTGTGTGTGTGTGTTTACTTACCAAGAGCTCAATCTCACCCTCTCTCCCATATTCTTCTCACAGGTTCAGAGTGTTGGTTCACATGAAGAGATCAAGAGGCAAGTACATGAAGTGAAAAATTGGTAATGGTAGCTCCATCTCTTTTCATTTAATTTTGAAAGAAAATATTTGCAAGAAGCTACTAGCCAAGAGTAGTAGGTAGACATAATAGGAAGGTGCATTATCACATCTTGAGCCTTGATGATCACACTAAGAAAGTGTGGGTTTACTTCACGAAGGAGAAAAGTGAGGTGTTTGATCACTTTTAGAGATTTAAAGCCTTAGTTGAGAGAAGGGAAAAGGTATGCAAACCAAATACCTAAGATTGGATGGTGGGGGAGAATATTTCTCCAATAAGTTTAGTGATTTCTTAAGAAAGTAGGCAATCAAGAGGTATTCATGTGCATGTACACTCTACCAACAAAATGGTGTTATAGAAAGGAAAAATTAGGCACATTGTAGAAGTTACGCATGCTTTGATGTTAGAAAAGAATATGCTAGATTATTTTTAGGATGCAGCAATAGCAACTGTTGTTTACATTCTGAATATGACCCCCATTTCACGTGTTCATGGCATGATACCTGAACATGATACCTAAACAAAAGTTTACAAGCATAAAGTATATGTGTCTCACTTGAAAGTATTTGGATATATTTCATATGTCCATGCTCTTAATGAAGTGATAACCAAGTTAGATCCAAAGAAAGTAGAGAAATGCATCTTCATTGATTATTTTTTAGAGCAAAAATGTTACAAATATTATAAGCCTAACACTCATGAGATGTGAGTAAGCAGAGATGCTGTCTTTAATGAGATGAGTAGTTGGTGTTGTACACCAGTGAAGGTAACCTGCAAGTATAGAATCGCATGTCTTCGTTAAGCAGTCTATAGTTTCTCCCTACACTTTCTACACTACACTAATAAAGACATAGATATATATGAAGTAATGATGATGTCCCACATGTAGAGTAGCAATTACATATGCTTAGTGAACTTGGAGAGTCCTCCCTCTAGTAATTGATCTAGTGTTATTAGTCCATGGTCACGCGGGTTGAGGACATATATAAAGAATATAGATGTATCATCTCATGGTACTACACGTGCTGGTACATATGTATAACATAAATGGAAGGACAAGATAGATCAACTCTTTGTGCCTAATCTGTTAGTAGGTGACTCCTATGTGGATGGTGACTCTAGTGGATCCAATCAAAGCCTTGATGAGGAGCTTAGCATTTTATCAGTGGTTAGAGTCATGTTGGTATACAGAGAACCAGGGTTGTTTTGAGAACATCTGGTAATGATCCAAGCATACACAAGTTTACTCGGGTTAGATATCATGTTGACAAGTTGAGATATGATAGCTATATATCCCATCCCATCAATACGCTTACATGGTTAAAGAAATTCAAGAGATTGAGCCCATATTTTTTGAGCAGGCACTTGGAAATCAAAAATGGGAAGATTCCATAGATGAGAAGATGGCAGCATTGGATACAAATGTGGCATGCACTACAACAAAATAAGGGTCTAGCAATGAAAATAGCAGTATTTTTATAACTAGAAGGGTAGCTAGGTGTCGGGCCATTTTTGCTACTAGAAACACTACTATTTTTGCTGCTGCAATGGGTTCGATGTTCCAATTTTCGCTGCTAAGCAGCGACTTATATTTTCATTGAGCAAAAAAAGAGCTAGGGCAGATTGGGGAGTCTGCACATGACTCCCCAGTCTACCCTAGCTCATTTATTTTTTAATTAAAACAAAGTCACAGTTTCAGATTTGTAACACTAACACAAATATAAGAAACACATACATTGTGGAGAATATAATTAAGCCCAAAAAGTTATTATATTTCTTCAGAAATTGTTAAGCCTTTGGCTATATATACATAAAGTTATTACAATGAAGAGGTATCTAACTGGAATCCTCATCGAATTTCAAGTGATCTTCATCATCTGATTCCTCGTCCTCTTGACCTGCTTCACGCTAATAATTCGGATCTTTCTCTTCTTCTTCCCCTTCATCCTACATGCATGCCATCAAGCGTAAGGTAAGCAAGAGCATTAAAATACAATTAGATGTAGAAAAGAGAATGGTTTAGGCAACACATTACCTCATTAGTTTGAGTCCCCAAAACGGACTCATCCAAGCGTACACCTCGCATACGCATCCACGCCCACAATAGCAGACAAGGGGATCTATACCCATAGTCATATTCCTCCTTTGTTGGGTCACACCGAACAACCTCCCTCAACAAAAAAACAATTAAGAAAATATATAATTTTTTCAAGAAAATAATATATTATAAAATGAAATTAAAGGAGAGAAGAAATGATACTTATGAAACGAGCAAGAAAGGAGGATTTCCCACCAGAGCCGAAGTGCGAAGCCCCTCGCTTCCATAGTCGAAAAGCACTCACCGCCGCTTGTTGTTGAAAATCACCTGGGTGCTTTCTCATGAATCTACGTGCGTGCCTCCAGTCCTCGGCCATACACATGCTAGGCTTCTCTCCAAATTATTCTTTGCTGCTCTCTTGATATTTTCTCTCCTATTAGAGAGAAAAATCTTAGTGCGCCACTTCATCCACTCCTCGAAGAAGCAAAGACCCGCATGTGGCACGGGGAACTTCGACTTAGGCACATCGATAACATATTTCTTAGAAAGTTCATCTTGTGCTTTCCATTTTTTGAAGGAGTTCACGAACTCTAGGTTTGCAAGTAATTGCATACGATTCGTGACTTGCTTTCCTCATGCATCCATCATGAGGACACCACCCGCATCCATGGTGTATAGTAGGAGGTGTGGATCAAATGGTGGAATGGGTCTCCTGGGGGCTGGCTAATAATGTGTAGATGAAGAGCCCCTCTGTTGGGGGGACGCATCGGGAGACCTAATGCTACTTTTGCCAAAGCAAAAACAGCCTGCTCCCCCTCGCTACTACCCCCCCAGACTCCCTACTATGTTGTCATCATGGTGAAGATGGATGTGAGGGAGCAGCCTAGTAGAGGAAGGTGGTGTAGGCTCATCACAACCATATCATTAATGGGCCTGCACCACTCGTCCCCGCGCCTATCAAAGGCATGGTCTACCACCCCGATTGAGTAAGTGGGGTAGATTGCCCCCATGGCATCGACTGGCCAAGTGGGGTAGTCTGCCCCCCATGGCATCGACCGACCTGCATATAAGATTAAAATATAAGACAAATAGAATGCATAAAAGATTAACTTTGTGTATGTGAAAAGGGTTGATGGAACCATACATGTGTCTGTGTAAACTATGACCAAGCTTGCTGCCCATATCACTCATTTATAATGGATAGCGGATTGGCCACATTAGGATCTTGTGAGACGGGTCAATTGACATTGCTGCTACATACATGCATAGGAAACAAAACACAATTGCTCTAACCCAAGCCATACTTAAAGCTTAGACAAAGAATACAACGTGTGATATTAGAACATTATTAAGACCTCCTACAATACTGCTTAGACAAGGCGCAGAGGGTGGACAGTGCCCCTTTCGGATGATAGCTTGTGAGGACTTTCCACACGCTCCACACTATTAAAGCCAAAGGCAACTCCTCTTTTGCAAGAGAAGGATAGTGAGAAGATTGAGGGCTCCCCCTCCACTATAACCACCTGCTCGCGGATAACCACTCTTGACATAAACAGCATTCTAGATGGCATCAAACAATGCCCCATATCTTTATGCATAAGTCCATTTCCTAAACCCAGCACCCAAGGGTGAAATAAACATGAGGTTGAATGAATAGGCCACTTACCTCAACAATGTCAAGCTAACCAAGAGAAAACAACAACACAAGCGTAGACAAAAAATACAACCTGTGATATTAGGACATTGTTACAACCTCCTACAATGCTGCTTAGACAAGCAGGGTGGACAATGCCCCTTTTGGATGATAGCTTCTGAGGATTTTGCACATGCTCTCCACTATTAAAGCCAAAGGAAACTCCTCTTTTGCAAGAGAAGGATAGTGAGAAGATCGAGGGCTCCCCCTCCACCCACCATAACCACCTAGTCGGAGGATGGTTACTCCTAACCTGACATAAGCAGCATTCTAGATGGCATATAACAATTTCCCATATCTCTATGCATAAACCATAGCATACGCATAGGCCATATACCGTATGCATAGGCTGTATGCATATGACCTATGCGTAAGGCGTATGGTTAGTCGGAGGATGGTTACTCCTAACCTGACATAAGCAGCATTCTAGATGGCATATAACAATTTCCCATATCTCTATGCATAAACCATAGCATACGCATAGGCCGTATACCGTATGCATATACCGTATGCATAGGCTGTATGCATATGACCTATGCATATTGCCTATACGTACGACCTATGCATATGGCCTATGCATACAGCTTATGCGTACGGCCTATGCCATATGCATAAGGCCTATGCATATGGCCTATGCATATGACCTATGTGTAGGTCGTATGTATAAGGCCTATGCATACGGCCTATGCGTACAAACGTATACATAGGCTGTACACATAGGCCGTAGACCATATGCATACGGTCTATGCATAAGGCTTATGCGTACGGCCTATGCATAGGTCATATGCATAGGCTATATATCGTATGCATAGGCCGTATGCAGTATGCATACGGCCTATGCATATGGCTTATGCATACAGTCTATGCATATGCTATGCATAGGCCTATGCTATGCATAGGCCTATAGGCTCTTGACCTAAACCTAATCCCCAACACCCAAGGGTGCAAAAACACAAAGAGAAGAAGCATAAACAAAGAGGGCGTACCTCTACTAGCCGAATCTGTATGAACCGTATGTGTGGCCTATGCCCTTGGAGGTTATTCACTTGAATAGATCTACAAAAGGTTATCATAATAAATCAAAACATTAGTTCATACGGCCTATGCATAAGAGGGCTATGCATAGGGCCTATTCACAAGCCATATGCATACGCCCTGTGCATAGCGCTATTGCATAAGAGGGCTATGCATAGGGCCTATTGCATATAAGAGGGCTATGCATAGCCTATGCATAAGCCCTATGCATAAGAGGACTATACATAGCCTAGCCCTATTGCATAAGAGGGCTATGCATAGGGCTTATGCTTACCCTATGAATAGCCCTATGCATAAGGCTATGCATAAGCCCTATTGCATAAGAGGGATATGCATAAGAGGGCTATGCATAAGAGGGCTATGCATAAGCCCTATTGCATAAGAGGGCTACCTAGCCCTATTGCATAAGAGGGCTATCTAGCCCTATTGCATAAGAGGGCTATGCATAGGGATTATGCATACCCTATGCATAAGGCCTATGCATAAGCCCTATTGCATAAGTGGGCTATGCATAAGAGGGCTATGCGTAGGCCTTATGCATAGCCTAGCCCTATTGCGTAAGAGGGCTATGCATAAAGAATAGCCTATTGACCTAGCCCTAATCCCCGGCACCCATGGGTGCAAAAACACAAAGACAAGAAGCACAAATGAAGAAAGAGGGCTTACCATATGAGAGGCTACACCCAAAACCTTGCTCACTTTAATAATCCTACAAAAAAGAAACATAATAAATAAAAAAGTTAGTCCTCACACATTAGTAAGAAAGAAGAGCAAGAGAAAAAAGAGATGAGTACCCTAAACCCTACTCTTAATGCATAAGTGAATGGAAAAACTAGTTTATGTTAAGCCTAAACCCGAGCATAATGCATAGAATGCTTAATAGAAAGCTTTGATGAAGAGATCTCCATCAAAGCTCTCTATTAGAGCTCTATGCATTAGGCTAGGGTTAGGGAAAGGGAGAGGAAAGAGAGAGAAAGGGAGAAAAGGCGAGAGGGAAAGGGAGAGAATCTCACATAAAACTATTTCCAAGCTTTCCAACCATGAAAGCTTGGAAGAAGACATGAAACCATGAAGAAAGAGGGAAGAAAGCAAGAAGTGCTTACCTTGGAGAGGGATACTTGATTGATCCAACACCCTTAAGGGATGAGTTGATCCAACACCCTTAAGGGATGAGTTGAGGTGCGAGGAAAGCTCGAGCTGCAAGCGTAGGCTATGCTTATGCAGCAACAAGGAAGTAGGTAGGTATTGACACCTGTCGGGCAATGATTTAGGCGGGAGTCAGTTTCATAGGAGGTCGCTGCTGCTGCTGAGCAGCGAAATTTCGCTGCTGGGGGCAGTGGATTTTCGCTGTTGTGCAATGAAAAATGATGCTCTGGTCGCTGTCTAGCAGCGAAAACGTAGGTAAATTTTTTGTTTGTAGTACTGGATGTTGTTGTGTGTTTTGTATGAACCCTAAATCCATTTTGGCCAGGTTAAAGATGTCTGACAGTGATCATCAAGGGCCGGAAGTTGGATCCGAGGCATGGTTAAGAGAAAACATTTGATGTGTGTGTGATCGATGTGCAAGGGTCAGTATATATGACAACGTCGTATATAACAATTGAGCATGTCTGAAAATATGGTCTTCATAGTGGCACAACCAAGTGCGGATGATGACATGGATGAGAACCAGTTCTAGGTAACATGCCACTCCATTCGGTCACGTTGGGTAGAGTGCGGAAGGTGGCAAGGCTTCATATGGAAAGCAAGGCTGAGACTCGTCTTCCCAACCAATAAATGAGGTGCCTCCACCATTGCCACATGAGGAGGAAGAGAATCTCATCATGGATGACATGGTGAATGACTTCTTTGGACAGGAGGTCATAAATGATAGTGAGTAAGCTCCAATGTCACAAGAGGAGGAAACCTTGCATAGAGAGGCAAGCACACCTTTGTATGACGGATGTTTGTACTCCATACTGTGAGCAAAATTGGAGCTATTGAACTTGCAAACAACTTATGGATGGAGTGATGCAAGGGTCACAAGACTGCTTCGGTAAGACCACCACATTCTATTGAAAATATTTCATGTTCTATATACTCTCCTTGCTAATATTTTGGCATATGATTTCTTACCCTATGTTGTAGGCTTCTCAATGTAGGCTTCTCAAGAAGCTTCTTCCCCCTCAAAATCTATTACCAAACTCACGAGATGGGTGTCGTAAAATGCTCTCTATGCTAGGTATGGATTACACAAAAATACATGCATGTCTCAATGATTGCATGCTATTTAGAGGGGTTAATAAAGATGCAACACAATGTCTACAATGTGGGGAGAGCTGCTATAGGGATGATTTGCAAGGAGATAAAGTTCCCCGAAAAGTTTTGAGACACTTTCCTATCATTCCTCGCATCCAACACATGTTTAAATGTAAGGGGATTGCAGAACTCATGATGTGGCATGCTACTCATTGCTCGATCGATGGTACCAGCATGAGGATCATATAGCTAATTCACCGGCATGGCAACATGTGGAGCATCAATGGCACCAGAGTTTAAAGATGAGTCTCATCACTTACGTCTTGGCTTGGGCATGGATTGCTGTTAACCCATTTGGCTTCAAGTCCACATCATGGTCTACTTGGCCTATTGTATTAGTGAATTACAACCTCCCTCCATGGGTGGCAATCAAGAAAGGTCATATCATGCTTGCTCTCCTTATACCAAGCAAGTATAAGGTGGCAAACATGGATGTGTACCTCGAGCCTTTGATTGAGGAGCTTGAGACACTATGGTGAGGTATCAAAGTACATGACGTTTCAAGGCCAATAAATAGGCGTGAGATGGAGCTGAAAGGAGTTTTGCTTTGGATGATGCATGACTATCCCCGGGTTCTTGGAGTGCTCAGGTACCTACTTGAACCTTATATGCATAAGAGTTTAGTCTTTAAACTTTAAGTTTATATCTCTATCTCAATCATCTCAAATTTAAAATAGGTTTGGCAACCTCCAGACATCATGCATGTCCGATTTGCGGACCATCACTTGTTTTGAAAAGACCCTCTACACTTAAGAAGGTGGTATATGACAAACATCATCGATTTCTCCCTCCTTCACATCCCAAGTATGTGCCACATGATGTCTCACCACTTGTGATGAGAGGTAGAGATTAGTTTGAGGCATGGAGAAGCACTCCCAATCCACCACCAAATGGGATGTCTAGACACTCAATCTTCTTTCAACTTCCATATTGGTGTGACATGAAGATCAATCTTCTCTTAGATCCCATACATATCTTCAAGAATGTGGCAACAAATATTTGGGACCATTTAATTTGGTAAAAGAGATACAAAGGGTGCAAGGGATGACTTACAAAACATTGGACGCCTTCAAAGTGCATGGCCAATTGAAAGTGAGAGTTTCAAAATAGTCCTACCAAAGGCACCATGGGTATTAACCAAGAGGGATCACAATAAGGTGAAAAGTGTGATCGCCTCTTTTTGTACACCAACGGGAGTAATGCATTCATCGAAGGGTGCCTTCACAAAGACTAAAAAGAAAGGAGAGGAACAATTATATGGCCTCAAGACACATGATTGGCACAAGATATTATAGGTATATAAATATTTGCTTTTTCATTTTCTCTTTGTGGTACATAATTTGTAAGCTCATATACTAACTTTCATTTTTTTTCTATGCATAGTTTATTCTTCCAATTGCTATAGTTGGTTGTGGAGACAAGAAGGTGAGAGAGGCTATTTACAAAATGGAAAGCTTGGTGAGGTATGAATCTTCTCTTCAATTCACTGTTATATTGCTTATTTGGAATTCTCATACGTTCACAAGTTATGTATTGGTAAATAGTACACATAATTTCTATGTATGTAGGTACATATCCTTAAAGGAGATAGATCCTACATCCATTGAGATGGCTTGTCTCAATGCTATTGAGGCAATGTGTATGATTGAGGACAACTTTCCGAGAACAATTCACACTAGCCAATTGCATCTTGTAGTGAATTTGGTTGATGAAGTGGCATTATGTAGTGTTCATGTTCGATGGATGTTTTTCCTTGAAAGGTTCATAAAAACCTTAAAGAACTTTGTGAGACAAAGAGCAAGGCCAAAAGCAAGCATGGCAGAGGGATGGTTGATGCAAGAGTCTCTTGTGTATATCTCAAAATATCTATCTCGCATAGATCCTTCCTCCTTGCCACGATTATGGAGCAATGAGGAGGATAACCGACTAATCACTAATGTGCCTCAGGGGAAAAAAGGAAGGAAACAAAGACTGGATGAAGCATTATGCCCCACAAGGTGAATACATTCTGCATTCTAAATAGTCCCATTCATGGTGGAGAAGTGGATTGGGAGATACAAGGGTGCAATCAATAGATGAAAGGATGAGAGAAGAGCTTTCAGAAGAAGAGCAAATAGACGCTTACCATTCCTGCCTAGCTTGGAACCTCTACCAAATGTGATCAATATAGAATGGCTTCTTATGGCAATATCGATGGCATCGCAAAATGGAGAGATGATCACAAGAGAAGAGAATGAGTATGCAAGAGGATATGACCCTCAAGTAAGTACATTCTTTATCTCTATCTCACGTATATACCTTGTTTAATGCACTATATATGCTAAATGTCATGCTTTTGTTTAATGTTAGTACAAACTATATAATGTAATATGGTCAGAGGGAAGGCACTTTTGTACAGAGCATGTGGATTCTAAAAGAAACACATTTGATTGTGGTGTGATGGAAACTTTTGAGCAAGAAAATCGAGCTAGTAGACATGATACCAATGTCATAGAGGACAATCTTGAGTATTGTGGAGCTATTCAAGATATTCTTGAGGTTGGATTTAGAGAATTTAGTCTATTAAACTTTGATGTCAAATGGTTCAAGGTGATATATAGAGGTGCTCAAGCAACCATGAAGAAACATCCAAATGGGTTCTTCCAAATTGATTCCACTAAGTTTTGGAATGATGAGAAAGATACCTTCGTACTACCTCAACACTGTCAATAGGTTAGGAACCCAACCAATCCCAAATTAAATCTTAATGTAGTATAATAAAAGTGTAACCCCTTTGCTTTTTGTGATATTAGGTTGTGTTTCACGTCGATTTAATTGATCCAAAGTGGTGGTATGTTATACAAGTTTCCCCTCATTCAAAACATATCTTTCAAGATCAAGATGTGGAGGCCGAATCTCTGGATGAGGTGCAAGTACTACCTCAAATTGGCTCATTGGAAGAAGACAATGAAGAAAACATTTTGGATGGGGCCGATGAAGAGCATAAGGAACATCAATCGGAACAAGATGATGGGTCACCTATCAATCATGACAATGCTTCATTGGATCATGATAGTGATATTGATATTGATATAGAACTCCATCTTTTCATTGAGCTTCCATTAGATATAGACATTGATGAAGCAACACATATGCATTTATTACAAGATGGGATAGATTCATGATCTTGACATTGTTTTGCTTCTCAAAAGTTTACAACTATCTTTTTTTTTTTTGCTCGAAACATGGCTCCAAGGGTTTCAATGGATGTTTTTTTAAAACTATATATCATTTTCTGTGTGTATGTGACATGTATTTTTAGAATTCACCATCCAACAACTCTGAAATTTCACATTTATCACTACTGCACAACCAAATATGTATAAAAGTAGAAAATTAAAGATATTAATTTTTTTGTGTCACATCTTTCCCCCTCCTCCCCCCGAGATCCCCATGCACTTAGGGGGTCTACTAGGCATGGAACTCTATGAAATAATAGCTTCAATTGATACCCATTGTTGATGTTTCTTGGTATCCCTTGACTACTTGTATCTTCCAAAAGTTAGGTGTTGTTTTTTAGCTTCTTAAAAGGAGCTTCCCAGCATCGAAGAAGCTTCTTATCCTCCAGACACTTTTCCACATGACCATCATACCTCATCTCACCAATCTTCCTTTATTGATCTATGGTTTCTTCCTCTTCTTTGCTAAAGTGTTATGCCTTGCTTTACATCGTTATTATGTTGCTTCCAAACTTTGAAGTTCTTAAAGCCTCAAGACTTCTAGTTGCACTAGTCATTAGGCATGAGTCTCACCATCATCATCCCTACATGAAAAAGAGGTGTGAAGGATGGTGATTTCTAACTCTATGGTAGAATGGCCTCCATCCCATAGACTAACCAAAAGGGTATGAAACCAAGAGAAATCTTATGAGTGGTCATGTAAGCCCACACCATTTCCTCTTCTTCGTATAGCATCCACTAGCTTAGCCAAAGATCCGCAAACCAAATAATTTATTCCTAAAAGATCTTCCTCCATCCCATAAACTAACTAAAAGGGTGTGAAACCAAGATAAATCTTGTGAGTGGTCATGTAAGCCCATCCCATTCCCTCTTTGTAACATCCACTAGCTTAGCCAAAGATCCACAAACCATACTATTAGTCTTTTCCACTAAACCATTGCATTAGAGTTAACATAGAATGATTTACTTTAATCTTTGTACCAAACTATTCAATCAATTTATTCCTTAAATATATTCCTCCATTTGTAAGGATTTCTAGAAGACACCCAAAATGAGCACATATACATTCCATGAGAGATGATGCCACAATAAAACGGCTTTATTGTTGACTGTAGCCTTTTCTTTAACCCACCTAGTTGCATAATCTATAGCCACAAGAATATAATACTTCCCTTATAAAGAACAAGGGAGTGGAGGTAAAAAATCCAATTCGCACCTTTCAAATGGACCATATGTTGGAATAGGATTCAAGGTCCCGGGAACTAAGAGTCTCCCCATACACTTGGCACTTGGCACTTGGCACTTGGCACTTGGCACTTGGCACTTAGCACATTTCACAACTTTTGCACCATTCACGGATATCTTTGTGAAGTCAAGACTAGTAATACCATGTGTTAAGAATTTTATGAGCAGTGTTAGTAGAGGCAAAATGACCTAAGCATTCATGACACATTTCCATAATCATTTTAGACTCTTCAAGACTCGCCACCCTCCTAAGAATCTTATCTTTACCTTACTTATATAGAGGAAATCACCCAAAATGGTGTATGTCTAAGCTTTCCTTATTACAACTGTTTTTTTTTGCTCTGAAGGTTTAATCCATGAGGAAAATAACATGTGTCCATGAGGAAAATAACATGTGTCCAAGTAGTGCTAAACATCTTGAAGCTCTAGCCAACTTAAATCTATCAATGCAAGAGTAGCCATCTTAAGAGAAGTCAAAGTTAGAGTATCCAATTCATCAACCCTTTGATTATCCTTCCTACTAACATGGACAAATTTACAAAAGGTAAAAGCTTCTTTTAGCTCCATTGTCCTTTTATGAAGCTCCCACAAATTAGCCTTATATTCCCCTTTTATCTATCTAATGACCAACTGGGAATCCCCCTCAATCTCTTTCACTTTGTCTTTTAAGCAATCCTCTAATCCAAAAATTAAAGCATTTTACTCAGCCACATTATTTAAGTTAGCATTTTCAAACTCCTTACCTTGGCCCATACCTAATTTCCTTCAGGATTGAACAAAACCATCCCCCACCTCCACACTACTTGGAAGCCTTAGGTCTAAAAGCTCCATCAAAATGAAGGATGAAAACCATTGTTGGTGTCTCTAAATCTTCTACTTTATTTCCATCTCCTCTTCCTCCTTCCTTGTAAGTAGATCTATAAGGGTAGCCCAAGTTGTTTTCTAAGAAAGCTGGAAAAAAAACTCTACAAAATCATTTTATAAACCTTCCTGCAAGATTAGGTTTGCAAACTAAAAACTATAAGGAAGAAGAATGGATACAGTAGCAAATATGATCTAAACTTCTTTATTGCAAATACAAGAGACAAACCTCCCTTCTCTATCTCATCATACCTCTCCTCTGCAACACTAAGTTGCCAACTTGCATGGTAAATTGGTAGCATGCATCCTTGTTCTCCTTTTTGTAGTAGTATTGCACCCACTTAATGTTTAGACACCCTTGGATTTACATAGAAATCCTCCTCCCACCTTAAAGGCTACACAATGGGACTCTACCTCAAACATTCTTTGAGCAATGTAAAAGAGTGAAATTGATCTGGAACCCATTGAAATGATACATTCCTTTTTGTCAAGATATTAATGGGATGCACTATTTTAAAAAACATATCAACAAAGTGTTTTTAGTACTTTGTTTTTTCCAAAAATTCTCCTTACTCCTATATTCATGGGTGTTGGTAGGGCCACAATGGCTTGCACCTTCTCAGGGTCCATGTCAATGCCTTCTTCTGAGATCACATGCCCTAAGAGGACTACATTTTTATGGTTAATCTGCATTTGCAAGGATTAAGGCATTCCCTTACATCATCAAAGCACTTCAACAACAACCTCAATTTTGCTAAATGATCCATGTAACTAGAATAAATGCAAAAATCATCCAAAAATATGCTTATGAACTTGCCCAAGTAAGGTGTAAATACTTGACTCATAAGACGTTGAAATGTCGTCGGTGCATTAGTAAAGCCATATGGCTTAACCCAATAGGCATACAACCCCATGGTGAAATAAATGATATCTTTCTCTGATCTTTAGCATGAATCCTTACCTGGAAGTACCTAGAGTAGCCATCACACAAACTGAATATAGTTCATGGCCTACAACTTGATCCAAAATTTCATCTTGAATGAGTAAGGGATAATGATCCCTTTTTGTGCATGCATTTAAGGGCTGGAATTCCACACAAAAATGCCACTTTCCATCCTTTTTTGGAGTGACCACACCAACTCAGTCACCCATTCTAGATCATGTACTAGAAAAATAAACCCAGCCTCAAGTAAGTTTGTTACCTCTTTCTTGAGCACTTCTACCTACGCCACTCCCAAATGCCTCAATCTCTAGACCACTAGCTTGATTTGGGATTTAAGGTTCATCTTATGCTCCACCAAGGTAAGATAGCATACCTAGGAATAGCTTTCCAAAAAAAAATGGGAAAACCATCCAAAATTTGAAAATACTCTTCCCTTTCAATACCTATTATGGAGTCATCCAGAAGTTGTTCATTTTGATGGGTGAAGACTAGAATGATTCACATCTCCACATCATGTTGCTTGGAGATTTTTAGAGATGCACCTTATTTTAAGGTTTCTTCCATGTCCCCAAGGCCAACACCAAATAACACTCCTTCCACCTATCCTTCTAAGATGGACTTCTCTAAGTTATCATTAGTTTCCTCACCCTCACTGGACTCTAACTTGTAACTATCAAAAGTTGAGGATTCATTTCTTACCAACTTACTTACGGTGGCTCCTAATGTTGTAGCGCACCATTTTGTGCTCCCGTAAGATGAGATCATGTCTCCCACTTTTGAATTTCCTTCACCTTGCTGAGCCATCTACTTCCTAGAATCAAAGGGTAGGCCTCGGCATTGAGCTATGCCTCGAAAAGTAGTGGGCATAATAACTCAACATACATCCACTTTCAAATTTGTTGCCACTCCTAGTGTCTTTACCCGTGTTGTTGGCAAGATTTATGTAATATGGAGAGTTGGTAGAAGATAGCTCAAGCTATGCATCCCTCATGGTCTTCTAACTCATGAAATTAATTGAGGCCCCTCCATCAATGTATGCATTAGACATAGATTACCCATAATGGAATCAACCTCCCACCAGCACACGATCTCATACATCTATGTCCACCTTTTGTTCCATAGGTGTCCCAGTACTTTTCTTCTTCCTCTTTCCTTCCCTTGTGCTTGCCAATTTTCCCCATTTCCTCCTAAGATTTGGAGATAATGAAAGAATCTAGCCAAATTTTATTTAAGCAAATTTATCCCTCATATCTGTAAGAAGGTCATAACTAAGGGATCCTTGTCCAAGAGGAAAATCAGACATACTAATTTTCCTCCTAGATTCTTCCTATTCTTCTCCTTGAAGCATTTCATCCCTTACCTCTTCTTCTTGACTCCTAGTCCTCTGCTCCCTCTTTTACATTAATGGCATTAAGGTTTCTTCTTCCTCTTCTGAACATGTCCCCTCTAGCATTTCTACCCTCTTATAATCCCTATGTCTAAACTTTGAACATTATGTGTAATAGTGCCACTTTTCTTGACACTCATATGTTACTCCTATCCCTAGGCTTTTCCTCAACTCATGGGATCCTCGGTGGCCATACATTTACCAAGGGTAGCTTTAAATCAAAAATTTATGCCATTAGTTTTGCTATATTATGATTGAATGGTGTAGATAAAGGTACCTCAGATGTTGAAGATGCTTCAACTTGAGGGGATAAAGCCAACAAGGGGATTAAATTTTGAAAAAGGTTGACTCAATTTGCAATGCCACCTTATTTTTTAAGGCAATCTAATGAACTTCTTTGAAAACTTATAGGGTTCTTGCTCAAAAATTTCCCATGTAGGGAAGGGGCCAAAGCCATCATAAACTCGCTCATCTTGAGGTGTTACATTGCCATAAAGTTCTTTGAATCCACCACAATTGAGGAAGAAGTAGTAGTAATAGAAACGTGTAAAGAGGCATGCTAGTATACCTAGCAAAAACGTTGTTTCATACCTTAGTGAAAAAGACAAAACTGACTCCCCTTCCTTTTGAGAAAGTTGATCAAACTATAAGGCAATCTAATGAACTTCTTTGAAAACTTATAGGGTTCTTACTCAAAACTTTCCCATGTAGGGAAGGGGCCAAAGCCATCATAAATTGGCTCATCTTGAGGTGTTACATTGCCATAAAGTTCTTTGAATCCACCACAATTGAGGAAGAAGTAGTAGTAATAGAAACATGTAAAGAGGCATGCTAGTACCTGGCAAAAACATTGTTTCATACCTTAGTGAAAAAGCCAAAACTGACTCCCCTTCCTTCTAAGAAAGTTGATCGAACTATAAGAGCAAGGCATTTGGTGACCCTACTATCCCAAATCTCTCCTTTATTGACTTAACTTTTCCCAATGATTCTTAGACTCTTCTAGTAAAGCCTCATTCCATGTCAAGGCTAACTCTTCAAGAAATCACGAAGTATCTCATCCCGCTCCTTCACAAACAAACTAGTTAGCCTACATACTTGATTGAACTCTTGGAGGTAAGCCCCCGAGTCTTCTCCTTTGTCAGCACCATGGAATATCATAATACAAACATGATGGTAAGCAATATAAATAGAAATGTCAGGATGCTAAACATGATGGCAAACAATGTAAAGAACAATGCACCAAATTCTTTGACTCAATAGTGTAAAACCAACTTATGGTAAATCACTTTCCCAAAAGCATCACCACATGATCTCCAATCACACCATCAAGAATTATTGACCAATCTCTATAAATGTATTAAGTGTTAATGCAATCCAATTGAGCCCTTATTATTACAAGGCATTTGGCAAATCCACTATCCCAAATATCTCTTTCATTGCCTTTGTCAACTTTTCCCAATGATTCTTGGACTCTTTTTGCAAATCCTCATGCCATGTCAAGGCCAAACCCTCCAAGAAATTAGAAAGTATCTCATCCCTCTCCTTAAAAAACCAATTAGTTAGCATGCATGCTTGATTGAACTCCCGGAGATAAGCCCTTGGGTCTTCTCCTTCATCAGTACCATGGAATATCGGAATGCTAAACATGATGGCACACAATATAAAGAGGAATGCACCAAATTCTTTGACTCAATACTGAAAAACCAGCTTATGGCTTAGAATCACTTTCCTCCCAAAAGCATCCACCACATGATCTTGCACATCCACCACATGATTGCTGACCAATCTCCATAAATGCATTGAGTGTGAATGCAATCCAATTGAACCCTTCTCACAATAGATAATTCACAAAGTAATTTTAGAATAATATAGTCTTCCTCAAGGGCATAACAAAAGAAAGCAATGGCATCAATATATACATCCCCAAAGACATCATCAAAATTTACACAATAGCTCAACTTCTCCACACCATACAACCAAGACATTGATTAGGTCTCAATTTGTCATGATACTTATTGCCAGTTTTGATTCATGAATATATTCAACAAGGCAAACATAAAGGAAACAATCATGATTTACTCTGTGAATTGTCTCTCGAAGAAGCCGTGCTATAATTTCTTACAAGGGTGTTCTTCCTAGAATTGTAGGTGAGCTTCAAAAGATGCCTATAATGAGCACAATCATGTCTGTTCATTAGGTAAGGTGGGATAAATCCAAGGCCGAACTTGCCCACCACCATCTCCACCAAAAGATGTGACACAAAACCGAGACTTTCACTTTAGTCACACCATTGGGGATTGAATCACTAAAACTGCACTCCTCTCTCTTTGCATGAGGGTTTAATTTTAGCAATGTGTCTTGCCTTTCATCTCCTTGATAATTCAAACTAGTGGAGGGCAAGAGTTCACATTGCTTAATAATGGACAAACGTAAAGGTTTACCCATGGTTCCCAAAATCTTGCCACGCGCTCACTACTTCTAAAACCATGGGTACCTCCAAAGGAGGGTGATAATAAGGCAAGGACTACCTTGAGAAGTCATAGGCCCACCAAAATAATAAATCCTTATCCCCCTTACTTTAAATCATTAAGAGGTCCCAAAATGTTTCCACATGGTCACTACTACCACATTAAGAGGTCCCAAAATGGGGCCACCTAGGATTTTAGAAAGATTCTACTCAATTATGCACTCCTCCACACTTCTTTTCCACACCCTACCTAATGGTAAATGACATTATAAAAATACATAAGTGAGCCACGTAGACATCAAGGCCCTACAAATGAACAGCTTGGTTTTCCCTCCTCTAAACACATAAGAAAACGCTAAGATAAAGTAAAGAAAAAATAACTTGAACTAAATAAAACCTAATGCTCACTAATCAAGCATCATCAAAGATATTAAATTTTTGAGTCACAGTGGATCAACCTTTTATAATGCATGATGTTTCAACATGCCATTCATTTATTGATGGGGATAGTGGCTCAGAACAAAGCCTTGATGAGGATTTTAGGATCTCGATTGTTGTTACACCCACTGTACAAAGGGTCAAAGTAGTGTTGAGAACACATGGTGTATGCAAGTCTATGAGGATTAGATATCCACCAGTGGATAGGTTATTGTTACACGTGCTATACAGAAAGCATGAAAGTAGTGTTAGAACACATGGCAATGATCCAGGTGTACCCAAGTCTACGAGGGTCAGATATCGAGTGGACAAGTTGAGATATATATAGCTCATCATTATGCATATATGGTCAAAGAAATAAAAGAGATAGAGCCCTCATGTTTTGAGAGGCACTTGGACATAAACATTGGAAAAATTCCATGGATGAAGAGATGGTTGCATTGGATGTAATGAGACATAGGATTCGGTGCATTTTCCTATGAGGAAAAGGCAATTAGATGTAAGTGGGTCTATAAAGTAAAGTAAAATTGCCTTTTCCTATGAGGAAAAGATGATGTTGATGACTTGATTATCCCAGGGGACAGTGATGTTGACATTCATGAGTCGAAGATGCTCCTCAAGAAGAAGTTTGAAATAAAGAATTTGGGTGACCTGCAATTACCTCATGGGTATAGAGGTGATTAGATCACACGTGATGGGATTTGACTATTGTTGCAGAGGCATTATACTTTAGACATGTTGTCCATGGGATGAGAGGCTATAAGCTCATCTCAGTGCCATTAGAGCAAAGCACAAAATTGGATGCAGATACAAGTGATCTTTTATAGGACCCTACTATGTAAAGGTGCATTGTAGGGAGTCTTGTTGCTTTACAAACCAAGGCCTGTTACTCCTCTTCCAACGTCTTTCTTCAATTTAGGACATCCAAAGAATAGAAATATAGATGCACCAAGTATGACTCTAAATGGGAGAGAAAGCATTGCCCATGGTGGATTGACATGAAGAAGGCCGTGTATTTAAAGAAGAGAGAGAGTTATTTAAGCAACATGCCAAGGGCAAGTGCAAGTCTGAATCTGGCTCATTCAATAACTTGGATGAGAATGCAAGAAAGAAGTTAGGAGAGGAGTAACAAGACTTAGTTGTGTAAAGCAGCATGATGCAAATACAGAGAAGCATAATGTGGGAGGACATCTAAAGAATAGAAATATAAATACGCAAGGTATGGTACATGTTTCTCTGTATCTATGATGATACTAATTGGGATATGAATTTAAGCTCTCTTTCTTTTCTTGGTTCCATTACCTTCCTTCTTCATCCCAATCTAAACATGAAGGAAAGGGTGGATCTTGTAGAGGGACATTAGAGAAGTCCCTCTTTCATGCTTTGGTTCATTGAGTTTTTATGTCCAAAAGGTGGATCCATTTGGAGCTTGGAGGTGGAACGAGACCTGCATTGAAGCCTAGCACTCCATACTAGCCATCCTTTTCTTATTATAGATGATGACAAGGACATATGCGAGGGTATTTTCATCCTTTCATAAAGAGCCATTTCAAGGAGGTTGAGGCATCCGCATCTCACTTCGTAAATGATGAGAATACGCTTAGCTTTGCACTTGACTTTGCATTACCTTTAGACTGGTGAGTTTCTTATGAATGTTTTGGTTTCTGATGAAATTATGATTATTCGTTTTAAATGTTCTTACAAAATTAAAGAAGGGGGAATCTATCCCTGCATCCCAACTGCGAATAAGAATCAATCGTTGAACAAGGTAAAAACCCTTCGTTCAATTAGCTCAAGTAGTGGGGGCAATCAGCTCAATCGGTAGAGTGCCTCGTTTACACTGAGAGAGTCAACGGTTCAAGTCCGTTATTGCCCAAGGCTATAAACCCGGTTATTAGGATGCCTTAGTTCCTATCAATCTAAAATAGAATGATCAATTACCATGCTGAAACCTTTTGGTCAAAGGGGCCAAAAAGGGGGTTCGCCATGCTATGCGAGCAAATGGCAGGCTTCATTGTTGATCATGATGAGTACAATGCTCCATTGAGGGAGAGGCAAAAAAATTTGATCACATTTTGTGGATGATATGCAAAGTTAAACAGTACACACCATGATAAATAGTGTTTTTCCCCCTTCATGCATTATTAGGCATTTGTAGCTCAAACTAGAACTCATATTTTGGTATTTTCATGATGCTAGAGCATGTGATGGTTATGTTCGGGATTAAATTTGGATAGAACTTCTAAAATCTTACCACTAGTTTCTATGACTTATATTTTGGTATTTCATGATCGTGGATGCTTATGTTGGATGATAGGACCTTTATGTTCATGGTATTGTCATGGATATAGATCGACGTTTATCACTATGATAATTATTACCAATGTTTTGACATACAACTAGATATTTTGTAAGTGGCGTGGCACAACTTTTGTAATTCCCCTCAGTAAGTGCTTAATGATTAAGAGACGATAGAGATCCAAGTTCTAAGAAATTGATCTGTGAGCCGGAAAGCCTTGTACATATTAGTTGTCACGTATATAAGATACATTTAGCCTTTTTTGCAATATTTCTTTTTAAGCAATTTCACAAGCTTTTTCAAAGGTGAATGTATAATCTTGAGGTTGTCAAGTGAGCAGTGCACACACACACACACACACACGCAGTTGTCAAGTGAGCAGTTCACACACACACACACACTCTCTCTCCCTCTCTCAAATTTATATTTAGAGTTTTGTATTTATTGTTCTCAATATTCAACTTTACTTACCTTACATCTTTTGGAACAAAATCAAATGTAGAGGGAGGATGTGGTTGAATAGAGAGAGAGAGAGAGAGAGAGAGAGAGAGAGAGATGATGATGATGATATTGCAAAAGGGGACTCCAAGTTGGGGAGAGGTGACCATCTGAAGGCCAAGTGAGGCCAGTGTGTTGTGAGTATGAAGATCCACTTTGTCCTTCCTAGCCAATTGTGATGGTGTATCCTCCAACCTATCAATGACCTCACATGAATCCATATTAAAGAAGCCACCTAAGGTAGTGGCCAACGTTTTCCACCGGAGATCCTCATGATCCCTAGCTTCACCCTTATGCAACCTGTGACGTTGGTTGTTGTGAAATAGAGATGAGGCATGGGATGTGGTGTTATATCCATGGTAATTGATTGGGAATATCACATAGCTTATATGCATAGGTCTCTTATATGATGGAGTCTATAATGGGCATAGATGGCCTCTTCTCTTGCCAAAAATCTAATATATTTACACTAGCTCTACCAGTATGCAATTGCGTTCAAGGAGGCTTTTGTGACATTGGTTACGGTGAAGAGCACCACAGAGATGAGGCATGGGATATCCATGGTAATTGATTGGGAATATCAAACAGCTTGTGTGCATAGGTCTTCTGTATGATGCAGTCTATGATAGGCGTGGGTGGCCTCTTCTCTTCGATAATGTGTCGAGCATCTAAGCTATCTACACTAAAATAGAATTGGTATAGGTCGAATTCTTTCTTGGTTAGGAACGTCTGCTTATTCCAATGGTCAGATGTTGGGAGGACCTCTGCATTTCTCGTGCAAAGATCCTTACCTTTTCTTTTACTGTAGGAGATAGAAATGTGGGCACTCATTGTCATAACAATCATGTTAAGGCTACAAACTGATGGAAGGTCTGGTAAGGCCAATGGGACATCTCGTTATTCAAAGACCGCTACCATAACTGATGATTGGTTCGGTATCATCTGAGATACTTTTCATTCCCAGCTCTATCAGATCTCTCTAATAGAACTAGATCTGTGGAAGTCATACATCTGTACCCATCTATTAGCTTTGTCAGGACCACTATGTTTTGCAAAAAGCGGGGCATAAGCTGACCACTTTGTTTGCAAAAAGAGGAGCATGAGGTGATTGACCATCCTGCAATAAATCTTGTGCAAAGGCAGACGTCTCCAGAGGGAAGCAACACATTGCATTGTGTAATATCCTCTCCCCTAGCAAGCATTTGCAAATCCAAATGAATTGGGCTTCCATGCCTCATCTGACCACCATAGAGAGCTCTGTACATAGATGAGGCTGAAATAGGACTTTTAAACCTCCAGATCCTTAAACTCCTTGCCTCTAAAGACAAAACTCTCATATATAGCTTGATACTCTAATAGTCCTCTCTTTGGACTCTCTTGTGTATCCATATAGAAAACATATAGAAAACGTGTCTCCTTTTCAATGTCTATGCAAAGCGTCCACAATCAGATCATAAAGTACCAGTACAATTCCAGGCTATGCAGTCTATCCATGATATGCGGAGCACTCCCCTCATCCATCCCTGTAGACTGCTCACTTCCCTTGCTCCCTATCTTGGACCACGTTAGCTTTCTAGTGCTCCACCTCTACAGTGTTGAGATCCTCTTTAATGCACATCTGTCTGTCCCAGAAAGCCATGCAGTTCTTCAAGAAGTCCAGGTGTGTTTAGCTGTCCTTGAACTTCAAGAGGAGCAGAAACTCTCTCTCGTCCTTTCCTTTCCAGTTTTCATGCATTCACCAAAAAGTCCTCTTCAAATTTCATTTTCTTACATAATTGGGTAACATTGTCTTTGGAGAAGCACCCATTGGCAGCTTGTAGCCCATACATGAAAAGCTTTAGATTCTCTCTTCACCTTGTCAATGTTAGCCTGCATGACCTCATGCTTATTTGGAGGGGCTTCCGTTTCTTCACCACACCCATCCGTTTGGAACTTAGCTGGCACTTCCTGTTGGGTCTGGTTAGTAGTGTGGCCTATATAATCTAGAGCTGCTTATGTATCTCAACCACATCCTGCTCATGGCTTTGAGGCTGGCATTGTCCTCTTTAAGAGTGACAATTTCAGGTAAAAAACTTCCAATGCATATACTGACACGATTCTAGCTTGTCAACATGTAGGAAAACAATGTCTTCTAACAAAAGCATACCTTCTCATAACAATTGTGTCATTCGTTGATCTAGGCATGGTGATTTGATTTGCAGGATAGAAAGAGAAGGCTTAAAAGAGGGGCAAAGAACAAAGCCCGCTGTTAAGCAGGCGAAGTCATGGGCTAGGAAGGAAGGGTGTGGTCGTATGGAGGATAGGTGGAGGACTGAAAGCGAAGGAGAAGGGGAAAACAGAGCAGCAAGGTAAGTCAGGGCGGAATGAAACCAAAGGAGAACGGACAAATGGCAGCTGAAAGCAAATGATAAGGTGCAAAAGGAGGCAGCCCGCAGTAAAGCATTGGCAGGGTAGAGCCACGTGCAGCATGCAACAATGCTCACAACCATAGCAGGCTGTACGCGAGCGCACGCAGAGAGAGAGAGAGAGAGAGAGAGCTTTCCAAATAAAAGTCATCATGCAAACTGCCATGTAAGAGGAGAAAACTTAATGATATAAATTGAATGTCGGAAAGATTATTATACACACACAAAGTTCCCCTAGAGTGTGCGGATGAGTAAGAATTAAACCTCAACAATAAGCTCCTTCGGAAAGAGGATACACTGTGGCAGAAGTAGCGCATTCATTCAGCATCATGACTACAAGGCTTTGCCTAATAGACCCATGTATCTGGCCCTAGGACATTTTGTGTCTTATCACCCCGACTACATCTATCCTTGTCTGATGTAGGTGGTCTTAGACTCTACTTACAGACACCCATGGAAGGTATCCCAGAAAATCAACCTAGTTCCGACCCCTTTATATTATCCTCTGTATAATGACAGAAGCTGATCAATGTCTAAAGCTGATGAGTGGTCTCTCAGCTGATTCACCTGGAGGAGGCTAAAGAATATCTAACGTGTGATGGAGGGCAATGATAGCTGCCCCAAATCTGTCCATAAATGCTGGTCTCCTATTTGTCTCTGTTGTACATTGGTGTCACCACCTCCTTGGGTACTGGATTTCAAAAATCTGATCTTCAGATGTCTCAAGACAAACCTCTTAATGGTCTTGTATGCTACTATCATCTCTGTCCCACACCCTACCGTAGGTAGGGTGTTACCACACCTATGACTCATGCAAGTAGAGAGCCACGCATCTCTACTTAAGAATCTTATGCAGAGCAACAAACTCCTCCTTACACACAATATTTGGGCTTTCCAATCTCATATATGTTGATCACAAAGTTCCTCCTTGTGTGCAATATACCATGCATCAGTTATAAGATGCATCTCTTAACCTGTCTTTACATGAAACTTGTGTGATGAAGCATGGAGCTGCATGTGATAAGCAAAAAGGCTTATTTAATTTAAGCACATAATAACATAATGCACAATTACAGGCATGCTTCTCACACTATAGTCGATCCCACACAAAAAATAGGAGTTAGTTCCCAATCCATTATGTCTTAAGGATAACACTTATGATCTTTCAATTTACAATTTGAGAAGATGAGATTCTTTACGTACTCTACATATCTAATAGAGAACTTAATTTAGTTTACAAACATTAAGTCACTTCCAAGTGCAGTGTGCAAGTCTGTTAACAGCTTCAAGGAACGAAGTGTACGTGTACACACCCGTGCACACACAACCAAGTCAATCTTTTCCTTGTTTGCACAAAAGAGAAGTTTTAGTTAGAAGTTTATTTTGAGTGAGGTGAGCCCTGCATTTGGGCAGCATAGAGTAAACTAATGACAACATGATCACACTTGATATGACACCATGATAGAATCAATCAGCTCCTGCAGTGGTGCAAGCTCTTTCTTGTCAATCAACCCAAACTCCTGCAGAAGCAAATATGATGGATAAATAACAAGACATTTTTAATGCTTTCTTATCAACACTGCTTAGAGGTGAAACTTACGTAAGTGAAGAGGATGAAGTGTTTGAAACATGTATTAAGGTGTGCTTCCTCTTTAAGGCTCACAATCTTCTGGAAATGTGAATGATAAATGTGTGCATATACGCGGAATAATCGCTTGAAGATGGTCTTGACCACATCTCTGAAGTTTGAAGGGAACGGGGCACCTGTACCATGAAAGAAGAGAAGCAGTGACTCTTTAGAAAACCTTGAAAGCAAGGAGAGACATGCAACCTGCTTCAATCTTTGCTAGCTTAGATGATATGATACCAAGCCGCTGTGGGAATATGGACTCATCATCCAACTGAGCCTCTATCCAATCCATTAAGTACTCAACATACTTGGGAGCAGAGACCTCTATTGGCTTCTTGATTTGCACACCATCAGCCCATCTATATTCATACCTGTAGCACAAGGACAATGACTTGAACATCCACTTCAGCACAAGTATGCACATGCTAAGGAAAAGGCCAGTTTCAGACAATGAAAGAATTGCGCACTTAGGGCCTGCAGACATCGTAGGGCAATTCTCTGGTGTACAAAATTCTGAAAGTGTCCCATAAAGTAGGTTGACCTGATTGAAGAAATCAACAGCTGGAGATAGAGAGAGAGACACCATAATCAGTTCAGTGTGTTTACGTGCCTGCATCATGTACATATCTACATAACTTTCTGCTTTTCGCGCTTTATGTCAATTCAATTATAGAAAGTGGCCAACCACCCACATAACACACATACTAGCTTTGCAAGAAAAGCACAGCAATCAGCCTCTCCTAATCATCAGCACATCATTCCTCCCCTCTCCAACTGTACGGACAGCCCCCTACTGTACAGTAGCAACAGTATGGAGCTACATACTGCAGTGCAATGTACTGCATCTGGATTCTGGAGCATCTCTGTATAGATGCATGTATGAACTGTATGGCAGCAAGCTGAGGGTTGTACGGCCATCAATACGGTCAGGAGTAGCTGAAAGTTGCTGGCTTGTGTGGCAGAACATATTGATTTGGAGGAGATTCACACATGGGTGATAGCAAACACGAGTAGAAGACGTAAAGAACTGTCACTTTTCTAAAATAAGGTTTTCTGGACTATGTGCCAGTTTGAACTTGCCAAATTCCCAACGTTGGTATTGATGTGTGTGTGCACACCAAATCTAAGAGTAGTGTATATGAGCCTCCACATAGCATTGTATTTAGATTTCTAGAATGGGAACCAGCCCATAGTTTGGTCTCCATTGCAATGTCTGCACACAAAGTACACATACGTACGCACATCGGTCCATCTGCATAGTCTTGTTGGTGATTTAGGGAACCCTTAAGATTTTATCGCCAAGCTATTATAGGTTGTGGACTATGACACACCTATGGGTCTTCCAGGCACCTCTCCTAAGCGACCAGCAGCCAAGCAGCAGGTAAAAGCAGTCAGGCAGCAAGGCTGTCAGGGATAATCTTTTGGGCCCCTTAAACCACAGATTAGCCAACCTTACCCCTAGGTTACCAATTTAACCCCCAGGTTAGCCTCAAGTACATAGCATACATCACCTCTTCAAGCATTTACACCCTTGTAAATGAATCTGGGAAACGCCCACTAGCAACCTACAAGGCAAGTGGGGGAGCCTTAGTGTCTCAAAGAGTGTCGCAGGCGAGATGGTTTCCAAGCAGTGCTTTTATTGTGACTCCACATAGCATATTGGGAAGGACTATCCAAAGAACACGAAGAAGCAGAATAGTAAGGGCAAGGAGAAAGCCACTTCGTCTGCTGCAACAGTAACGACAACGCCCGCTCCCACTAGTACCAGAGCTGCTCTTCATTTGACTCAGTCTCGTAGGAACTCTGTAGTTAACTCTATGGTTTTGAGTTGTCATGATACTGTAATGGGCGGAGGGACGAAGCATGAACACTGGTGTCTGATGGAGTCATCTCAAAAGGACATTTTCTGGGAATGTGTGGTTGAGCACTTGCAGCTACTTACGATGGCTTCACTCATTGCCAATTCCATAGTTGCCATAGGAGGACACGTCAGAAGTAAGTCGGCCAGAAAACACATGATCATGGGTCAGTCCTCTACAGGCCAATTGGAGTAGAGATGACTGACCAGCATATTGGGAGGGTATATAAGTATGCGTAGGGTTTCCTCATTCCCCATCGAGTATTTCTCAACTATTGAAGCCTTACAAAGCATTTCTCTGGAGATTGGACTGGCCACGGAGAACTACAACAGGAGTATTGGGTTGAGTATTTTGGTCTACATTGTCAGTCACATTCTGTACTGGGGATTGGGCTGGCCAAGGACTATCCGGTTGAGTATTGTGGTCTACATTTTCAAACACATTCTGTACTTGAGAAATCGGTTGTAAACACTTTCTTATACACAATACAATACAGTAGTTTTACAGCTACTATGCGTGCTGTGTGTTTGTGTTATGTTGCTCTCTTCTCTGCACATAGGCACAAGGGCTCTACATGAGCGCATGCTTGTGTGCACGTGTGTGTGTGTGTGTGTGTGTGTGTGTGTGTGTGTGTCTGAATGCAAGGTGATGTGTTTGTCAACAGGCTTTTGAGGGTGTCACGTGTGTCTCAATTGTACTCTTTATGCTTGTTGTAATGTTACTAAGTGCTTTGGATTATGCTCCAGCTCCTTGACACAAAAGAAAGTTAGATATGAAACTCACTGTTAACTGCAAGCCATTCATACAAGTCTTCACCAGGAGGAAGACGTACAGCCTCCCTAAGATTTCCGCTCCCTAAAGTTGCATCAATGTGTTTCCGAAGTTGTGCACCCTACATGAGCACAAGGAAAACATGAGCACAATGAGAGTTTGAAATAATTTATAAATTACACAGGAGACTCAAAATGCTTCCATTCATGACTTCATAAACAACTCAAAAGTCAAGCATAGTGGTCAAAATCAAAAAAGAAAAAACATTTTCCTTGAATTAAATTCCACAAATGTCACCCTTATATGTTGGAAATTATTTCATCCCCAGATGGACTTTCCCACGCACATTCATGCTTGTATCTGGTTCCATATGAGGCCCTGTATTGGCATATCTTAGCAAAGATTATTCAGCATTTTTTCTACCATTTTTGGTATTTTTTAGGCATTTTATAGCATTTTTTTGCTACAGCCAGGCCGACCAGCATACTGAGGTGGTATAAAAGGGCTGGCTCCCTTTTCCCTCAGATCATCTCTCTTTTCAGCTTCTGCAATGATAGGCAGCATCTACGGGACCTCCCTCATGCTGCTCCACGTGATGTACTACCTTTTCTGGTGATATTCAGAAGTGATCTTCTTTTCTCCTTTATGCTTGCTATCCATATACCGTGTTGTACAGTTCTTGCAGCATTTCTTTGTGGGTATCACAGCATAGTACCCATTCTTTCATGGTATCAGAGCGGGAAACATCTACACGGACCTGCGTTTTCTATTCCCATGCTGCTGTTGACTGTTTACAGCATATAGGAGCTGTTCACTTGCTGCGTTTTCTTGTGGAGCTGCTTTTTCACTCGGGACTGCCTCAAGTGCTGCAATTTCTTTCTACAGAGCTGCTTTACAGCCTTTACCACTGGAGAGTCATTCTATTCTCTTCTCTTTCTGGTTCCCTCTCACCCACCCTCTCTTCTAGTCTTTCTAAAGGAAGCTTGGGCTCTTGGAGGTGATGGCTTCTAGAGATCACCATTCTCCCCTCTTGGGGATTCTCTTCTCTTCCCCTCTCATCCCTTTGGATGAGTATCTTCCTTCTCTTGTGTTGTTCCATGCTGATGCTATTATTGCAGATTTTCTCTCCTCTCTTTCACAGGAGGATAGTGGTTCTTCTACAGAGCAGGTGGATGATTTTGTTGAGATATCCTCACATATTCTGGAGCTTCCTACTTTGGCGGTTTCTCTCCTGGCAGTTGCTTCTCCTTCTTCTGTTTCAGAGGAGGCATCTTCCACTATCTTGGAGCCTGTTCCTACTTCGAACCTGGCAAATTCAGCTATCACTGATGATCAGTTTGTTCCAGTGGTTGTTTCATTTCCTTATTCTTCAGAGGAGGATTCTACTTCGGTCCCAATACTTATTGCAAATGCAAAGGAGGTACCACATTTTTCAGAGCCATCTATGGTTCCATCTCCTGAGGGCTTCTCTCTCCAGATTGATCCTGGTGTTTCGTCTTCGATATCTTCTCAATCTTCTTGTGGCTTCTTCCAGAGACCTTCTCGGTATTCAGATGTACCATATCTTCACGAGCTTTGTGCCTTTTATGAGAAGGTTGTTCCTTCAGACTCTTTGGACGATTTTTTGCAACGTACCGGACCTGGTCCACCCATCTAGTGCTGAAGAGGAGGTGTTGGAAATTATTTCATCCCCAAATGGACTTTCCCATGCACATTCATGCTTGTATCTGACTCCATACGAGGCCCTACATTGGCATATCTTAGTAGAGATTATTCAACATTTTTTGTATTTTTTAGACATTTTATAGCATTTTTTTGCTACAGCCATGCTGTCGGCCTGCTACAGTTGGCCGACCAGCATACTGAGGTAGTATAAAAGGGCTGGCTCCCTTTTCCCTCAGATCATCTCTCTTTTCAGCTTTTGCAGTGATAGGCAGCATCTATGGGACCTCCCTCATGCTGCTCCTCGTGATGTATTACCGTTTCTGGTGATATTCACCAGTGATCTTCTTTTCTCCTTTATGCTTGCTGTCCATATTCAGTGTTGTTCAGTTCTTGCAGCATTTCTTTGTGGGTATCACAGCATAGTACCCATTCTTTCATTATATAGCTAAAACCAAACCACTTCTCTTTTAGTCCACCATAATAGCCATGGAAACACCTCATTATAGTTGTTTGAGACACTAGCTTCTGAGAGAACTTCATTGTTGACCACTCTCAAAGGGAGGCTACATTGGGGAAAAAGGGGAAAGGGGGGGTTGGGGGGCACACCAAGTTTACAGTGTTTCATTTTCAGATCTTGCACACCCCAGGAAAGAAGAATGTAGTGGCCGATGCATTGTCACGAAAGCCGTATGTAGCAGCTATCTCGGTTGCCTCTCATGGGGACTTGTCTACCATGCGTAATTTGTATCATACGGATGCTGATTTTGCCACTATTTGGACTGATTTGATGGCTGGTCATGTACATGCCTCATATGTGATCAAAGAGGGTTATCTCATGAAAGATAATTGCCTATGTGTGGTGTCTGACATGAGGCAAAAGGTTTTGGATAAGTGCCATGCTCCTCCATATGCTGGTCATAGAGGCATAATGCCTACTACGCACATGATTGAGCGGTATTTCTTTTGGCCAGGTATGCGGAAGGACATAGAGGCACATGTACGTGCATGTATCACCTGTCAAAAGGTCAAATTTGATAGGCAAAAGGCACCAGGTTTGCTTCAGCCATTGCCTATTCCCACGCAACCATAGGAAAGTATTACAATGGATTTCATTATGGACTTGCCACGTACCCAACAGGGTAATGATGCAATTTGGACAATTGTGGACAGGTTTAGCAAGCAAGCTCATTTCTTGCCGGTCAAAAAGACCATCAAAGCTGAGCATATGGTTAAAATATATCTTGCACAAGCGTTCAAACATCATGGAATGCCGAAGTCCATTGTGGGGGATAGAGATCCCAGGACTACAAGTCTCTTTTGGCGGGCCTTATTTGATAATATGGGCACCAAATTGGACTTCTCATCAGCTTATCACCCTCAAACGGATGGGCAAAGTGAGGCTGCAAATTCAGCCGTGTTGGATCTCTTGAAATGTTATGTGGCAGATCAGAAGTCTTCTTGGCAGAAGTACTTACCGCTTGTGGAATTTGCATACAACAACACGGTGCATGCATCTACGGGAAAGGCCCCGTTTGAGATTGTTTATGGTAAGGTGGTTTTGCCACCCATACTTTGCACAAAGGATGAGATATTTGCAACTGATGAGTATGTAAGAGACTTGGATATTGCTTTTGCTCAGGTGCGGACAGCCATTGCAAGGTCACAAGACAAGCATAAAAAGGCTGCCGACAAGCATAGAAGGCAATTGGATGTTAAAGAGAATGATTGGGTATTGCTGAAATTTGAGAAAGCAAGACTTGCAAAGAGGCCTGGCAAAGAGAATGCACATCCTAAGCTTGCAACCAATTTGGCCACCCGAATGGTTCACTCTTGCTTTCACACTATGTACATATTGGATTGGTATCCATGGCTTATGGAATATGCCTATGCAGGTGATTGACACGTGTCATGCTGTATAGTTGGATATGATATTCCGCTGGGACTTGATGTTATCATGCCCGAAATATCTGGAGGACTTGGCTTTCCGCTGGGACTTGTGCCTTTGTGTACATGCCCAGAAACGCCTGGAGGATTGGCTTTCCACTAGGTTTGGTATTGCGTATACTTGCCTGGAAACGCCTGGTCTTATATGGTTTCATGAACGGAAATTACTCATGCCAATGCTGCATTGCATAGCATCTTTATGTGCTTGCCTGCAAATGAAATTGCATGCTGTTTTCATGCCTGCATGACCTATGTGTAGTTCCGGGTAAGGGGACGCCCGCCCGTGAACCGTGCGTGTGAAACTGTCTGCTGACATGGTTGTGTGGCATGTGAACAGGTGGTAAGTATTTCCCGATCTAGGCTCAAATAGCCCTTAGGACTTAGCCAATATTTATAAGTGAGTGCGTTCCCATTTCATTAAAGTTTGGGCGCCCAAAAGTCACTTATAAATTATGATCGCTTCCAAGTTCACACTCACTGAAGTCCCGAGGCGGACAAGACTCAATGTCCAGGACCTGATCCTCCCTTTTTACTCATAAATGGGCATCTCCCCATGTCCCTTCACCTGATTGGACCCCAATTCACTTACTTATTAAGAGAAATTCGTGTTTTCTCTTCATGAGGGTTTTTGGAGGCTGAAAACTCTATTTTTCCACCATCTCTCTCCATTTCCAAGCTCTCCATAGCCATACCCAACTTGCTAGGGTATTTTCCAAGCTTCCAAGAGTGTTTCCAAGTGCTAATCACTCTCCTCCTCACTCCCAATGACTGAAATTCAGCAAAACAGCTCTCATTTTTGCTGTAATTTCTGGTCTTTTTGCTGAAAACCCTAATTTCAGCCTTCCTTTCTCAAATTGAACCATAGGGGAAGCTTTCCCAAGGTTCCCTTCATCCTCTTGAAGACTTTTGTCGCGAAGGATTGCGGCAAATCGAAGATATCAACACTTCTAAAGCTTCCAACGCGAAGGCTTCCGCTTGCAACAACTTCTATGAAGACTGGTAAGCTAATTGGACAATGTGTTGTCATTACTTACTCAGTAGAAGGGCAGGACTCCTTGTTTAGCCGCCCTGTGTAGTATTTCTCTTGTCCTATGTGCTCTTGAAGATGTTGCTACCTTGCTTGGTAGAACATAGAGCCAATGGTAGAGAATATGGGCACTGAAGTCGGGTCGGGCATCAAGGCAGCTCCTTGGTGATCTACATCGACATACCATTGTTTTCTAAATGCTGAATTTCATATGCATTGGCATGGAGGATTTGGCAATGGATGCCCGTGAAGCTATGTATTGAATTTCTCCAATAGTAATACAATTTACTCAAGGGAGGGGTCGGCCGTTCCGACTCATTGTGTGTCTCTTGTCAATTCAGCAATTTACTTCTTGTATTTGAGCAAGTGTCCTTCAAATCTTAGTGTATTTAAGTGTATTGATTAGCATTGTGTTCAACCAAGTTACATTCTCCCGCTTTCAAGAGTGGGTGGCTCTGGTTGAGAATGCGACCACACAGAAGGTTTGACGAGTCCATTCGGACAATGGAGGAGAATTCATCTCCAAAGCCTTCCACAACTTTTGTTCCCACAAAGATATTGGTCGTCAGTTCTCCACGCCTGACACTCCACAATAGAATGGTGTGGTTGAATGCAAAAACACGATTGTTCAAGAGATGACCCATACCATGCTTTCTTCTTCTAATCTTCCTCCCTCTTTCTGGGGAGAAGCTATGACCACTGTTATCTACATCATCACTCATTCTCCCACAAAGGCGCTTACTAATATGACACCAGAGGAGGCTTTTATACGACAAAAACCTTCGGTTTCACATCTCAGGGTTTTCAGTTGTGATTCCTATCCTCGTATCCCTAATTCTGCCACGTCCAAATTTATCCAAAATCTAGGAAGTGCAAATTCATTGGTTATAGCTCTCAATCCAAAGCTTACAAATTATGGGATCAGGAGAAGAAGTCCTTGGTGATTTCTTCTGTGCGACCGGGGATTGCCCCCAAGATTCCCTAATGGCTAGAAGCCACTGTTCGTGACTCTCATCTCTCAGATGTTGATCTTCACCAGCTAACCGACTCCTCAGCAGCACCTTTGACACGGGCACAGAGATTACAGCAACTTCATCATTCCTGTAACCTCGCCTTGATGAGTAAAGTGGTGCAATCATATGAGCCTACTACAGCTAAAGAGGCTCTTGCTCTTCTTGAGTGGCAGGCAGCCATGGAGGCCGAGATTCATTCAATTGAAAGGAATGGTACATGGGAGCTTGTGGACCGACCTTCGCATAGGCACGTCATTGGGGTCAAGTGGGTCTTTAAGACCAAGTTTCACACCGATGGTTCTCTGGACAAACACAAAGCCAAATTGGTTGCAAAGGGGTATTCTCAGATTGAGGGTATTAACTATGAGGAAACTTTTTCCCCTACAACCAAATACACCACTATCCAGACAGTTCTTGCTCTCTCCGCTCATCCTCACTGGCCGGTTTATCATATGGATGTCAACTCTGCCTTTCTCAATGGCGATTTGCATGAGGAGATCTATATTGAACAACCTCCAAGTTCTCAGGTTCTTGGACACAGGGGTAAGGTGTACAGATTGCACAAAGCCCGTTATGGTTTGCAACAAGCACCCAAGGCATGGTATGATGCGATTGATACATTCTTTCTTTCCCCTCGCTTCTAGAGATGCTTTGCAGATAGCAAGCTCTCTGTCTTTGCTCAGGATGCTTTGATATGTTTGATCATCTTATGTGTTGGCGATTTGTTGATCAGTGGCTCTCATCTTGCCAAGATTGAACAGCTTCGGTCAAATTTAGCTCACTTTTGAGATGACTGATTTAGGACTTCTCCACTACCTTCTTGGTATGGAGGTCTATCAGAATCCTAATGGACCTCCACTTTTGAGATGACTGATTTAGGACTTCTCCACTACCTTCTTGATGGAGTTTTCCTTAGCCAATACAGATATCTACAACAGCTACTAGAGACATTTGGGATGACAAAGTGTCGTCCTCTTTCCTGTCCGATAGATTCGAACTCCAAGCTTTCCCGAGAAGATTCTACTTCCATCTTTGAGGACGGTACGCAGTACTCGAGGCTTGTGGGTTCTCTTATTCACTTGACTTATACCAGGCCCGACATTCTTACAATGTCAGCGTTCTCAGCCGATTCTCTTCCACTCCTCGACATTCTCATTGGCAAGCCACTCTCAAGGTTCTTCGATACTTATTTGGTACCTTGGACTATGGTCTCTCTTTCACAGGAGGTACTGAGCTTGTTGGATACTTTGATGCTGATTGGGCAAGTGACCAGGATACAAAGCGGTTCTGGCCTCATTTCTTGGTGATCTAAGAAGCAAGAACAATCTCAATTTCTTCTACTAAGGCTGAGTACCGGGCCTATTTGGATACTTGCTGTCAACTGTTATAGTTGATGCAGATGCTAAGTAATCTGAATACTCTTTCGGACTCCTATGTTCGCATTCTTATAGATAGCCAGAGTGCCTTGGCGCTGCTCCAACTTCATCTTTTCATGGTAGGACCAAACACATTGAGGACTTTGTTCGTGAGCTGGTCGTTGATGGTATCATTTCTTTGGAGCATTGTCCCTCTCATGAAAACCTAGCTGACCTTTTCACTAAACCTCTTCCTCAAGATTCTATTGATCAGCTCCTGACTGTGCTGGAGCTGAGAGGAGGTGTTGGACTCTGTTCATCTCCAGTATTTATCCCATTTATTGTACCATATGTAGCATATTTATCTGATGTACTTTACTTACCACATTTTTTGGCACTTTTTCCCAGTCGTAGGTATTTTTCACCAATCGTGGGTTTCTTCTATTGGCCGACTTGGTTATTTGTGCTGTAAATAAGAGCAAGCTTTTTGCCATTTAATTCATTCATCATTTTACTAAGTGTTGGATCATTGTTGGCTGCTCCAAGTCTCTCCTCTCCTTCCGCTTGCTGTCTCCAACCATTCTCTCATCCACGACCTCCCCTCTCCTCTAATTCTCTCGCAACACCGCGTGCCTGGCACCATCTCCGCCATAGTTCCACAAACTTACTGGCAGACCTGGCAGACTTCATGATAGCCCCACCAACAAGACTGAGCTAAGTTGAGCTAGTTGCTCACCCGCCTGCCGGGTGTGTGTGTGTGGGGGGGGGGGGGGAGGAGGGGGTGTCGCCTCCCCTCCACTTGGCTTGCTACTCTAGTCACCATCAGCAAGCCCACGTTAGCTTCTACACTAAATAAAATAAAATTTTTGGGACTTCCCACATATCAAGTGACATATGTCTAAATGCCCACTTCAACATTTATAATATTTGGACTTTTTTCAAGTAAAACCTCAACAAAGCCAGTCTGGTGATTGAAAAGTTCAATGGAAGCAACTTCCCAACATGGCAAATAAGATGTGTATCCTGATAATGAGAGATAGCGTCTGGAATGTGCTAAACGACACGAACCTTAAACCAAGCGATAGATTGCACATGGAATGACTGTAATGACAAGGCCCTGACACTCATCAAGCTTGGGGTTGTCCAAAAACCTAATTCATCATGTGGATTTCAAAGTTGGAAAACTTTTTTGGTAATAAAATCATTAACTCCAAAGTCTTCCTTGAGCACAAAACAAAAAAAAAAAAACAAAAACAAAAAAAAAACGCTTAAAAATGAATGACAGAGAAACATTGAGATAACATTTGGGCAATCTAGGCTCCACAATACAACTACTCTTTGGCTTGGGAGTTGCTATGGATGAAGATGACAAGAAAGTTGTGCTTCTATAAATCAAAATTCTCTAAAACCTTAACTGTACTAAGGGTGACTTGGGAAACGACATATGATGAGATAATTGTAGTTCTGCAATCTGAGATTTCCTATAAGTCACGCATAGTCATGTTTAGAAAAGGCAAAGGGAAAAGAACTATCAGATGTAACTTCTGCAAAAAGCTCGGACATGCACAAGACCGATGCTTCAAAAATATGGCCAAAGAGCAAGAGAAGGTGCAAGCAAACCCGGTGGCGGAAGATCAAGCAGAAGTCCAAGAAGCAAGAGCATCCTCAATAGTAGAACAAGCAGCTAATGTCATGGTCCCTCATGGATAATTTTTCTCTAAAAGAGGAACATTATGATTGGGCTTTCTAAAAGCCAATGTCTCTGTCATGGATTCTCTGCTTGGGTAGCCCCCCAAAATCGATTGTAATAAATGTTGTGTGTGTAATAACCCTTGAATCTTATAAAAGGCTCCATTTTTCTTGGAATACCCCCGTTGGGGGGTTGTCTTGACAAACTGATGTAGCCTGTCATTTGTGGTCAAGCTCTTATATCATGACTGACATGAGAGTTCAGGTGTTGGTGCCATTATGTCTCCATTGAGCACATGGTGCAATCTAGAGTCCAAGCCATGATGACTTCTATGTATATATTATTTTGGTCTCATAGACCCTTTGGGTGTTTTGAAGACATTAATATAACTCTCTCTCTCTCTCACACACACACCCCATGGACATCTTACATCCACCTTAGCTTAGGTTCAGCCTATGCGCTAAAAGATTGATCTTATGTGTGTTGCAAGTTGTAAGAATAGAAACAACCCCTTAATTTATTTTTATTTTTTTTTGTTTTAATTTTTGAATATGTCGTATATCAAGAAAGCACAAAGGCGCACAATCTAATAAAAGCATGGAAATATAAAGCAGAGAAAAAGTAGTCCAACACCACCTTATAAGCAAATCAACCCCTTCATCATATCTTCAACAACACATGCATTCCAAGGCTGTACGGAAGAGCTGCCACTGAGCCAAGACAGCAAATCACAAGTGCTAACATCCATAAGGCTGTAAAGTACTTTATGCACTGAACAAACATATGTATGAACGTATGGACTGTAGAGATACAACGGTGCTGAGGACTTCTGTCTGGCTTCAAAATGGTTGTTTTCAGTGAATTTTTTGCTTTTTGGGCCATTTTTCATTTTTGGCTGTTTCGGGACTGCTTTGATGGATACCAAGGTTAATTTTGATGACTTTTCCTACGAATTTTCTTTATCTACCTTACTGAACACCCAGGAAGGTACATATTTGGACTATTTTTCTTTTTGGTTGCCTTCCGTACAAAGCTTGTGCCAAAACTTGTGCCATCAATGCATCTAAAAGTTGTTTGGACCCTTGAAGGAGGTGTACATGCTTGTCAAAGGGTTGGAACAGCTGGTCAAAGAGCTGGAACAGTTGGCCAAAAGGCTGATACATCTGGTCAAAGGGCTGGTAGAAGAGGAACAAGCGTTGTACCGTGTACGTGCTTTAGTCTAGAGATTGTATGGACACAAGGAAAGACAACGGGTGATTCCCCAGGCTAGTAGAGTTGATATCCTCAGAGTATTGCACGCAACTTGCTGCAGTTACACCACTTTGGGAAAACCTTGATTGGTTGATTTCCAATGGACTAGTATGTCCAAAACCAAGTACACAATGACATAGTATTGCTTGTATCTTGGAAGCCTTTACTGGAGCTCTTGTCAATACAAGCTGAAAACACTGCCGTGTGCTTTGCATTCTATGAAACACTTATGTTGAGGTGGATTCTTGGGGAAAATGGGCTCAGTATGGTTGCAACGCAACAAATATACTTGGATGACCTTCGCAAAAAAATGTTCCATGCTTGCACGGAGCTCATTGTGCTACACACTTTGTGCAAAGCTAGATTTGTTTGGGGATGTGACATCTGTCTACTGCCTAACGATAGCAAATATTCTCACCAAGAGTCTTGGGACGTACCAATTGAAATGGCATCCAGCTAAGGGTCATTATGAGGAAGCCGTATGTGTGCATAGAAGTAAATAATAGCAAATAAGCCACTTGTCACCAAGTACAAAAAATAAAGCCTACATGCACAAATATGAGAGCATGCTTCTAGCAACACACATTTTATACATCAATTAGAATAGAGCTTGCAAGCAAAAAATTAAAAAGAAAATTTACCTTACTCCCTGATGGAGTACTCTTTTTAGGGCGAAATGTTCGTTGATTCCTGTATCATGCAATTAAAATGATCAAAAAGCAACTTCTTTGAATTTCTAACTGAATTTAAAAATCCTCAATTCATTGCTCGGAGAGAGAGAGAGAGAGAGAGAGAGAGAGAGAGGGACACACACACACACACACACACACAAAGAGAATAATATTAACGCCTTCAAACGACCACTAGGATCTATGAGACTAAAAATATGTTACAAAGTATCCATGGGTTACAATGATCCTGGTAAATAACATAAATGAACAAGAACCTAAAACTAACAACATCAGCTCTGCATACAAGTAGTAGCTAACTGAGGTATGGCCTGTACAACTAGAGAGAGAGAAAGAAATATATATTAAGCGTCTACCTCCAGTCGGCCAGCCAAAAAATCCTCCACGACCCCAACAGAAAAAGTCGGCCAGCTCCATATGTGTATGAGTGCAGTCGGCCCGCTTTTGTGTGATCCTGCCAGCATAGGGCAGCCACCCACACCATGGAAAAATGGGGAAAAAATACGGGGAGTGAGGAAAAATGAGAAAACACCTATACAGGGCGGGCACACCCACAACAGAGGCCCTGGTGTCTGATAAAGACAGGAGATGACTTCTGACAGATGATGCGTGTTTTTCGGGATTTGATTGGAAAGTGTGTGTTCATATTTTTGGACGACATACTGATATTTTCAGCTACGGTTGCGTAGCATGACATTGATGTGGAGAAAGTTCTTAAGTTGTTGGAAAGCAACGAGCTCTACGTCAATGAGAAGAAGTCGGAATTTTATCTGTTCCAGGTGCATTACTTGGGATACATAATTAGTGATGAAGGCATTCAACTTGATTCGGCTAAAGTGGCCGAGATTGTCAATTGGGAAGTACCTCAAACAGCCTATGACATCAGATCCTTTGTGGATATATGCCAGGCATACTCCACCTACATCGACAAGTTTTCTGACCTCTCGGCAGATCTCACCAATCTGCTAAAGGGAGTGAAGACAAGAAGGCAAAAGATTCGAATGACTCCACGAGCGTTGGAGGCATTCAAGAACCTCAAGGTGGCTTTATCAGAAGCACCTTATTTAGCACTTGCCTCATGGAACGAGCCATTTCAGGTGATCACCGATGCGAGTAACATCACAATTGGAGGTGTATTGCAACAGAATGGTCATCCAGTAGCTTACATGTCTCGTAAGTTACTACCCGCATAGAGAAACTACTCAGTCTATGATCATGAACTCCTAGCAATTATACAGGCCTTGAAACATTGGAAACATTTTCAGTATGGCCGTGACTTTGAGGTTCGCACTGACCATCAGGCATTACGCTGGATTCAGACAATGCCAAGTGCATAGCGAAGTGATCGACAACAACGCTGGAGTCAAATATTCCAACAATTCGGTGGTATGATTGAGTACCTTCCAAGAAAGGCCAATCCAGTGGCCGATGCTTTGAGCAGGAAGGGACAAGTGACTACGATTCAAACCACTAGACTCGATCTTGTTGGTACAAGACTAGATGACATGAAGCACATGTACACAGATTCCGAGGAATTCGGTACACAATGGGAACAAGCATTGGATGCCACAGGACAATGTCACTTTCTGATACGCGATGGTTGGCTTTTCTACAAAGGCCGACTGTGTGTCATCAAGTCGTTCAGGGCAGCTCTTCTCCATGATGCCCATGACGCCATTACAGGTGGTCATAGGGGCATGAATTCGACTCTCGAGAAATTGGAACGGCAATATTATTGGCCAAAGATGAGGCGAGATGTGTTTACATATGTACAACACTGTGATATTTGTCAAAAGGTGAAAGCTCCTCGTGGAAAGAAGATAGGGTTGTTACAGCCCTTGCCAATTCCTGAGGGTCCTTTCCAAGACATTTCAATGGACTTTGTCACGAATCTGCCTCCCAATCCAAGTAAGCATAATACACAGTGCTTAACTATCATTGACAGATTTAGCAAATTTGTTATGCTTTCCTTGCACGGCCAATGTGACCGCCGAGGATGTTGCCCAATTGTTCATTCGGCATTGGTACCCGATTGGCGGGATTCCTAGGACCATAGTGTCAGACCGAGATGCCAAGTTTGTTGGGGTAAAGGCGTTATGCCCACCCTTATAGTGTGTACAAGCCCATAAGTTATAGTACATAGTACACTTAGTACTTTTAATGTACTAAGTGCACTATGTGTACTAGTGCAATATACATGTGTGATAGGGGAGTCACACACTCATGCCTCATGAGTTGACTTATCCCCACAACTCTCTCTCTCTCTCTCCCTTGCTTCTCTGTGTATGTCTCCCATGAATGATCTCTAAACCCTAATTCAGGTTCCTTCTCCCATCAACTGGTATCAGAGCTTTGGTCTCCAGATTCTTCTTCTGGTTCTCCTCCCTCTTCTACTCTGCTGGTCGCCTGCTCTTGGGCCTTTTGATTCCTTGGTCGCAGGGGCTGGCCAGATACTGCCTGTGTGTGAAGAGGCGTAGCCATCCAGTCATCGCAGCAGCAGCCAGCGCACCTACAAGAAGCATCGGCGTAGGCATATAAGCAGCAAGGCGCTGGTGGCCAAAGAAGCGAGTCGGCTCAGCAGCGAACGCAGGCGTGTAGAAGGCAAACACGAGTGAAGAAGCGAAGGCTACTAGGCGAACGAAGAGGAGGAGACGACGAAGGCAGCCAGGCAGACACGTAGGCAGTGGGCGTTGAGGCGTTTAATCGCGATTCGGCTGGCTACAAAGCATATTAGCGTTGGGCGGAGCCCGTCATGTAAACTTGCGCTATAGGCGAGCGAAGCGCACAGCAGGCGAAGGCGGCTGCAAAGCAAACAGCAGCATCTTCATTGCGTGGGCAGACGTAGCTCATTTCCCCCTTTCCAACGGGAGTTCCAACGCAGCAGCAACCTCAGCAGCAGCCAGCGCCCAGCATCAGCCGTACCTGCACAAACTTCATCTTGATTGGAGCAGCCATCAAATCTGCAGCAAAAGTGCCCCCCTTCTCACCTGCACAAAACAGAAGCAGATTCCTGCAACAAAAAATTCAGCCTGCAAATTGGATTAAATCAAAGGTATTTTACTTCAATTTTGGAAATTTCTTATCAATTCAAGCAATTGAGCAGGTACAGGTGCCCAATTGCTCAATTTTTGAGCAAAATTGGCAAAATTGGGTGACATTGGTCACAATCAGGATAAATTTGCAGGAAATTGGTCAAATCAGGATCAATTTGCAGGAAATTGGATGTCGGAATTTGGGGCTTTTGATGTAATTGTGCAATTAAGCACTCATACATGCTGTATGATGTGAGAAATTGCACATTTGGGCAAAATCGCAGCAAATTGCAGTGCAAATCAAGGGGCTTTTGTGCCGATTTGGTTGATTTGCATGCAGGCAATCGCAATTGATGCTGTGGTTAATGTGCTGATGCCTTACAAGCACTCAATGTGCCTGTAAATCAAGGGGCTTTCATGTATTTGATGTATATGTGGCCAGGGGGAAGCATCGTGAACACTCTGGATGCCTTCATGTGCGCCAATGTACCATGCATGATCAGAAATTGATCTCAAATCAAGGGGCTTTTCAAGTTTGTATGCTTGTTGAGCTTGGCAAAGCAGCAGGCGAGACTTTTATGCCTTGAATCCTCAAAAATCAGCTTGCAGTCAAGGGGCTTTTGCCCAATTTCTGTTCGGGACTGTTTTATGCAGTGTTCGTGACTGTAAAAATCTGATTTTCACTCATTTGGACAGCCAGGAGAGCATTTATTGCTATTGTACCTGCTGGTACAGATTTGGCACAGCTTTGTGCATGTTTGGGCATGGCTGTACACTGTTTTGAGTGATCAAAAGGTTCAAATTCAGCTGCTGAAATTGCCGGTACAGGTTTGGTACATCATTGGAGAGCGCTTAGTACTGCTGTACAGTACTTTGGAAGGGCAAAAGAGGACATTTAAGGTGCTGTCCAAAATCTGCAGCAACCAGATTTTGGTGTTTTCATCACAAAAAGTGGGAGAAAAGTTGCATTCTTGCTTCCGCAGTGGGAGATAAAGCTTGGGAGAACATTTGTAAGCACTTTGTGTGCTTAGGGTGCAGTGTTTGCACATTTGCAGGGAGTCAGGCATTACAGGTTGCATTTTGCTATGGCAACCACAGGTGAGAGCTCTTCATTGCTTCACATCAAGAAGCTTGAAGGCTCGCATAATTATGATATTTGGCAAACCCAGTGCTACAATGTGTTGCTTCAGAAAAAGCAACATAAGCCTATCAAAGAAAGGGGTGTGATACCCGCTTCTCTTACAGCTGAAGAGTGGGAAGATATGGATGAGCTGGCAAGATCTACTATCATGTTGTCTGTGTCAGACTCATTACTTTTCAGCATTCGTGAAGAGAAGACAGCTTGGGGAATGTGGCAGAGATTGCAGGACTTGTATGCCCAACAAAGTGCCTCAAGCAAAGTGTATTGGTTGAAGAAACTCATAGGCCTTCAGATGAAGGAAGGGGCTTCTATGACAGCCCATCTCAATGAGTTTAATGGTATTGTCAGCCAGGTCATCAATCAAAAGTTGGCGATGGACGATGAGTTCAAAGCCACTTTTTTGTTATGCACTTTGCCAGAGAGTTGGGACACATTTAGGACAGCCACTAGCAATTCGAATGCTATGCTGTCATATGCAGATGTTGAGGGTGCTCTTCTTCAAGAAGAGATGAACAGGAAAAACAACTCTGTTGGCAAGTCTAATGCAATGAATGCACGTGGGAGATCCCAGCAAAGGGGGAAAAGCCAAGAAAGGGGAAGGAGCAAGTCTCGCTCCAAAAAGGATTTGGAATGCCATTATTGTGGCAAAAAGGGACACATTAAAAAACAATGCTACAAATGGAAAAATGATCAAAAGGAAAAGGGAAAAGGCAAAGACAAAGAGAAGGATGAAGCCAAAGATGTAAAGCCAAAGGGCAAAAGTGGAGTCAAGATCGAAGAAATCAATGTGTCACATGCAGGTGGCAGTGAGGATGAGGTCCTCTTTACGTCTTCACTTGATGCCCATTCACTTCTTACAGGTGGTCATGGTATGCACTCATGGATCATTGATTCAGGTGCCTCCTTTCATGTCACAGGTTGCAGAGACTTGTTTGTCAGGTACACTGCTGGCAATGAAGGAGTGGTTTATTTGGGTGATAACCATGCATGCAAAATTCTTGGCAGAGGTGATGTGAGGCTTGTATTTTCAGATGGCTCACAGCTTATGCTCCATGATGTCAGGCATGTGCCTGAGATCAAGAAGAATCTGCTTTCTACTGGACAGCTTGATGATGCTGATTATGTTACCACATTTGGTAGTGGAAAGTGGAAGATTAGTAAGGGCTCACTGGTTGTTGCCAGAGGCTCTAAGGTGGACACTCTTTACTTTATGCATGCAGGTGTTTGTCACCATGCTAATGTAAATGCAACCGAGCTGCCGGAAATTTCTATGTGGCATAGCCGGTTGGGACACATGAGTGTCAAAGGAATGGAGCAATTGTCTCGTTTGGGTTACTTGCCTTCTCTAAAGTTTTCAAGTTTTCAGTTTTGTGAGCATTGTATATATGGTAGGCAACTACAGTGCCCCCATAAGAAAGCTCTTGGACAGAAAGATGCTCAGTTAGAGCTTGTGCATACAGATGTATGTGAGATGCCTCAGCTTTCTTTGGGAGGTGCAAAATATTTTGTGTCTTTTATTGATGATGCCACACGCAAGGTGTGGGTTTATCCTCTTCGTTTGAAGAGTGATACATTCTCAGTGTTTGAGAAGTTTGTTGCTCTTGTTGAGAATCAAACTGGCAAAACACTGAAGGCTTTGCGTTCCGACAATGGTGGAGAGTATACGTCCAAACAGTTTCAGGACTTTTGTGATGCTAAAGGCATCAAAAGGGAGCTCTCTACTCCTTATGATCCTCCACAAAACGGGACAGCAGAGAGGATGAACAGGACCATACAGGAGAAGGTCCGTTCTATGTTGTCACATGCTGCATTACCTCATGGTTTTTGGGCTGAAGCTGTTATGACAGCCGTTCACCTTATAAACAGGTCACCTAACACGAGGCTTGGTGGGAAAGTGCCAGAAGAAGTATGGACAGGGAAGCCTCCGTCATACAAGCACTTGAGAGTGTTTGGTTGCGTTGCGTACGTGCACATACGCAGGGAAATGCGCACCAAACTTGATCCCAAGTCTCACAAATGCATATTCCTAGGATATGGTGACAGAGGTGAAATGGGGTATAGACTTTGGGATCCCATGAATAGAAAGATCATACGCAACAATGATGTCATTTTTGATGAAACATGCATGTATAAGGAGCCTGCAAGGCAACAGGAGCCTGGCAGAGTCATCTTTGATGATGATGGACATCATGGACAACAACAAAGGGCTGTAAATCAGCCATTACAGCAGGAAAACCAGCCCTTAAATGGTGCTGAAAATGGTCCAAATGGACAGCCAGATATGGCAGAAGATATCCCTATGGATATACCACAGTTGGAGGAGATACCGGGCATGATATTTCAGCCTTATGGCATGGAACAGGAGCCACCAATGGGTGATATGCAGGCTGGACAGCAACCTGCAAATGATGGTCATTGGGTACGGAGGTCCACTAGACCCTCCAGAGCCCCTGACAGGTTTGTTCCAGGGGTTGACTATTTGATGCTTACTGACTGTGGGGAGCCCTCATGTTATAAAGAGGCTTTACAGAGGGCAGACAAGGCTCTATGGGAGCGTGCCATGAAGTCAGAGATGGATTCTCTGCATAAAAATGAAACATGGAAGTTGGTGCATTTGCCTGCAGGCAAGAAGGTTTTGCCATGCAAGTGGGTATACAGGCTCAAAGTTGCACCAGATGCAAAGCCAAGATACAAAGCCAGGTTAGTGGCTAAGGGCTTTAAGCAGGAATATGGTGTGGACTTTGAGGAGATCTTCTCTCCAGTGGTCAAAATGACCACACTTAGAGCTGTGTTGGCTTTGGTTGCGCATGATGATCTGGACTTGATTCAGATGGATGTGAAGACTGCTTTTCTTCACGGTGATCTCCATGAGGAGATATATATGCAGCAACCAGAGGGTTATGCAGTAAGTGGAAAGGAGAAGCTTGTATGCAAGCTGAAAAAGAGTCTTTATGGGCTCAAACAGGCACCAAGAGAATGGTATCATAAATTTGATACATTCATGAAATCTCAGAAATTCAGGAGAAGTGACATTGATCACTGCTTGTACACCAAGAAAGCTTTGGATGGCAGTCTCTTGATTCTCATTTTGTATGTTGATGATATGTTGATTGCCGGGAAATCTCGTAAAGAGATGGATGCATTGAAAAAGAGGCTGCATGAGACCTTTGATATGAAGGATCTGGGTGATGCAAATCACATCTTGGGTATGCGGATACTTCGGGACAGAAATCAGCATGTGTTGTATTTGTCTCAGAAGGAATATATTGGCAAAGTTTTGCAGAGGTTCAATATGGACGGGGGGAAGAAGGCTAGTACTCCTTTGCCTCCATATGTGAAACTCAGTGCTATGGACAGCCCACAGTCAGATAGAGACAGGGCTGATATGGCCAAGATTCCGTATGCTTCAGCTTGTGGCAGTCTCATGTATGCCATGGTTGCTACTAGGCCGGACATTGCATTTGCAGTGGGAGTGGTTTCTAGATACATGGCCAACCCTGGCAAGAAGCATTGGGAAGCAGTGAAAGGTGTCATGAGATACCTGAAGGGCACACAGGATTTGTGCATTTGCTTTGGCAAACAGGATGCATTAGTGCATGGTTACACGGATTCGGATTATGCCGGTCATCCAGATAACCGGAAGTCTACTACCGGTTATGTATTTACATTCACAGGAGGTGCTGTGTCATGGATATCCAGGATGCAGAAGTGCACTGCCTTATCTACTACAGAGGCCGAGTATATTGCAGCCACAGAGGCTTGCAAGGAGGCATTATGGCTATCTCGGTTAGTGGTTGATTTGGGCTATACAGGGGATATTCCATTGTTGCATTGTGACAGTCAGAGTGCCATTCAGTTGGCAAAGAACCCTGTTTTTCATGCAAAGACGAAGCATGTGGATGTGAAGTATCACTTCATCAGAGAGGTGATAGAGAACAAGCAAATTCAGCTTGTTAAGATTCACACGGATGACAACCCGGCTGATCTGTTGACGAAGAGTTTGCCTCCGGAGCGGTTTGCTCATTGCAGACACTTGATGGGCATTGGATGAGGCCATTTTCAGCCTTGATATGGCCTTGTATATTATCATGTACATGCTGATTTTTTCTTTTCCTTTACTTAAGGGCACTTTGCCTTTAAGTGGGAGGTTGTTGGGGTAAAGGCGTTATGCCCACCCTTATAGTGTGTACAAGCCCATAAGTTATAGTACATAGTACACTTAGTACTTTTAATGTACTAAGTGCACTATGTGTACTAGTGCAATATACATGTGTGATAGGGGAGTCACACACTCATGCCTCATGAGTTGACTTATCCCCACAACTCTCTCTCTCTCTCTCCCTTGCTTCTCTGTGTATGTCTCCCATGAATGATCTCTAAACCCTAATTCAGGTTCCTTCTCCCATCAAAGTTTACCATCATTTTTGGAGAGCATTGTTTGATAACTTTGGTACTAAGTTGAATTTTTCCAGTGCATTCCACCAAACACAGACGAACGGCCAAACAAAGATATACAACCAGTTGGCCTTTGATGTGCTAAAGTGTTATGTCCACGATCAGCAAGGTAAGTGGGAATCTTATTTGCCTTTAGTTCAAGCTGTTTTGAATGATTCTTTTTCTTCAGCTATTGGCAAGACTCCATATGAGGCAGCATTTGGAAACCTTTCCAGTCATTGTTGACCAGGACCTCGTCTTCAGTACCTGAAGCGAACAGAGTGACGGAGTCTTACCAGGAGATTTTAGAGTCAGTTAAAGACAGGTTGGCTAAAGCGCAAGAGGCCTATACTTGACAGGCTAATAAAGACCGAAGGGATATGAAGTTTTCAGAAGGGGATTGGGTTTATCTTCGGATTATGAAGAGCAAAGGTTGAAACAGGTGGGCAAGCGATGCCCAAAGTTGTCTTTCAGGAGCTTCGGACCTTTTCCAATCAGGGAAAAGATTAATGAGGTATCTATGCAGTTAAACCTACCTCCGAGTTGAACTATGCACGACGTGTTTCACGTCAGTTGGTTAAAGCCATATGCAGGTCCTATCCCTTCAGAAGTCAAAGACGAAGCGGAACCATATCGTTGATGAAACAGAAGTTATGGCTCCAAAATAGATCCTTTTGCACCGTTTCAAGCATGGCTCAGACCGAAGACTACGACAGTTCCTCACGAAGTTTCAGGATCGAGGGACCCACGAAGCGGTATGGCTTGACAAAGAGTTTTTCAAGGACTATCGGACGTTATTGACGGATTATTTGGAGGCTATGCAACTTCCGTCAAGTTAAGCAGAAGGGGATTCACGTGCATCCCGCACTTGGATGCCACATAGACATATCTGTACAGAAGGTGCAAGACCTGGGATGGTGAACTGGTCCCATGTGAGCCCAGTCCGGGACAAGTCAGCCAGGGATCCATCTCAGTCGTCCGAGGTCAGGTGTGCATTGTCCTGCACAGGAGTCCAAGGCCAGGTGTGCACTGTCCTGCACATGAAACAATGCCAGTCCGTGCTATAAGTCTCCCTCTAGAATGATGTCAGTGATTCTATGTATCTGGTATGGTATCGGATGCTAGATCACTGAGTAGTTAGTTAGGGTTTGCTTGTAGAACAAGGGGCCAGCCCATAGGGCTACCCCGGGTCTCTGTGTGGGCATGGGGATAGTATGAAACCACCCCCATGAGGGCCAGGAAGGCCCTGGCTGAACCCACCAGCCATGGAGGGGCTGTAGGACAGCCCTAGGGGCAGGCTAAGGGTAAACACTCAGGAGATACAGTCTTTGTATGGCTGTAGGGCAGGTATGGGGCAGCCCATACAGGCTGCCCAGCCTCAGGGTACTTGCAAAAACAGTGCCCAGCCCATCCAGAATCAAGCGCATGATGCCCAGCCCTCTAGGGAATGATGCGCAGCATTTTATGTGATTTCTCCAGCATTTAATGCTGAATATCAGTCGTGGGACAGAATTAATGCTGGCCGCTTGGTTTAGAATTGGCCGACTGCTCATTAGAAGAAGTATAAATAGGTGAGCCCACAATCCCATTATTTCATCTCATTTCTCACCAAGAGCTCAAGCATAAAAGGGCTAGACAAGCCAAGAAGGTGCTACGCAAAGGGGTGAAGGACTGCAGGTCAAGGGCAGGGTTTTCTCAGCCAAGAAAGGTCAAGATTCCTGTATTTTCTTTTCAGATTTTCATCATTCTAATAAAGCAAATACACCATCCGTGGTGGGGGCCCTACATAGGGTATTTGGGACCCAATACTGTGTCCTCTCCATCTCTCCCTCTATTTTCTGCACATCTTCATTCAATTTGTGCGTTAATTTCGTCGTAAAAAGAGTGCTGATTTCTAAGCATTGAAGTTACCGATCCTCTCCGAAGCTTCCGCATGTTACAGAGAGAGAGACTAGAGTGTGTATGTATGAGCCTCGAGGGAGGGAGAGAGAGAGGGTGTGTATGAGAGAGGGAGAGAGAGAGAGTGTGTGTGTGAAAGAAAGAAAGCTGTATTAAACGTTTGCAGAAGGCCAAAATGACCTATGAGACCAAAATAGTACATCCTCATCATCTGGATACATCATCAAGATTCAAGGGTACAAAGTAAAATGAAATGAACCGGTAGAGTATAGAGATAGCTCCAAAAGTGGGTATAAAAAACATAATCATCCTAGTGTTTGAACTTTGAACTTTGGGTCTTGAGAAAGGCTTAAGGGAGGGAGGGAGAGAATGTATGAGAGGGAGAAAGTGTGTGTGAGAGGGTTTGCCTTGGGCCCTTAAAGCCCCGTCTAAAGACTCAAACCAATAAATTTTTTAAAAAAAATGGTGGACGCCTCGATCAAGCAATCATACGCCTCGAGCACCTCGTACACTATGCGCTTGTTCTCAAGCATTGTACAACATTCTCCAAAGAATTAATATAAGAGCAAATACTCCTGCTTGTGGGGGAGGCTTCAATGGGTAAATTGGACCCAATACTGTGTCGTCTACTTCACTTCTATTCTCTTCTCTCTCTCTACTCCGTGAATTAGATGCTAAAGATCTCACCACATAAAGGTATAAAGAAGACCCTGTTGCGCGTTACGACAATCAACCTCAGTGCATGTAACATTGGTATCAGAGCATTAAGTTGGTGACCCAACTCGGCTACCTAAAGAAGTGAGAGCATCCGGTGGATAGTAAAGCTGCGGTCCGGAAAAGACACCTAGGCCTCCACCATGTCGAGAGAGAAATCGCATCAAGAAGAAAGCCAACAGGAAGTTATGGAGGCACAAAGCTTCCAAAGCAACACGCCAAAAGAAAGTATACTTCCGCCAAGCACTAAAGAGCTGCTCATAATAATGATGGAGCAAATAAATTCTCTGAAGATGCAACTTGCCGCAAAAAAAGAGAAGCCCAAAGAAGGACTCTCAGATCTGGCATATATGTTCTTCGGTCTGGAGGAACGAAGAAGAAAAGACGATGAAAGACGTGAAGAAGCAAGAAGAAAAGCAGAAGAAGAAAAAAATAAAGAAGAACAAAGACGTGCGGAGAAACATAGAGAAGGAAGCCACACGCAAGTATGAGGAAGACTAACGCCGTCAAGAAGCCGCCGACCGAGAGTTTCAACAAAGATCAACTGGGAGGCTGTGCAAATCTAGCATCAACAGACGATGACACAGATTCTGGCATCCCTCCCAAGATGGCTCAGAATACCTCGTCCTCCACCACCCCTACCACACCATCATACGAACCTCTCTAAATTTTAGTAAGTATGATGGTAAGTGTGATCATGCCATTGTTACTCAGTTTATTCATAAATTTAAAGCACATTTTCCGTTAGCTAAAATTACATATCCACAAGACAAAGTCCATGTGGCAGCACCCCAACTCACTAGAAGCTGTTACTTGGTGGCAACATTGGTCACATCTTAACACAAACCCTCCCACAGGCCAATTCCAATTTGAGATAAACCACAGTACCAAAAGCCATCCGAAATCTGTCTCAAAACAGTCCCATGAATCAGCTCATAAACAGTCCATGAAAATTCTGCACCAAAATTGCAATTGTGAGAAAAGCCTTTGAGGAAGAAATTGCATGGTTTGTGAGATTCCATGCAAGCAAGCTCAAGTTGGAACCCAATTTGCGGCTATAAGTAGAGTTGAAGAGAGTAACAATGTTGTTTTTATGTGAAGAATCAAAACATAGTTGGAGAGGACCCCTCATCAGACACAGAAATTCAAGGTATAGAGGTTTTTGGGAGTTTAGACTAGTGATTTAATTAAAGGAGATTTCGCTCTTTACGTACGAAGAATGGAAGCCCAAGCTGGTGGCAACATCAATGAGAGATCGAAGAGACCTTACTCATTGAGTTTACTACTTTAGTGGGGACGAGGTGTCTATGTGTTACATGTACTAAGGTTGACCGCGGTAGCATGCAACAAGGCCTTCTTTAAACCTTTACTTTGGTGAGATCTTTAGCATCCAATCACCAAGTAGAGAGAGAGAGAAGAGAATGTAGACGACATGGTATTGGGTCCCAAATACCCACTTAGGGGCCCCCTCCTGCAAGCAAGAGTATTTGCTTGTATTACTTCTTTGGAGAACTTCTGTACAATGCTTGAGAACAAGAGCTATGACTACCCAACGCAAGGACAAGGAAGACCGTACGTCGATTGAGAATCCACCAATCCAAGGGCACTGTAGAAGACTCTTCTAGCCAATGATGCAAGTCCAGACTAGCTGTAAGACTGCACATATGCTGGCTGCATGCTGAAGAGGGGCTTCAATGTTGCTTGGAGAGGATGAAGACTAACTATTTGTATGCAAGAAGACCTAGGCCTCAAGCACACTACCTCTAGAAGCTCTGTGACTGAATTCTGATTTGATGATTGATGATCTATGCTGGAAACTAGGTGCTTGCTTATATATGGTGGTATTTCTGTGGGAGTCCACCCTCAGGTCAGTTTGCTGGTTAGGGCAGTTTGGCCTTCTCTTGTATTATTTCAGTTTCTTACAGCGATACAAGCAAATACACCAACATCAGTGGGTGGCCCTGAAGTGGGTAATTGGGACCCAATACCGTGTATTGTGCAAAGCTCCTTATCTTTTCTCTCTCCCTCCCTCTCAATCTCTTCCAAATCAGTAATTATCGTACACCTTAATCATAATTAACGTGCTTCCCGCTACCACTCATGTAAAACACCGAGCAAAGGACTTCACCTAACTTATTCAATTCTATATTGATGAAATGAATAAAACTTGCAAAGTTGCAAAGGAATCTGTTGAATCTGCTAGATACTAAACCTCTCACTAGGCTCACTCTGAATAGAGCAAGAAACCCTCGTGTAGTCCTCCTCAGCTGCTGAACTCTCCCGAAAAAGAAAGCTGTGGACTGATCTCTGTTGAATGCTATTGTCCTAGCTCAATATGCTACTCTTCACAACTGATCTTCTCTCCCTTGGTTGGCTGCTCCAAAAGACTCGTGGAAAATGTGTAGAACAAAGAGAAAGGGGTTTTACTTAAACAAAATCTACGCCGACCAACTACTACTTAAACAAAATCTAGGCCGACCAACTAAGTCATCTGACTTTGCATTGATTTGTATTTTGCATAATTGCATTCATACTTTGTTAATTGCCTATAACTGCCTCTTCTTGGAGTCCTGCTTCACATTAACAACCTCTTGTCCCTTCACATCTAAGTGTTGGAGCTGATGAATGTGAGTCTGAGCACGACACTATTCAACATAGTGCTTGGGTGAGCCCTTCTTTGAGAATTACCTGTTAGCTCCACTTATAGATAAGTCACATGTTTGCCACCATTAGACCAATGTTTGGTTAGATCTTCACAAATGGCAAGCAGCAGACTTTAAAAGATTCTAAACATTTACCAAGCAATCGCAAAAGCAGATAAATTTGAAAATTCTTCAAAACATGTTGTTACAATGTCACCTCTCCCCTGCAGCTCAAGAGAGATTTTAATGAAAAAACATGATTAGTATCAACAAGCTTGAGCTTCACTGTCCTCATGCACACGAGTGTGGACCAACTCCAAGCATACAAGTGCAATTTGGATGGATCCAAAGTGGTTGGGAATCTGACAGAAACAATTGTCTTTAGGTAAGAGCTTGTTATTCTGATTCGGCGAGTAGACCTTGAAGCATTCATGCATTCATCCACACAGGACACCAGCAATGGGTCCCAATAACCAAGAACCCCCCTCCCCAAACAGAAAATCCCTTCTTGCAAAGTATTAGCTTTACAACTATGAGAATGTACAAATCCAAAGGCTGCCTATATACTGAAGAATAAAATTTTCACCATGCTCTCTCTGCAATACAGACCAACAACGCAATTCTTCCGGTAACTCCACAACAGGTACACTTTGCTGATATTGTGGGCTCTAGATAGATGGTCTACTTTGCTGCTGCCATGTCACAGGAACTGCACACCTAATGAGGGCTGCTATGGGCTCTTCTGATGCTCTAAGGTCTAAGGTGGAGAAAGATGAAGAATGAGAGGCTATGGATCTTACCTATAGGACCTCATCGTGCAAAAAGCTGGCCAACTTGGCTGACCTTGGCGCCTTGCCTGTAAGGTGCCCACAGGCCTGTCCACTACCCTGTTCAGCCTGTACACCACCCTACATGACCTTCAAAATCAGCCAATTATGCTCTAAATCTTGTGTGCCAAATCCCATCTCCTGTTGCTCAAATGTTTCAGGTATGCTCATTCTCATAGGACAATGCCTCACGGCACTGATTTTAACATCCCCGCACACCATAAACCACCTTAACCACAGTGGCATTTTATACCATACCCAACAAGCACCACAAGGTTTAGCAATCCTACACTAGATATAGATCCACACACTATAGGCTCATCCCTTATATAGGTCCCATTCTCTATTGATAACCATGCTTTCAATAGTCAACTGCTAATTCATGTTACACCTTGCATGACCCATTGAGTATAGAGCTTATCCCTTAGCTAGTCCACGCACAAATGTAATATATTTCTCCATAAAGAGCTCACATCCATAGGGACAAAGTCACCCTCTGGGTTACACCATAGTTCTCAATTAACCTCTTGAACACCAACTCCTCATGGATCATGCAAGTTCTCAGAACCTCTTAACATCATGAAAGGACCTATTCAGTTTGTCAAAAACCAACTAAAACTCCCTCATGTAGAGAACAGACCATCATAGAGAACTCAAGGAAAGCTAGTGACAGATTCACTAATCCAACCATGGATTCAATTGATTCGGGGCACTCCAAGGGTAGGAGAGTTAGAAGGGTGATTAAACCTATGTGCAAGCCCTTCTGATCATAGCCATAGATGACATCTTAGCAGCCACCAAAGGTTTTGGCAATTATATATCCACCTCATGGGTCGAGACCCACACACAATTGGCTCTGTATACAGTTGTGTGCACATTCACTCATTATGTAGGCCCTGGACCATAATTAGTAACTGTTCTTTTATAAAATTTTAACTCGCTCTTTGAGCTAACCCATGTTACACCTTGCGAATGTTACTATCCCATAACCTCTGTAGACCAAGGTTGTAACAGCAGCTTTCCTTCTTTTTTCCTCTTAATCTGATCCCTTTCCAAATAGCATTCATCTAGGAACTTTCAGCCCTTGCATCCAACCGGAAATTCTCATACACTCTTGCCTTCGTCAGAGTTTGCCTTCCTTGTTGCAGATGCCCCGTGTCTAACACCTGCCAGAATCTCTAGCCCAAGGCCTGATGTGAAGTTGTTAAAACCCTGTACTTTTTGTTTGTAACATCTTTTGCCCGTTCCTGATCATAACTTAAAAAACAAATCCTGCATCACATCAAAAGAAATGCCACAAGCCACATGTGTGTCTTTTCAATTGTTTCCACATCTAGAACATTACATTTACCAGTTGCAGTACGTGCATGAGCCTGTTCAGCACTCCAATATCTGACTACGGTGCACATCTAGATAGTGCAGGCTATAGAGTACACCCTCATGAAACACAAGCCTACCAAGAAAGGTACTATCGACGTTTGGGATCAAGTTCATCAAAACCTCTCAGAAATTTGGACAAGATTCTAAAAGAATCGTGTTGAAAAAGAAGTGTAGAGATCGCTTCCAATCTGTCTGAAGCCCACGATCTTATGCTTGTCGCGGTTTGCAATGGAATGATTCTTGTCGTGGTTGCAATGGAATGATGATACCACGTAACAGATCAACTTAGCTAGTTGTTAAGATTCAGAGGCAACAATCTCACAGAGGCCAACATGATTTTGTTCTTGTCGAAGGTCACCGGGGCATGATGGTTCTCAGCTTAGTTATGTGTACTGTCTACTCCTAGGTTAAGAGCCATTGATCCCGCCATGGCTTAGCCATGGTTAGCTGTGTATTGTACGCTTAGGCCGTACACACCATTGGGGGCGTGTCAGTATTCACTGCATACATAGGGTGTTTGTGAGATGTATGTACCTGCCCAGCCCAAAGAAGCTCATCGCGCGTAAGGCGGCCGTCACAGCGTGATGAGTCTGCACACACCGTACCGGGAAGAAGGATAGCAAGCGCAGCCTTTTCTTCCTTCGCTTCGAGAGAACGCCAGATGCAAGTGTTTGTATTTGATGCAGGAAATTCAACGCCTCTATTGTACATGTACATAGTTTTCAACCGCAAAGTTAAAAAAGTTCAAGTAAATTAAGAGGAAAAAAAGTCTCTTTTCTCCAAAATTGTTATTTGGTACTTGGTAAGATTGGCTCCTTCAAAGTCTCTTGATCGATTGCGTCAGCAAACCAAGGGTTGAGATTACTTGATATTGAAATTTAGTTTTTTTTTTATAATGTCTCATTGTCGTAGATTCGCTTCGGTGGCTCCATTGCATCTCAAATTAGCCTGATTTTGTTTCTCTCAGTCAAAAATTTGCACATTTACAAGTGTCCAGGATAGAGAGCACTTGCTTTGCACCCAAAACCCACATTGTTCATTTAAGTTTTCTTTTGAATATGGTTTTGAGGTCCACATGTTCGCAAGCTAAGGACCAACATAGACGCTTTGGACCCACAAGGGCTCTTGATTAGGGTTTGGGTGCTTTTTGGGCGATAGGTTTTACTGTTGGTTAGGGTTTAATTAGGATTCGAGTATTAACTAGGGTTTTCGACCCACGAGCTCACAGGTTTAGACTCACAAGCTACAAAGTACCCTACAAGGTTTGGACCCATCGGAAGCAAGGTTTTGGGTTTGTCAATAAGGGTTGGGCAAGAGGCTATTGAGTATAATTTTAGGAGGTTTGGGTGCTTTTTAGGCAATAGGTTTTACTATTGGTTAGGGTTTAAGCAATAGGATTCAAGTATTAATTAGGGTTTTGGACCCACAAGCTCACAAGTTTACACTCACAAGCTACAAAGTACCCTACAAGGTTTGGACCCATCAGAAGCAAGGTTTTGGATTTGTCAATAAGGGTTGGGCAAAAGGCTATTGAGTAGAGTTTTAGGGCTATTGATTACACCAATCTTTGAAAAAAATGATTAGGGATTTTGGATAGGTGATTAGGAATTAGTTCTACCTAGCCTTCCCGATCACTAATAAAAAACATAAGCATATCAAATGCTAGGATACCATTATGATATAATAATACCTTGTTATTTATTAGTATTTTATGCAAGGTAGCCTTGGGAAATTTTTTAGATCCTTGAGCTCCATGTGTTCTCATTTTGTGTAACAAAGTGGAAGAATCTCATGTCTATTTGGGCCCAAGGCCAAGAATAAGTGTATGTAAAAGGGGTCAAGGACTAGGGGATGGGATGGCCATGCCCAAGGACACTTTTAAGTTTAGTGTGAAAGGGCAGTCATGTATATAAGTGAAAAAGAGAATAATGATGTAGCTACTTCCCATTGATAATTATAGCTTGTTAATCCTAGCTATGGTGGCTTCTCCCCTTTGAGAAGATGAGTGAGCCCTCCTCCATGAGTGCTATGGTGCAAACTCCGATTCAAGAGTGTTCTCCTCTCTTTTAGTGGTATCAGAGCTTTGCTTTGATCATCTTGTCCCTATAAATTTCTAAAATTTTCTTGAGATTTTTCAAACCCTAGTTCAAGCATGTTTTTTGAAGCTTTTCTTTACTAATCTTGAGCCACTCTTGATCAATCCTTGAGAGCAAATCAAGCCTTAGAGACATAATGCCTAATTTTCTCAAAAATTTTCCTACTTTTTGTGCATCACTTTTGAGCCTTTTTTTTGTAAACCGTAACTCTCAAGAGATCAATCTATAGCTTAGGGGACTTGAAGGGGGCATTTTTAAGCCATTTGTGGAGGTTACTTTGATCTACAATTAGCAAGTGCAAGCATTATAAAGCTTGTACTTCCCTATGGAGCTGGTGGCAAAATGAAGCAAGCATTCATGGAGATTTCATCAAGATTTTACATAATGGGAGTCATATAGAGAGTATTGCCAAGCTTGAATGTTTCAAAAGGGGCAATAAAGGCTACAACTACTTGATCTTTACCCTTCTCACAAGCTTAGGGGATATGGTGAGTCTTCTTGATGTGCTTATGGATTGATTTTGAGGTTTTTCTCATAAATCTATGTATAGAAATCAAGAAAATGTTTTTCTTATAAATCTATGTAGAGAGTATTGCCAAGCTTGAATGTTTCAAACGGAGCAATAAAGGCTACAACTACTTAATCGTTACCCTTCTCATCACAAGCTTAACCAAAGGATTCTACGCTCAAATTACATTTCAGCTAAAAACAGTCTATCATGATGGAAAGAGGTCAAAACTTCAAACACAAGGACAAAACTTCAAGGAAGATCTCGTGCATGATGAAGCAGGTGCCAATGATGCAAGAGAGGAGCAACTCACAAATCAATATTCTCACATGGAAGTACATGATGAAGCAGGTGCCAATGATGCAAGAGAGGAGCAACTCGCAAAACAATATTCTCACATGGAAGTACATGAAGCTATGCATGAATAAAGCAATGTCAATGAAGCAGCATACGAGGACGTCAATGCATTGGAGGTGCCTAAAGTTGGGGAAGACACGAATGTCGTCTTGTACTTCATACAGAAGCTTTATGACTGAATAGATAGAAATGATAACCTAACCAAGGAAAAGCATGAGAACTTAGTGGACCACATGGATAGAAATGACAACCTAACGATGGAAAGGCATGAGAACTTTGTGGACCACATGGATCAAAGATTTCAATTCATGGTTGAGGAAAAGAGATGTTGGGTGAGCCAACAAAGCATGCCTATGCATCAAAGAAACCGCAAGTTCGTGCGACACAAGCCCATATGCCGTTTGTGGATGTAAGGCATACAAATGGATTGAATGCTGTACAAGCTAGTTTGCCTTTCGACAATGGTCATCATGGTTTTACACATGGGAAAGATTTGACAAGGGCAAGGGTTTAGCTTTGGATGAGCTAATTGTGGATGGAACTTGGAAGGCATCACCTATGGTCGGTCATCACTTCAATGAGTTTGGAGCTAATCATCCTAGGCCACATAATGAGCATCATAGATGGGGATGAGTTTAAAGGGATGAAGGGTAAAATCACCTTCACAAAGTTCAAAGGCAAAGGCTCTTCTAATGAAGAATTTGAAGAATGATCGATAAGATGGAGCTTTACTTTGAGCTTAGTCCTCATAGTGATAGAGCCAAAGTGTTTTTGCTACATTGCATTTAAAAGGTGATGCTCATGTGTGGTGGTGGCGGCACTTGAATGCTCATGATTACATGATCACTACTTGGGTGGATTTTAAGAATTTCAGTCCTAAGACAGTCTAGGAGGGCCGTTCTACTATGCAAGAATGGCCCTAAGGCCATTCTACAATCCATGATGTGCTTTAGAATTGCCATGTGGGCCATTCCAAATCACATTGTGGATTGTCGAATGACCCTAGGGCCATTCTCTACCCTTTTGTGCCAACACCTGGTGAATTTTATAATGGTCCTAGGGCCATTCTTGCAAGAACGATGTGCTTTAGAATGGCCCTAGGGCCATTCTACCATACACAATGTGCTTGAGAGATTAGCCCTAAGGCTATTCTACCATCCATGCTGTTTTTTAAAATGGCCCTAGGTCCATTATTTCAAGCACATCGTGCATGGTAGAGTGCGTGCCATTTTAAAGTACATTGTTCTTCCAAGAATGGCCCTAGGGCCATTCTCTAGTCTCTTGTGTCATTTGTTGGTGAATTTTAGAATGGTCTTAGGGAAAATCTCTACATGTCCATGCATAAAATATCAACATTGTGAATGGTAGAATGGTGTTAGGGCCATATGTGTAAGCACAATGTGTTATAGAATGGCCGCAGGGCCATTCTATCTACACAATGTGCTTGAAAGAACGGCCCTAGGCCATTATACCATCCATGATGTGTTTAGAATGGTCCTAGGGTCATTTTTACCACATTGTGCTTATAAAAATGGCCATATATCCATTCAATCTTGATATTTTATACATGCACATGTAGAGAATGGCCCTAAAGCCATTCTAATATACACCGACAGTTGTATTGGCACAAGAGGATAGAGAATGACCCTAGGGACATTATTTTGTAAGCACAATCTGTTTTAGAATGGCCCTAGGGCCATTCTACCATGCACAATGTGCTTGAAATAATGGCCCTAGGGCCATTCTACCATCCATGATGTGCTTTAGAATTGCCATGTGGGCCATTCCAAATCACATTGTGGATTGTAGAATGGCCCTAAGGTCATTCTCTACCCTCTTATGCCAACAATAATGGATTTTGGAATGGTCCTAGAGCCATTATTGCTAGAACAATGTGCTTTAGAATGGCCTTAGGGACATTCTACCACACACAATGTGCTCAAGATATTGGCCCTAAGGCCATTCTAGCATCTATGATGTTCTTTAGAATAGACCTAGGTAAAGCATGGCCTTAGGGACATTCTACCACACACAATGTGCTTAAGAGATTGGCCCTAAGGCCATTCTACCATCTATGATGTTCTTTAGAATAGACCTAGGTCCATTCTTTTAAGCACATTGTGCATGGTAGAGCGGCCCTACAGGCATTCTAAAGTACATGGTGCTTCCAATAATGTCCCTAGGGCTATTCTCTAGATAGTCTCTTATGTCAATTGTTGGTGAATTTTAGAACGGTCTTAGGATTAATCTCTACATGTACTGTTATGTGAGTGAACTTTCTTGAGAATGTAATTATATTTATTCAATTAAATTTATAGTTAGAGATGAGAGTATATGAATATCTCTAAACAATTAGAAAAATATAAAGAAAATAAATTTGTGATAAAAATAGCAGCCTTATGATAGAGATCCCAAAAAGTAGGTCGATTTTTGCATACATTGGAATTTAGTGAAACGGCCCGTGATGAGTTGTAGACCACGCCTATTTCCATAAATTTAAGTACCAACTCGACTATATTCTGACAAAAAACTAGAGAGATACAATGGCTGCAAGTTGCAGGCCTGTACTTGTATTTATAGGAAGCCAAGACAGATTGAGACATACAAACGTCTACAGGGAGTATTAGTTCTCTTATTGTTTTTCTTATATGGTTTAATTATTTCATGAGTGAGTGAGAGAGAGAGAGAGATTAAACATGGTTTCTAAGAATTGCAAACTCCCTGGATGATGCTCTCTTTTCTTTTTATCTTCTCTTTTCTCCTCTGATAAGAAGATGTATGATTGTATCAAATTACTTCATACCTTAATAAATCATTGAAATACTCATATGTGGGACCATGGGTCTTATATATGGGGGGGGCAAACTGGACCCAATGCTTTTGTCTTGTGTTCATAAATATTTTTTCATTTAAGTTTTTCGTTTAATTCTTCTAAAGTTGATGTACTAACTTGTAGTTAATTTATTTAAAGTAATTTGTAAAATTTGTTAAAATCTTGTACTTGGAGAAAAGGTCCTGCAATATGTGCATACATAAAACATCAACATTGTTAATGGTATAATGGCGTCGGGGGCATTCTTGCAAGAACAATGTGGTATAGGGCCATTCTACCTGCACAATGTGCTTGAAAGAATGGCCCTAGTGCCATTCTACCAGCCATGATGTGCTTAGAATGGACCTGGGGCCATTCTTACCACATTATGCTTGCAAGAATGGCCCTATTTCCATTCAATCTTGATTTTTTTTACGTATACATGTAGAGAATGTCCCTAGATCCAGTCTAATATACACCAGTTGGCACGAGAGGGTAGACAATGGCCCTAGGGCCATTCTTGCAAGCACAATGTTCTTTAGAATGGCCCTATGGGCCATTCTACCATGCACAATGTTCTTGAAAGAATGTCCCTAGGGCCATTCTAAAGAACATCACGGATGGCCCTAGGGTCATTCTTTCAAACACATTGTGCATTGTAGAATGACCCTAAGGCAATTTAAAATTACATTGTGCATTGTAGAATGACCATAGGGCCATTCTAACATGCATATTTTTGATAAATTATGCATGCATGGACTCAGGAATGGTCATTGACCGTTCTACCATGCACATTCACTTTAGAATGGCCCTATGGCCATTCTACCATCCATAATGTGATGTGGATTGGCCCTAAGGCCATTGTTTCAATCACATTAGGCATGGTAGAATGACCGTGTGCCATTCTAAATTACATTGTGCTTGCAAGGTTGTCATAGGACCATTCTGCCATACATAATCTTGTTATATTACATATGGACATGTAGAGAATGTTTTATGATTATATTTTATGATAATATTATATTAAAATGATAAGGATGGATATTCAACCTAGATTCAAGGTCGATATGATGCGCAAACGAATGTGTTGGTATTGGTTGCATGTCTAGAGTAGATCCAACTTGTTCTTACAATGGTACAGAGATTGGGCAGGGGAATGTGTCTGTGTTTGTAGAGGAGTGTGTGAAGGATGCACATCTTCCCTTCCCTACCATGGATACAAGTGAGCTAAGAGGTGCAATCCGGAGTACTGTCCGGTGGTCTAAGATGTTGTTAAGGCCTTTTGGTGACTTTGTGAGTTTTGGAGGGCCTATTGAAAGTGAAGATGAACAAACGGATCTTATGGAACCTCCAATTGTAGATGCAATACCAGTAACATCTTTAGAGAACAACCTAAAAGTTTGGGAATCTTGGAAGAACAAAAAAGTCCTTTTATGGGATGAGATCAAGACTTATATGATGTACAAGGGATTGATCAGGATTGATCTTGTATGTGTTTCCAAACATCTATGTCAACTTTGAGAAACTTGGTGAGGATTGTCTGGGTGTGGCTATTGAAAGGTCACATGAGAGTACATCCAGCATAACTATACCCAATGTGGATAGCATCAGCTTAGTTAAGTGGCCCATTAAACAGACTGCAATGCTAGACAACAACCCATTACAACACTATGTAGCCATTGAACCCATGCAGGTTGATGGAGAATAGACCACTAATGAGTTTCTAGTTTTCAAGACTTCCATGCTAAACGACCTTCTTCTCAATATAGAGTGTTGAGAGTTCATATTTTCTCCACCCATCCTCAACCAAAATTGCACGACCCTCTAAGATTGGACTCATCTCTTTTATTTATAGCTAGATGCCCTTCACATGTGCCTGGCCACTTTTATTAGAGCTCGATCACCCTTGAGTCCGTTGTCGGTCTTTTGGCTCCCCTAAACCTTGCCCGTGTGTTTTCCAAATGGTTGAGCTCTCTAGGCTCCTAACAATACCATAGTCGTGACATCCCCCCCCCCCCCCCCCCCCGAAAGAGAAGTTTTCATCCTTGAAAACTAAATTTGAGAATCTCTATCCGAGTGTGCTTACCTTTTCCCAAGTAGAACCTTCTTCTCATCTATCCTTCCACTTGACTAAACACTCCTGTCGTAAAAAGAGTGTCAAGTTCTTTTCTCTTAGAAATCCAAGACTTTTTCTCATTCGTGTGGTAAGGAGGGGGGTTCAAGAAGTTCTACTAGAATCTCTTGACTAACGAGATTATCGTCATCAACCAATTTCTTTTTCAATCTACTAACGTGAAAAGATGGATGAACTTTAGAGCTTTCTGGTAAAGCTAACTTATAAGCAACACTACCTACTTTTTTAAGTATTGTAAATGGACCACAATACCTTGGGGATAGCTTCGAACTTCTCCTCGTTTTAAAAAATTCAGAGTGTTCGAGAACCTTTAAAAACACGGTCACATTTTCGTCATCTCGTTGGAGATCTTGAAGAAAATCTTTAAACTTTTGTATCTTTAAATGGGCTAACTCCACACGTGGGCATAATGCGGATCATCAACACACTTCCCCTTAAGTGATTCCAAAAAATCACTCTTAATTTGAGTAAAACTCAACTCGTTAACCATGGGCATGCGACTCAATGAATCAGCTACCACATTATAATGTTCTTTTCTATATCTCAATTAAAACTCAAAATCTTGGAGCAACTTTGCCAATCAATCTTTGCCTCCTTTCAACTCTTTTTGACTAGATAGCCATTTTTTACTCTCATGATCAATGACTATCTCAAATTTGGCACCATATAAATAATGCCTCCACTTCTTTAGGACATGAATTATATATAGCATATAACTCCCTTTCATAAGCTGAATAATTTTGTTGAGCTCTGTCTAAATTTTTACTTTTAAATGCAATAGGTTTCTCCCCTTGTAAGAGGACTTCTCCTATTGCATCATTACTAGCATCTGTCTCTACCACAAAGGGTTGATTCGGATTGACAACTTGGAGAATGGGAGCCCATCATTGAAAAAACTATCCTAGCATAATCTTGAACATACTTTCTATAGAATCCAAACAAACCAAGAAAAATTTGTAATTCTTCAAGTTTATAGGATGTGACCATTTCAATATGGCTTCAACTTTTGCTGGATCCATACGAATGCCATCTTTCGAGATTATGTGGTCTAAGTATTGGATTTCTTTTACGAAGAATTCATATTTACTCTCTTTGTCATAAAGTGAATACTTCTTAAGTAACTCAAATACTTGTCGCAAGTGTTCGAGATGCTCTTTCTTAGTGCGACTATAGATCACGATATCGTCTAGGAAAACCACGATAAATTTTCCTAAATAAGGTTTCAAGACATTATGGCTGGAGCATTAGTCAAACCAAAGGGCATGACTAAAAACTTTTGCTTTTGTAAGAGGACTTCTCCTATTGCATCATTACTAGCATCTATCTCTACCACAAAGGGTTGACTCGGATTGACAACTTGGAGAATGGGAGCCCATCATTGAAAAAACTATCTTAGCATAATCTTGAACATACTTTCTATAGAATCCAAACAAACCAAGAAAAATTTGTAATTCTTCAAGTTTATAGGATGTGGCCATTTCAATATGGCTTCAACTTTTGCTGGATCCATACGAATGCCATCTTTCGAGATTATGTGGTCTAAGTATTGGATTTCTTTTACGAAGAATTCACATTTACTCTCTTTGGCATAAAGTGAATACTTCTTAAGTAACTCAAATACTTGTCGCAAGTGTTCGAGATGCTCTTTCTTAGTGCGACTATAGATCACGATATCGTGTAGGAAAACCACGATAAATTTTCCTAAATAAGGTTTCAAGACATTATGGCTGGAGCATTAGTCAAACCACAGGGCATGACTAAAAACTCATAGTGACCAAAATTAGTTCAAAAAGCTATCTTTTGGACATCCGCTTCCCGAATTCTCACTTGATGATATCCGGATCGTAAATCGATTTTCGCAAAGTACTTTGCCTCTTGGAGTTGATAAAACAACTCATCTATTCGTGGCAAAGGGTACTTATTCTTAATCGGTGAATTGATTCAAGCCACAGTAGCCTATGCATAGGCGCATAGATCCATCTTTTTTCTTCACCAATAGAATTGGTGAAGCCCAAGGCGAAGTGCTTGGTCTAATGAATCCACTTTTAAGGTATTCCTTTAACTGTCATTCTACTGCTTGTGCTTCCTTAAAACTAAGCCGATAAGGAGGCTTACTTACTGGCTTTGAGCTAGGTATTACTTCGATTGGATGCTCAACATTGCAGACATGAGGTAATCGTTCCAGTAATTCATTTAGAAACACATCTTTAAATTGTTGTAATCATTTCTTTAAGGATTCATTAATGTTTTTATTGTTAACATGCTTTGATTGAAAAGAAGTCATGTAAACTGAAAGATTCCTGTCTCCACCGTGCAACAAATTCAAGGGTGCTAGCAGTGGAAGTAGCACTTCTTGCGTGGGATAGGGTCCCTCACTCGGGGCCTCGCCCATGGATATCCGGACAAGAGAATAATCCCTCGGTTCTTCCAAAACCGAACCCGAAAAAACTTCCTCACCTGGAAAAGCATAGGCGATTCCTCTATGATATTTTTACTCTAACGTAGTCAAAAGCCTTAACTAACTGAACTAATATGACCGAACCCGTAAGTCCCATAGCCAGATCAAGGAAAAGATTGCACTGGGATCATAGAGACCAACGCTTTTTTCCTCATTGAGAGGCACAGCCGTTGATTCTTTTCCATAGAACAATTTTTTATCCGGGATTTGCTTCATCTATCGTACCATAACAAAATTGAGTCTCATTTTAGGGATCCATCAGTCCAGCCAGTCCCGTGGGTTAGCCAACCGCCCAACCACTGTAGTGATGGAATCCAATTAAGAATTTGGTTAGGTTTTGTCCCGGGTACCTGGGAAAAGAGTTCCTAGGCCCCCTAGCCATGCAAACTTAGAAATAGTCACACCACTTATACACCCAATATGAAATTGCCTTTTTCACAGATTCAGTTGTCTTTAAAACAATCTTTTAATGAAACTATAGTATCACTGATCATAAACCTCCAAAATATCGGATTGAATCCTAATTTTCAATTTTTTCTTCATCGGTGTACCTATGGCATCATTGGCAACCAGAACGCTCACCACCCCACCTGTCCACTCAGGGGCCTTTTTGATAGTTCCTAGCTCATAATAGTAATCGGTAATATTTTCACTTATAAAAATCAAAATAGAATCTCCGTTAAAGATCAGCAACATATCCATATAAAAGAGCCATGGACTCATCCGTTTTGAGGACCAGCACGGTCAATCCCATGCCCGAATTCAGAAAACAACTCTTACTCCTTGTTCCAATATCTTCCCCGATGCACGTGTGGGTATCTTTGGCGACCCAGAGCCCGAGCACCGTATGGTCAGCACCCTCTAGGATCCTTCGCGGAGGTCACTTAGCGCTTCACTCATAGGCCGCTTCCTTGGTCCCTCATCCACCGTACCGGAAGCTCACCATTTAAATCGAACCGAGGCTGGTCAAGACCTCGGCCAGCGACCTTGCTACGCGAGGCGTCTTCCATTGACTCTCCGCCGTCAGCTGTTGCAACTTTATCAGATTAGGTCTCCACGACCTCATTCACAAGACGGTCAAAATGCTTCCCCGACATTCTTGACATAAAACAATCATTTAAAAATAGGTCATAAATACAGTTTCTATAACGAACTCTCGTCTTTCCACATTGTTCCACATCAATCCACATTATTTAAATCACATCCATTTCATATGTATTCCCATTCTCATCCAATCACATCATTTTCATCTCATCACATCTTTCCTCATTTATCCTCATCAGATCTCATCCACTCGCATCTACCCATCTCCACATCTCATCACATCACATTCATTCACATCTCATCCATTCATCTCCACATCTCATCATATCACATTCATCTCCACATCTCATCACATCTCATCTCATTCACATCTCATCCATTCATATCTACCCCGATCCACATCACATCACATCACATCCATTTCACCTCACATCTCATTCATTCACATCTATCCTGATTCACATCACATCCATTTCACTTCACTTCACATCCATTCACATCCCATATCATTCATTCACATCCCGATTCACATGACATCACATCTCATTCATTCACATCCCGATTCACATCACATTCATTCGTATCCATCACATTCATTCTCATCACCATCCTATCACATACATTCTATCCACATAACATCACATCACGTCTATCCACATCATATCTCATTCATACACATCTCATCTCATTCATCCACATCCATCCAATCGTTCACATGTACGACGACTACCCATATCTATCTATACATTCATATCTATCACTTCACATCCACATATATTCATGTCACATCACATTCTTTCACATACACATCCACATCACATTCTTTCACATACACATCCACATCCATTCTTTCACATACACATTCACATCCATTCTTTCACATACATATCCACATCCATTCTTCACATACACATTCACATCTATTTTCATCACATACACATTCATATCCATTCTTCACATACACATTCACATGCATTCTTTCACATACTCATTCACATCCATATCCATTCTTCACATACACATTCACATCCATTCTTCACATACACATCCATATCCATATCCATTTTCATCACATACACATTCATATCCATTCTTCACATACACATTCACATCCATTCTTTCACATACTCATTCACATCCATATCCATTATTCACACACACATTCACATCCATTCTTCACATACACATCCATATTCATTTTCATCACATATCATCCACTCACATCCCATATCATTCATTTACATCCTGATTCACATGACATCACATCTCATTTATTCATTCACATCTATCTGATTCACATCACATCTCATCACATTTATTCACCTCACATCTCATCACATCTATTCACATCACATCCATCCATCCATTCATTCACATTTATCTGATTCACATCACATCTCATCACATCTATTCACCTCACATCTCATCACCTCTATTCACATCACATCCATCCATCCATTCATTCACATTTATCTGATTCACATCACATCTCATCACATCTATTCACATCACATCCCATCCATCCATTCATTCACATCTATCTAATTCACATTACATCTCATCACATCTATTCATAGAATAAAAATCAAGAAAATCATAGATTTGTCATTAAAATTTACAAACTAAGTAAGAAAAATTAGCTTACATGGAGCTTGTAAGCTCTCCTTTGGCTTGAGGGATTGAGGGTTCTACTCTTGTTTGACGCAAGAGTGGCCACCAATTCACTTTGGAGAGGATTAGGCCAAAAACAATTGAATTATTAAAAAATTCAATGTAGATGGCTCAGGACAATAGTAGAGTAACAGTGCATAAATAGCATTAAGCTTTTACAAAGGGGGAGGCTTCTATTTATAGAAAAAAAGGAGCCTCTAACCAAGCAAACTGATTCTAGAATTTTCCAGATCAGTTTGGTCATTTTTTGACCATTTTTGGGTCAGTTTAGCTTACTTTTTGGATCTAGTTTTGAAATAGGAGAGATAAAAATCTTTTTATTTTTGAGTTTAAAACTCCTCCACACATGTGAAATAGGTGCCTTCTTGAAGAGCCCCCTTCTCCTTATTACCAAGGTGTAAAAAATGTATTATTATACCCAAAATATCTCATTTGTTTAGTAATATTCATAGTTTTTTACTAATAAACCTTATACTCAGTCAACTCTTCATCTTATGTGAGCATTTACTCATTTTTGGGTATTTTTCTTCTATAAATTGGATTTATCTCCTCCCCACACTTGGATTGGTCCTATTGGCCCATTTTTGGCTTCTCGGTTGATCCACTTTAGCCAATTCGCTTTGATACCAACTGAAAGATCCCTGTCCCCTCCGCGCAACAAATTCTGGGGTGCTAGAGTGGAAGTAGCACTTCTTGTGCGGGGTAGGGTCCCTCACTCTCGGGGCCTCGCCCCCACGGATATCCGGACAAGAGACTAATCCCTCGGTTCTTCCAAAACCGAACCCGAAAAAACTTCCCTCACCCGAAAAGCACGGGCGATTCCTCCAGGATAAATTTACTCTAACGTAGTCACATGAGTCTTAACTAACTGAACTGATCTGATCGAACCCGTAAGTCCCAATGTCAGATCAAGTATTAAATTTGATTTTATGCATAGAAAGATACATAAAGGAATTTTTTTATTACAAAAGTGTTATTCTTATTAAATTTGATTTTATACATAGAAAGATGCATAAAGAAATTTTTTTTATTACAAAAGTGTTATTCTTATTAAATTTGATTTTTATGCATAGAAAGATGCATAAAGGAAATTTTTATTACAAAAGTGTTATTCTTATTAAATTTGATTTTATGCATAGAAAGATGCATAAAGGAATTTTTTTATTACAAAAGTGTTCTTCTTATTAAATTTGATTTTATGCATAGAAAGATGCATAAAGAAATTTTTTAATTACAAAAGTGTTATTCTTATTAAATTTGATTTTATGCATAAATAGATGCATAAAAGGATTTTTTTATAAAAGTGTTATGCCCATTGAAGTTGATTTTTATGCATAAATAGATGCATAAAGAATTTTTATATTAAAATTAGAATTCTCTTAAATTCTATGTTTAAATTCTATGAGTATTTGATAAACAAATAATTAAATGCTCTAAGAGAGAAATTTCTATCGTTTTATATTCACACGGATTGTAAAAAGAAATATCAGGAAATCTATTGAGATCGAAATATTCAAATAAATGATTAATTTATTCCTCATTGGAATTTGTAACCAATTTAGAAATCAGTTAAGTGAATATTCAAAGAAAGAAATTCAGTAAAATAGTAACTGAATTATCAAACCTTTTCGAGAAGGATAGTTCAGGAAAAATCTTATCCGACTCGAACCTTGAATCAGACTATGACCAAGACCAAACTCTTTCATCAGTTTCGAGTAAAGAAGGTGTAACCAGTTTAGAAAAATACACTCAAAACTCTCGCCAAATCTGAAACTAAGTTTGAGACCCTTCGAATTGATCTATGGATCAAGGTTATAGAATTCGAGGAATTCAAGTATGAAGTTCAGAATTCCGATCAAGGAGTTTTGGGAATACTGATTCAAGAAATACTCTTGTATTTAAAAGAAAATCAAACTGAAAACTTGCATAGAAACCCTGTTTTCTTAAGGAACTATCTTATGCCAGAATGGATGGATGGGATGTGATGTGAATAGATGTGATTGTGAATAGATGTGATGAGATGTAATGTGAATCAGATAGATGTGAATGAACGGATGAGATGTGATGTCATGTGAATTGAGATGATATGGATGTGGATGTGTATGTGAAGAATGGATGTAGATGTGTACGAGAAGAATGGATGTGAATGTGTATGTGAAGAATGGATGTGGATGTATGTGAAAGAATGGATGTTGGATGTGAATGAATGATATGGGATGTGAATGGATGAGATGTGATGTGAATGGATGAAATGTGAATTGGGATGTGAATGAATGAGATGTGATGTGAAATGGATGAATGTGATGTGATGTGTAAATTGGGATAGATGTGAATGGATAATATGTGATGTGATGTGATGTGATGTGGTTCGGGGTAGATATAAATGGATGAGATGTGAATGAATGTGATGTGATGAGATGTGGATATGGGTAGATGCGAGTGGATGAGATCTGGTGAGGATAAATGAGGAAAGATGTGATGAGATGGAAAATGATGTGATTGGATGAGAATGGGAAAACATAGGAAATGGATGTGGACTAAATAATGTGGATTGATGTGGAAAGACAAGAGTTGGTTATAGAATCTATATTTATGACCTGTTTTTAAATGACTGTTTTATGTCAAAAATGCTAGGGAAGCATTTTGACCGTCTTGTGAATGAGGTCGTGGAGACCTAACTGATAAAGTTGCAACAGCTGACGGAGAGTCAACGGAGGATGTCTCGCATAGCAAGGTCGGCCGAGTTCTTGACCAGCCTCGGTTCGATTTAAATGGTGAGCTTCCAGTACGGTGGATGAGGGACCAAGGAAGCGGCCTATGAGTGAAGCGCTAGGTGACCTGCAAAGTATCCTAGTAGAGGCTACTGACCATACGATGCTCGGGCTCTAGGTCACCAAAGATACCCACATGTGCATCGTGGACGATATTGCAACAAGGAGTAAGAGATGTTTTCTGAATTCGGACATGGATCTGGTTGATTGACCTTGTTGGTCCTCAACGGATGAGTCCATGGCTATTTTATATGGATTTGTTGGTTGATCTTGCTGATCTTCAACGGAGATTCCATTTTGATTTTTATAAGTGAATATATTGCCGAGTACTATGAGCTAGGAACTATCAAAAAGGCCCTCGAGTGGACAGGTGGTGAGCGTTCTGGTTGCCAATGATGCCATAGGTACACCGATGAAGGAAAAATTAGAAATTAGGATTCAACCGAATATTTTGGAGGTTTATGATCAGTGATACTATAATTTCATTAAAAGATTGTTTTAAAGACAGCTGAATCTGTGAAAAAGGCAATTTCATATTGGGTGTGCAGTTAATTTGTCATCCCTTAACTTGATCCACTGGGTCAAGTGTTAATAGTAGCAATCTGTCAGCACAATCCACTAATCTCATAGTGATTTGCTGAAGTCATTATCGTCATTCCAGTTACGAACATCATCACAGGGACTCATCCCATTCATCCTCATTGTGGTTTTGCTCAGCTTATGGCTTTTCAACCAAAATTTAGGAATCATCATTTTTCAATCAGAATCCAAATCAACTCATCAGTTCTCAACCAGAATTTTAAAATCATATCGACCATATTCGAATTCATCATCTGGATAGCATTTTTGCTTATAATTTCAAGTCTTAGATTTACTCATATATACTGCCAATAAAGAGATGCAGTTATACCCTCGGTATATACGGGTAGTCACGGTCCTTGGAATTATAAGGTAAATACCATCATGTCTAGGTCCCAAGCAAGTCAGAGTTTCCATGCAATTGCGGTACTTCCATCTGAAGACCCAATCACCTATTTATGAATTTCAATCTGAATATCAACTTTTTACTGTTACTTCATAAATTTTTGACATTTTTGGCTTCTCGGTTGATCCACTTTAGTCAATTTGCTCTGATACCAGCTGAAAGATCCCTGTCCCCTCCGCGCAACAAATTCTTGGGTGCTAGCAGCAGAAGTAGCACTTCTTGCACAGGGTAGGGTCCTCACTCGGGGCATCCATCAGATCACATTCATTCTCATCACCATCCCATCACATACATTCTATCCACATTACATCAAATCACATCTATCCACATCATATCTCATTCATACACATCTCATCTCATTCATCCACATCCATCCAATCGTTCACATGTACAAATACCCACATTTATCCATACATTCAAATCTATCACTTCACATCCACATATATTCATGTCACATCACATGTCTTTACATCACATCACATTCTTTCACATACACATCCACATCCGTTCTTTCACATACCCATCCACATCCATTCTTTCACATACATCCACATCCATTCTTCACATATAATTGACATCCATTCTTCTCATACACATCCACATCCATTCTTCACATACACATCCACATCCATATCATTCATTTACATCCCGATTAACATGACATCACATTTCATCTGTTCATTCACATCTATCTGATTCACATGACATCTCATCACATCTATTCACATCACATCACATCACATCCCATCCATCCATACTGGCGTAAGATAGTTCTTTAAGAAAATAAGGTTTCTATGCAAGTTTTTAGTTTGATTTTCTTTTGAATACAAGAGTATTTCTTGAATCAGTATCCCCAAAACTCCTTGATCAGAATTTTGAATTTTATACTTGAATTCCTTGAATTCTATAACCTTGATCCACAGATCACTTCAAAGGGTCTCAAACTTACTTTCAGATTTGGTAGGAGTTTTGATTGTATTTTTCTAAACTGGTCACACCTTCTTTCCTCGAAACTGACGAAAGAGTTTGGTCTTGGTCATAGTCTGATTCAAGGTTCGAGTCGGATAAGATTTTTCCTGAACTATCTTTCTCGAAAAGTTTGATAATTCAGTTACTATTTATTGAATTTCTTTCTTTGAATATTCACTTAACTAATTTCTAAATTGGTTACGAATTCCAATGAGCAATAAATTAATCATTTATCTGAATATTTTGATCTCAATAGATTCATAGAACTCTAATCTACACAATTTTCTAAATTCAAGAGAGTAAACAATAAGAAGAGTTTGATTAATCCCTTAGTTATTCTTTCTAGGATAAGAAAGTCTAGAATATAAAGAAGAGAGGGGGTGGCCTTTTCATCAAAGGCATAGCATTTGAATTTAATTAAATCAACTACAAAACATAAAAATCAAGAAAACCATAGATTTGTCATTAAAATTTACAAAGTAAGTAAGAAAAATTAGCTTACATGGAGCTTGTAAGCTCTCCTTTGGCTTGAGGGATTGAGGGTTCTACTCTTGTTTGAAGCAAGAGTGGCCACCAATTCACTTTGGAGAGGATTAGGCCAAAAACAATTGAATTATTAAAAAATTCAATGTTGATGGCTCAGGACAGGAGTAGAGTAACAATGCATAAACACCATTAAGATTTTACAAAGGGGGAGGCTTCTATTTATAGGAAAAAGTGAGCCTCTAACCAAGCAAACTGATTCTAGAATTTTTCAGATCAGTTTGGTCAATTTTTGACCATTTTTGCGTCAGTTCAGCTTACTTTTTGGATCTAGTTTTTGAAATAGGAGAGATAAAAATCTTATTATTTTTGAGTTTAAAACTCCTCCACACATGTGAAATAGGTGCCTCCTTGAAGAGCCCCCTTCTCCTTACCAAGGTGTCAAAAATGTATCATTATACCCAAAATCTCATTTTTTAAAGTAATATTCATGGTTTTTTACTAATAAACCTTGTGCTCAGTCAACTCTTCATCTTATGTGAGCATTTACTCATTTGGGTATTTTTCTTTTATAAATTAGATTTATAAAAGAAAAATTGGATTTATCTCCTTCCCACACTTGGACTGATCCTATTGGCCCATAGGAATCTTAATTGGACCATAATCCAAATTTTTTTGAAAATCTGGACCCTTAGGCTAATGTCCTTTATACCTATTTTCAATTAATTCCCATTGCACATTGGAAAGTTCTTTTTGAGTTTTTGTTTCAAGGGAAACCATTTTAGACACTAGGAGGATTTTTATATCCACTCAATTTTGAATTACCTCTCTCTAAACATTTTCTCTCTCTAAGCCAAAACAGGATAAAAGAGGATCTTTCTTTTATTTCAAAGAGGGGAATAATTATAAGATCAGAAGGAGAGGTTCTTACACCTGTACACTTTAAAAGCTGGAAGGAGGAATCTTACATCCTACCCTACTTAAAAAACGCGAGATGTCCTCATCTCGCAAACTAGAGGACAACTCTTTCCCTTAAGATCCAACTGATTCTGGGGTTCCTTATAGTCTGGTGAACCCAATAGAATCCTGGGATAAAGATCCCTTATATAGAACTCATCATCAGATAACAATTCATTCAGATCATATCATGCATATCCTTAACACAATAATGGTCCATTAGACCGAATTTTCCATCTGAACATTCCTCCATGGGAATTTCAATTATACAGGTTTTTAATTTGTCATCCCTTAACTTGATCCACTGGGTCAAGTGTTAACAGTAGCAATCTGTCAGCACAATCCACTAATCTCATAGTGATTTGCTGAAGTCATTATCGTCATTCCAATTACGAACATCATCATAGGGACTCGTCCCATTCATCCTCATTGTGGTTTTGCTCAGCTTATCGCTTTTCAACCAAAATTCAGGAATCATCATTTTCAATTAGAATCCAAATCAACTCATCAGCTCTCATCCAGGATTTTAAAATCATATTAACCATATTTGAATTCATCATCTGGATAGCATTTTTGCTTATAATTTCAAGGCTTAGATTTACTCGTATATACTGCCAATAAAGAGCTGCAGTTATACCCTCGGTATATACAGGTGGTCACGGTCCTTGGAATTATAAGCTAAATACCATCATGTCTAGGCCTCAAGCAAGTCAGGGATTCCATACAATTGGGATACTTCCATGTGAAGACCCAATCACCTATTTATGAATTTCAATCTTAATATCAATTTGTATGAATTTCATCACATTTCTAACTTTTTACTGTTACTTCATAAATTTTTGACATTTTTGGCTTCTCGGTTGATTCACTTTAGTCAAATCGCTTTGATACCAGCTGAAAGTTCCCTGTCCCCTCCACCCAACAAATTCTGGGGTGCTAGCAGTGGAAGTAGCACTTCTTGCACGGGGCAGGGTCCCTCACTCGGGGCCTCACCCACCACGGATATCCTGACAAGAGACTAATCCCTCGGTTCTTCCCAAACCGAACCCGAAAAATCTTCCCTCGCCTGGAAAGCACGTGCGATTCCTCTAGGATAAATTTACTCTAACGTAGTCATGAGCCTTAACTAACTGAACTGATCTGACCGAACGTGTAAGTCCCATAGTCAGATCAAGGAAAAGACTTGCACTTGGATCATAGAGACCAACACTTTTTTCTCATTATTGAGAGGCACAGCCGTTGACTCTTTTCCATAGAATAATTTCTATCCAGGATTTACTTCATCTATCGTACGATAACAGAATTGAGTCTCATTTTAGGGATCCATCAGTCCAGCCTAACCCAATCTAATCCCGTGGGTTAGCCAACCGCCCACCAACCATTGTAGTGATGGGATCCATTTGAGAATTTGGTTAGGTTTTGTCACAGGTACCAGGGAAAAGAGTTCCTAGGTCCCCTAGCCGGATATTCATGCAAACTTAAAACTAGTCACACCACTTACACACCCAATATGAAATTGCCTTTTTCACAGATTCATCTATCTTTAAAACAATCTTTTAATGAAACTATAGTATCACTGATCATAATCCTCCAAAATATTCGGTTGAATCCTAATTTCTAAATTTTCCTTCATCGGTGTACCTATGGCATCATTTGCTACCAGAACGCTCACTACCTGTCCACTCGGGGGCCTTTTCGATAGTTCCTAGCTCATAGTACCTGGCAATATATTCACTTATAAAAATCAAAATGGAATCTCCGTTGAAGATCAACAAGATCAACCACCAACAGATCCATATAAAAGAGCCATGGATTCATCCGTTGAGGACCAGCAAGGTCAATCAACCAGATCCATGTCCGAATTTCGAAAACAACTCTTACTCCTTGTTCCAATATCTTCCATGACACACGTGTGGGTATCTTCGGTGACCCAAAGCCCGAGCACCGTATGGTCAACACCCTCTAGCATCCTTTGCAGGTCACCTAGCGCTTCACTCATAGGCCGCTTCCTTGGTCCCTTTTCCACCGTACTGGAAGCTCACCATTTAAATCGAACTGAGGCTAGTCAAGACCTCAGGCAACCTTGCTACGTGAGACGTCCTCCGTTGACTCTCCGTCAGCTGTTGCAACTTTATCAGTTAGGTCTCCATGACCTCATTCACAAAACGTTTAAAAACAGGTCATAAATACATATTCTATAACGAACTCTCGTCTTTCCACATTGTTCCACATCAATCCACATTATTTAATCCTCATCCATTTCGTATGTATTCTCATTTTCATCCAATCACATCATTTTCCATCTCATCACATCTTTTCTCATTTATCCTCATCAGATCTCATCCACTTGCATCTACCCATATCCACATCTCATCACATCACATTCATTCACATCTCATCCATTCATATCTACCCCGAATCACATCACATCACATCACATCCATTCACATCACATATCATCCATTCACATCTATCCCAATTAACATCACATCACATTCATCCCATTTCACATCACATCTCATTCATTCACATCCCGATTCACATCACATCACATCTCATCCATTCACATCCCATATCATTCATTCACATCTCGATTCACATGACATGACATCTCATTCATTCACATCCCGATTCACATCACATCTCATTCACTCACATCTATCCATTTCACATCACATCACCTCCATCCATTCACATCCATCACATCACATTCATTCATATCCATCACATTCTCATTCTCATCACCATCCCATCACATACATTCTATCCACATTACATCACATCACATCTATCCACATCATATCTCATTCATACACATCTCATCTCATTCATCCACATCCATCCAATCGTTCACATGTACGACTACCCACATCTATCCATTAATTCATATCTATCACTTCACATCCACATATATTCATGTCACATCACATGTCTTTACATCACATCACATTCTTTCACATACACATCCACATCCATTCTTTCACATACCCATCCACATCCATTCTTCACATACACATTCACATCCATTCTTCTCATACACATCCACATCCATTCTTCACATACACATCCACATCCATATCATTCATTTACATCTCGATTTACATGACATGACATCTGATCCGTTCATTCACATCTATCTGATTCACATTACATCTTATCACATCTATTCACATCACATCTCATCACATCTATTCACATCACATCCCATCCCATCCATCCATTCTGGCGTAAGATAGTTCTTTAAGAAAACGGGGTTTCTATGCAAGTTTTTAGTTTGATTTTCTTTTGAATACAAGAGTATTTCTTGAATCAGTATCCCCAAAACTCCTTGATCGGAATTTCGAATTTCATACCTGAATTCCTCGAATTCTATAACCTTGATCCACAGATCAATTCGAAGGGTCTCAAACTTAGTTTCAGATTTGGAGGGAGTTTTGAGTGTATTTTTCTAAACTGGTCACACCTTCTTTCCTCAAAACTGACGAAAGAGTTTGGTCTTGGTCATAGTTTGATTTAAGGTTCGAGTCGGATAAGATTTTTCCTGAACTATCTTTCTTGAAAAGGTTTGATAATTCAGTTTTACTATTTTACTGAATTTCTTTCTTTGAATATTCACCTAATTGATTTCTAATTTGGTTACGAATTCCAATAAACTCTGGTGGAAACAGTGGTGCCATGACAAGGAAGTCATCGAGCATTCTCAAACGTGGGAAGACATCAAGCAGGCAGTGAAGGAAAGATATCTTCCCCCATCCCATGAATCCATAAAGATGAATGAGTTTTTTAGTCTTAGGCAGTGCAGCTTAACTCTTGAGGACTACTATTCCAAATTTTTCACTCTTTGGAAGTATGCCCTAACTATGACTACTTCCTAGAGCAAGTGGCTCGTTTCTGCCCAAGGGTTAAATGAACCCTTAGATTCCCGCCTTGAAGCAATGAGGCCAAGCACATTACAGGATGCTCTCATACGAGCAAAGCCCCTTGTGAAAGAAATGAGGACTGACAAACCTAAGCATCAAAAGAGATCTTACCCCCCTGAGGCAAATCCTAAAGATCAACCCTACAAGAAACCCCAACAGAATTTTCCCTACTACAACAGAGGGCGACAAGGCAACTCTTTTGTCCCCCGCTCGTATGCTGCTTCTTCCAGAGAAGGCCCTCTGTGTTTTGAGTGCAATGAGCCGGGACACTTTAGAGCCAACTGTCCCAAGATGGCAACATTGTTTCCCCAAGGTAGCAGAGAAAATCAAGGTCGTGGAACCCCTATCCACCAAGGTGCAAGAGGCAGTGGGCGTAGCAGAGGCCGCGGAGGAGCGGTTGCTAGGACCGCCTGTATTATAAGTGAAGAACCGACCTTGGAAATGGCTGAAGAAGAGCGTGCCATCGTCCATGCGGCAGTAGAACACCAAGGTCCGAATAAACAATTTGGTGTAATCCAAACCCCAGCCACTCATCACGGTAAGCCATTTTAGCTTTTGATTGATTGTGTGGCAGTACCCATTCATTTCTTTCTCCTACTCTATAGGAAACCTTGATTTTGAGCTGGGTAATGAGCGAACTCATGGCCACTTTAGAGTCTTGCCATTAGGAATTTATGATGGAATCCTTGGGATGGATTGGTTAATTTCAAACAAAGCTAGCATTCATTGTAACCAGGGGAGTATCACTTTTGAAAATGAGCATGGTGGCCAAGTAATATCTGTTCAGGGGATAACAGGAAAACCTAAATCTAGGGTAGTCAAGGCAAAACATCTTCTCAAGGGAACACGTAAGGGTCAGTAAGTTTTCTTAGTCAAGCTCAACAAAGCCAGTGAACCTAGTATGGAGACAGAACCCTCTTGGCTCTAAGAATTCTCTGACATCTTCCTTGACGAGCTTACAGGGCTACCGCCTCCTCGAGAAGTTGATCATGAAATCGAGGTGATCCCTGGAGCTCAACCCGTCTCAAAAACGCCCTATAAAATGTCCCTTCCTGAAGCCATTGAACTTAAAGAGCAACTTTCCCAGCTCATTGAGCAAGGATTCGTACGCCCCAGTAGCTCTCCTTGGAGGGCACCTGTTTTTTTCCAAAAAAAGAAGGACGGAACTCTCCGCCTTTGCATAGATTATCAAGGGCTAAATCAAGTCATTGTCAAGAATAAGTATCATATCCCTCGCATAAATCGACAAACTTATTGACAGGCTTCATGGGGCCAAAGTCTTCTCAAAAATAGATTTGAGGTCTGTTTACTATCAGATCAAAGTCAAGGAAGTAGATATACCCAAGACAGCCTTCAATACCCGTTATGGCCACTATGAGTTTATTGTAATGTCATTCGAGTTAACCAATGCTCTTGCAACCTTCAACCGCCTAATGCAAGATATATTTTGTCCTTACTTGGATGAATTTGTGCTTGTTTTCTTTGATGACATCTTAATCTACTCCAAATCAATGGAAGAGCATGAGGAGCATGTGCGTAGAGTTCTGCAATTGTTGCGCAAACACAAACTCTATGCCAAGAAGAGCAAATGTACCTTCTTTACTCATCAAATTGAGTATCTTGGATTCATCGTCTCCAAAGATGGCATTTCAGTAGACCCCGCCAAGGTCAAGGATATTCTGGAGTGGCCACTCCCTAAATCAGTTCGTGAAGTTTGTGGAAAGAAGGGGGAAATTCAGAGAAAGAGAAGAATCTAATCAAAGGATACTCCACTCATGAAGGAAGCCTCTACTTCAATCACAGGCTATGTATCCCTAAGGATCCTGCTTTAAAGAAACTAATCCTCCATGAAGCTCATGATAGTCCTGCTCTGCAGGACACCCAGGATATGCAAAAACATTAAATGCCATAAGAAGGAGCTTTCATTGGGTAGGCTTGAAAAATGATGTCCTTTGGTACTTGAAGCAATGTCTCTCATGCCAAAGGATCAAAGCTGAAAGGGTCAAGATGCCTGGAAAACTTCAACCCTTGGATATTCCCCAAATGAAGTGGGAGTGCATTATTATGGATTTTGTCACACGTCTCCCCACTGTTCAAGGAGGATATGACTCCATTTTGGTAGTAGTGGACTTACTTACCAAAGTAGCTCACCTTATACCAGCGAAGAAAACCTTCAAAGCTTCTGATGTTGCTCGAATATTCATCAAGGAAGTCCTCAACTTCATGGTCTCCCAAAAAGGATAGTAAGTGATCGGGATTCTGACTTCACTTCAAAGTTCTAGCAGTCCTTATTTCAAGCCCTGGGAACTCAACTTTGCTTTAGCACAGCTTATCATCAGAGACCGATGGCCAGTTTGAGAGAGTCAATCAAGTAATTGAAGACATTCTCAGAGCATATTGTGGACGGGAACCAAGAAGGTGGATTCAATACCTTCCTCTGGTAGAATTTGCCTACAATGCATCTTATCATCAGAGCATAGGAATGTCACCATTCAAAGCACTCTATGGGCAAGAATGCTTGTCTCCTCTAAATTTCTCTGATTCGAACATAAGAGTTGAGGCATCCAGGAAAATGCTCGAAGAGATGGAGGAACAAACCAAGGCAATCCAAAAGGATATTAAAGCTACCCAAGATCGACAAAAACATTATGCTGACACTAAGAGGTCTGAAAGGATCTTCAAGGAAGGAGACAGAGTTCTTCTATGAGTGCAACCCAAACGAAGTTCTCTATCACTTGGAAAATATAAGAAACTCAGCCCTAGGTATTGTGGTCCCTATACAGTTATCAAGTGTCTAGGTAAAAGTGCCTAGAAACTCCAACTCCCAGCCCATATCAAAGTCCACAATGTATTTCATGTAAGTTTGTTAAAACCATATGTACCCAGTCTCGATCATATTTTTGATGATGAACAAGTTGTAATCCCTACTCAAGGAGTCCATGAATTATAGCCCAGTAGCATCATAGATTCTAGGGAAAGGCAACTCCGAAATAGAACTCTTGTAGAATATCTAGTACAGTGGAAATATTACCCTGAAGAGGATGCAACTTGGGAAGATGAAGCTACACTCTTAAAGGATTATCCCCAATTCATGAGACGAGATGAGGACATCTCGATTTCTTTAAGGGGGGAAGGATGTAACATACCCATCTTCACTAATAAAGAAATGTCCATGTAATAGATAAATTTATGAGTTTTTATGGTATAAAAATCAATGATTTTATTATTTGAGTCATTTCTACTTAGAATCTTCAAATTCTGAGTCTAAATTTGAAATCTGCGCACGATTTTACCCTAATGTAGGATTTTACAGCATCCAAAAACGGACACTGGATCAAGCTTATACGCAAATTTTAATCATTTTAGTTAAGAAGCGATGACCTTTAAACCTTAATAAATGCACGATCGGGCGTCCGATTGACGAACGATCTGAACCCCAATGATCAGAAGAACCTCCTGGATAAATTTTTTTTTTGCCCCCCGGGATAGTCCGGCACGCAAATCGAGGCGGGCGTCCCAAATTTGGGGACCTCGCCCAAAATTTGGACCGTACACACTTACCAGGGTGCCCGTACGGTGCACAAGAACCAAAGGACGGTCGCCCACTGTGTGGTCCACACGCACCGTTACGTGGACACCCATGCTCCCCCGGACTAGATAAGGTACATGCGTACCACTCCTTTCCTTGATAAAACCGACACCGTACCTTTCCCCTAGACCCATGCAGGCCACTGATCCATAGCCTTTGATGGTACACCGCCCTTCTGTCCTTGCTTTGCGTAGCGCCCGTACCCGTACCCCACAGCTATATAAACCCTCGGGGTGAGACAACACGCATTTCTACGCAGCGTATGCCCTGTTGTACCGCCGTGCGTACCGCCGTGTGTCCCTGTGCAGTGTACTTGCTGTAGTACAGCTGCCCCTTGCAGCCACCCCTCTCACACCCCCTCATTTGCCTCTTTTCTGATAAGGCAATTTTCCTCCATCCCCCTCTTGCTAGGAGAGGCAGTGTCCTTAACTCTTCTCCCCCCTCTTGCTAGGAGAGGCAAGAGTCCTTAACTCTTCTCCCCCCGCCGTGTGAAGAGACTTACAGCAGCCCTCAGCCCTTCTCCCCTTTAGCAAAACATTTTTGTCTTAAGGACATCTCACAATTCCCCCCCATTTGCGTAGACTTTAATAAGAGGTTTTTGCCTTAAGAAAGGGTTCATGCGTTATAGTCTTTTGCTCATACGGTGAGAAAACGATCTCAGAATTGAGATCCGACTGAAGCGTTTCGACCGCAACAGCGAGCCCTACAAGACGACGTCCAAGATGGCCCCATCTCAAAAATGTCAAAATATTACCTCGAGAGGAGCGTGCAACAACGAGATTAGGGAAGATGCTCCCGCCGATGCGCAGCTCCAACCCTCCCTTTTCAAGCTCCTCAAGGAAATGGTGGCCAGGTTAGCTTGGTTATATTTCAAAGAAGAGTTTTTTTTATATTAGTGCTAATAAATGTGTATCTTTTCCTTTTAAAATAATGACATAAAATTGTATGAAGTTACGAATTGCGTGATGCTGTATTCAATAAATTGCATTGAAATTGTTATCTTTAAAGAGTGCAAGTTTTTCCTGGCTTCAACGCTAACTCCGTTCCATGCTTGTGTAGCCGAGTGGCGTTGTTAGCAAAGCCCGGGAATGGCCCAAGGTATCCCTCATACCATTGGGAGAATAAGGTTCGTCGATTGAGGCGAGAGATTATGGTGCTGCCTAGTTCTGAGGGCCCAAGCTAGTGTGGTGAATAAGCCCACCCTAGTGTGCAGACATCTCTCTAAGGGACGGGAGGATCAAGCGATGGAGCCTGAGAGGGCGATAGGCTGGCTTGAGTCCTCTCGCCCGCAGCGGCCGACGATGAGGTGTATGGTCCCGTAGGGTTTTGCCCAGCATGTAGAAGCTGGAAGGCCGAATTCTAGATCATCGACAGTATAAAGAAAAAGAATAAGAGAGCCGGTTTGGCTTGTATGAAATTGATTCATGTATAAACTTTATATATATATATATATCTTGTCTTTGGCATGATTGTATTGTGTAAAAAGGCTGTTTTAACAAACCTTGTAAAAAGGGCCTTAATTAAGGAATATGTTTATTTATGTCACAGTGTGGTAGGATTAATTAGAAAACAAATTGACGCGTGAGTAGGGTGGAAAGTGGGAGGATGGAATGCCCCGATGGCACCATCCTACGGACGGGTGGACCCGATTAGTCGGGTAGTTTTCCAACAGATTAAGTGAAAGCCCTACGCTAGATAAATAGATTCTTGGTTAACTTTATTCTAAAAGACTAGGTCGGCGGCGGCGGCTGTGCCTTGCATGGATGAGGAAAAAAGCGTTGCCTCTAGAAATCAAGTCTAGTAGTTGCCCAATTTATGATCAATCACCCTATGGATGATTTGATTTTTAGAAGATCACGCTTCCCCTGCGGGATAGGACTAGGTCTTACCTATGGATTGTATCCTTGAATCTCTACATGGTTAAGGTGTCGATAAACAGGAAATTTTCTCCAAGTTAAGACTTAGTGGACTATCTTAAGTGTTTCTCCTATTTTAGAAGGGGGGAACCTTACATAAAATCAAATTTAATAAGAATAACACTTTTGTAATAAAACAAATTCCTTTATGCATCTTTCTATGCATAAAATCAAATATAATAAGAATTACACTTTTGTATTTTTGATTTTAAAACTCCTCCACACATGTGAAATAGGCGCCTCCTTGAAGAGCCCCCTTCTCCTTACCAAGGTGTCAAAAATGTATCATTATACCCAAAATATCTCATTTTTTAGTAATATTCATAGTTTTTTACTAATAAACCTTGTACTCAGTCAACTCTTCATCTTATGTGAGCATTTACTAATTTTTAGGTATTTTTCTTTTATAAATTGGATTCATCTCCTCTCCACACTTGGACTGATCCTATTGCCCCATAGGAACCTTAATTGGACCATAATCCAAAAATTCCTCAAAATCTGGATCCTTAGGCTAAGGTCCTTTATACCTATTTTCAATTAATTCCAATTGCACATTGGAAAGTTCTTTTTAAATTTTTGTTTCAGGGGAAACCATTTTAGACACTAGGAGGATTTTTATATCAAAAAATATCTCAATTTTGAATTACCTCCCTCTAGACATTTTCTCTCTCCAGGCCAAAACAGGGTAAAACATGATCTTTCTTTTATTTCAAAGAGGGGAATAATTATAAGATCAGAAGGGGAGGTTCTTACACCTGTACACCTCAAAAGCTGGAGGGAGGAATCTTACATCCTACCTTACTTAAAAGCTGGAGGGAGGAATCTTACATCCTACCTCACTTAAAAAACACGAGATGTCCTCATCTCGCAAACTAGAGAACAACTCTTTCCCTTAAGATCCAACTGATTCTGGGGTTCGTATTTGAATTTAATTCAATCAACTGCAAAACATAAAAATCAAGAAAACCATAGATTTGTCATTAAAATTTACAAACTAAGTAAGAAAAATTAGCTTACATGGAGCTTGTAAGCTCTCCTTTGGCTTGAGGGATTGAGGGTTCTACTCTTGTATGAAGCAAGAGTGGCCACCAATTCACTTTGGAGAGGATTAGGCCAAAAACAATTGAACTATTAAAAAATTCAATGTAGATGGCTCAAGACAGGAGTAGATGGCTCAAGACAAGAGTAGAGTAACAGTGCATAAAAACCATTAAGCTTTTACAAAGGAGGAGGCTTCTATTTATAGGAAAAAGTGAGCCTCTAACCAAGCAAACTGATTCTAGAATTTTCCAGATCAGTTTGGTCAATTTTGGACCATTTTTGGGTCAGTTCAGCTTACTTTTCGGATCTAGTTTTGAAATAGGAGAGATAAAAATCTTATCATTTTTGAGTTTAAAACTCTTCCACACATGTGAAATAGGCGCCTCCTTGAAGAGAAGGCAAGTCCATCTGCTAGAGAAGAAGAAAGAGAGCAAGAGTTCCATCAGTGGCCCATCTCACCTGAGGAGTTTTCCATAGCCTCAACCTCACATGAAGTTCATCAAAATACTTGAACAAAGTTTGAAATACATTGTGTACATACACATTCAATGTTTATATATTGCAAAATTTTCCCCTATGACATACCATTTTTGAAACTTTGTAGTAGTGAGTTATTTCCTTGCATTCCTAGTTTTGATTTTGGGTTTTTTGCCTGCTAGTACTTAGCTTAGCAATGATTCCAAGATGGTTATTGTAGCATAGAAACATCAATATGGATGCCATTATTATAAATCAATTAAAATAATGGGACAAGTTTTTCCCATTGAACATAATGGAAAAGTTTGTAGTTAAATTAATTAGCCTTTTTAACCTAATATAATGCTTAAGATGTTAATGGAAAAGCCTTACAAGTGAGATTTATAACCTCAATCTTGTAAGGGGAAGCTCAACTCGAGCATCTATCTCCACCAATAAGAAAAACAATAAAAAGCACAAGAAGGGTTATGAGTCATGAAAAGCTCAATCTAATCACACATTCTTCTCTCCTAATCACTCAAACACACCTTCAACTCAACACCTAATCACTCTACCAAGATTTTCAACTCATGGGTATACTAAATCAAACCATGGATTAATAGAATGCTTCTATTCCACTCTAGCACTATTTCTAGTCCCTACTAGTAGTGATGCTTCTATTCCACTCTAGCACTATTTCTAGTCCCTACTAGTAGTGATGCTTCTTTTTCAAGGAAGTTGTAGCTTCACAAGAATATCTTCACCAAGGAGTACAACATGTCTAGATCCTTTTTCAAGGAAGTTGTAGCTTCACAAGAATATCTTCACCAAACAAGGAGTACAACATGTTCTTTTTCAAGGAAGTTGTAGCTTCACAAGAATATCTTCACCAAGGAGTACAACATGTCTAGATCCTAAAAGCACATTGAGCATGGGAATGGAAAACATCAAGGGTGTTCAAACCCTCAAGCTCTAACAATCCAATGCTTGGACCTTCATAACCCAATCACTTATGACTAGAAGCTAGCAAGCTTCCGCTCTCTCTCTCTCTCTCTCTCTCTCTCTCTCTCTCTCTCTCTCTCTCTCTCTCTCTCTCATAACACTCCACACTTAGTTAATCACAAGTAAGAATTAAAAAATATTCCCTCAAGCCCACACACACTCAAGCACTCACACATGCAAGAAAGCAACTCATCAAGACTCCATAGCTAATGATAATCTAAACATGAAAGCATGCAAGAATTAAGAAGAGATTAAGATAAGAAATAATGAAGGATCTTCCAATATTGAGTATAAATGTAGATTATATTCTCCAAAAAAGTGTCTTTACACACTCCCACAAGTCACTTATATACAATTGGGCTTTGCTCGGCCACCCACACTTATGGGGTGCCCAAACCTATTTTGATTACAAGCTCAAGCCTTATATGGACCAAATTTTGTTACTATGGTAGGATTTTGGACATGTACAATGTGAAACATTTAGGTTAAGTTTTCCTTTTTGTGTAAGCATGGAACATTGGTTTTCTTATGTAACTCAAATCATCACACAATAACTCTATGCATTAGGATTGTTCTTGGGCTTCTCATTGGCAACTGTGAGCTCCCATGTCCCCCCAAATTTCTCCTCAACTAGACTTATTTACATGAAGAAAAGTAAGCTGCCATATACTCAGCCTCCTTTGTAGAAGAAAGGACCATTGCATTGGTATAAGGATCGGTATGAGTATCGGTACTAGAGTCAGTATATAAGTGTCAATACATGCATCAGTATATTCAATATTGACAATTATATTGACGTCCATAACTCAAACACTTATACCGGAAATCTTGTACTTATGTTGCACAACTAACAAAATAATACTGATGATAGAAGGGAAAAAAGGTTTTAAAAAATCCTAATTCTAAGACATCGGTATGGGGTCATTCCCTTGTAGTGTTGGGTCAAAATCAATGTGAGGGTTTTTTGAGTTGTGTCTAAACCTTGGGGTCAAGATCTAATCATCCCCTACCTAGAGTCTTTGGGTATAATCAATCTAACAAGTTTCCAAGTCTTGGGTTTTTCTTACATATCTATTATGAAGTCTAGTTGGATTGTTTCCTAATCGGATCGTTTCAACCCTACTAGTAAGATTGTTTTGGGTAAAATCATCCAATCCAAATCCAGGAGCCATATCAATTCAACCAGAATGGCATGATTGTTGGCTTGATATTTGCTAGTGTATTAATGAGTAGTTAACTCGCCATTAACGATCCTGGACATGGCAGTTAGTGCTACAAGGAATATTTGCTGATATTGTAATAATTTCACCATAATTGAGGCACACCGCCTCCCAAACACTAACACAGTTAGACATGAAAGTTGGATCATGAAGATCCCAGAAGTGCAATTGTTAATCCAAGTCTCAGATCAATAGTTAGTCGATTAGGATGGCTACGATCCATGAATTAAATTGTCCAAGGTATGATCCTACTAATATCCAAAAAGTAGGATCATCCAAGTTTTTGAATTGTTCTTAAGTAGAATCATTTTGTTTGAAATTGTTTCATTTGGAATTATTTCTAGTAGAATCGTTTCCAACAGGAGTCATTTTTAAGGAGGATTGTTAGGGGTGAATTGCCCAAGTAGGATCGTTGATCCTGTTGAGACTAAATTTCAGAAACAGTAAAAGAAAAAAAACAACAAATGCAAGGGATTTTGACCACCACCTAAGGCCTAGACCTAGACCTAGACCTAGACCTAGACCTAGACCTAGATCTAGAGAAAACCATTATAAATATAGAAACATAAAACTTCCTCAAACTACAAAACATTAAAAAGCAATAAAATTTACCAAAGAAAACTGAAAAAAATAGAAAACCCCCAAAAGTTTTGAAAACCAAGATAAAATCATAAGAAGAGCCTCAGTAAGTGATTTTGACATTGGACCAAGTTCTTATGCATTTGCATTTGGGTCAAATCATTGTGACTTCATACTCTAACCCTACTTGTTGTGAACACAAAACATTATTGTACCTGTCAATGCTAGGGAGTGGGATAGGACCAAGTGTCGATCTAACCACCCTAGTTGCTCCAAATTCGAGTTCATATGGCCAAACAAGACCATGAAATGTTCAAAGGTGAGTCATCGGAAGGAGCTAAAAGGTCCCAAGCTAAAAGACCAATGTGGGCGAGAGAAGTTCCTTGAGCGAACAAGTTAGAGGCCAGGCTAACAATACCAAAATCAATGAAGCATACGTCTTACAATGTTACAACTTCTAGACATCTAACCAAGTCCCAGTATTCACTGACACTAATCAGATACTCTTGGAGAGATGGCCAATGCCATCTCAATGCGTCAAATTGATCCTAACCTCCTGGACAACTCACGAGTGGTATTGTCCTTGCAACAGCTACTGGAAAACCAAGAGTTCTATTTGGACTCTGATAGAACGATGTATATCCCAACAAGGGACATAAAAAAGGTAAGACATTTGACCATGGTGGATGAGATAAAAAGAACTAGAAGATTGTAAGAAGCTACCAGAGCTCAAACAGAGCCATTAAGGACTCAGCTTCCTAATATATTTGGTAAATTCTCCTTGAGGAGGCTTAGAGAGACAATGAAGGTATGGTATTGTATAAAGATTACAAGAAGCTAGCAGAAATAGATTTGGTAAGGACTTAGCTTCCTAATGTCATTGATAAATTCTTCTTGAGGAGGCTTATAATCGATAATAAAGGAATGGTACTGTATGAGGATACCTCACGTAACCTTACATAATCATTAATAATAAAGGAATGGTACTGTATGAGGATACCTCACGTAACCTTTACATAAGCATTGATAGTGCTAGGGAATTGTAGGTCGCTTCGACTCCATGATGAACCCCTAGTAAGTAAGTATTACAATCAAGTCACTGATCAAACAACATATGTTAATAATGAAGGTAACACCTATACCCCAAGACTTTCTAAGGAGACAAGAAATATAGAAAGATATAGGCAGGGGGGATTACACCACTCTTAGCCTACCAGAGTGAAAGACTAGCAAGACGAAGGCAAGAGAGGACCTCTGAGGAAGATCCAGGAAGGGGGAATTACACCACTCTTAGCCTACCAGATGGAAAGAACAATAGCAAGAAGGGAAGTAGGGGCCCTCAAGAAGATGAAGTCCAATGGAGGATCAAGAATTCTTATTCTAATTAAGCCGTAGACAAGACAACAACTTCTATGTTCCTCCCTCACTAGACCTAATCAAAGAAGAAAGGATGAGGGAGAATGGTGCCATTCAAAGAGAGGCAATACCTCTCAAAAGAACAAGGGTAGCCACTCCCTTGGAGACTAGGGTAATAGCTCAAGGTGTAAGGTTCCTCCCCAGCCCCTCAAGATGTCCAGTATCTTTCCCTGTAATCAATCCCCTCTTCAGATTAATAAAAGATCTTGTTTCTACCTATTTTGGCTTAGAGAGAGAAAATGGTCTAGAGAGAGGTTATTCAAATTTTAGATATTTTTGGATGGAAAAATATCTCTTCTTATTTAAATAAATTTCCCCGAAACAGAAGTTTAAAAAGAATTTCAGAAGGTGCATTTAATCTGTTCAAAAGGCCTTATCCTAAGGGTCCAGATTTTCTGAAAATTTTAAATTAAGATTCCTATGGGCCAATAAGATTAATCCAAATGTAGGGAGGAGATAAATTGGAAAATAAAAGAAAACCCCCCCAAAAATGAGTAAATGTTCACATAAGATGAAGAGTGGATTAAGGACCAAGGAAAATAGTTAACAAACTAATTTTTGACATCTCTCAGAGTGGGGGTTCTCCCTCATAAAGTAGGCACCTTTTTCCCATTTGCTTTTGAATTTTAAATCAATAAAATTAGATATTTCATCTCTCCTCTCTCCTTATTCAAAATTAGATCCAAAAAGTGAACTAAACTGACCCAAAAATGGTCAAAAATTGACCAAACTGATCTGGAAAATTCTAGAATCAATTTGCTTGGTTAGAAGCTCACTTTTTCCTATAAATAGAAGCCTCCCCCTTTGTAGAAGCTTAATAGTGTTTTATGCACTGTCACTCTACTCCTCCCCAGAGCCAAAAACAGTGAATTTATTGATAATTCATTAGTTTTTGACCATTTCCTCTTCAAAAGAATTGGTGGCTACTCTTGTTGCAAACAAGAGTAGATCCCTCAAACCATCAAGCCAAAGGAAAGCTCACAAAAATTCATGTAAGCTAGAAATCCTACTTTTTTCTTTATTCCATTTAATGGTTTTCTAATTTTTGTTTTCTTTAAAATTAAAAATGATGTTATGCCTTGTTGGAAAGGCTTTCCCCCTCTCTTCATTCTTGAATTCATCCTTTCTTTATCCTAGATATGTAATCAAATTGTTAGATTTAAACTTTTCATATTGTTTCTCTTTAAAAAGGGAAATTTGATTAGTTTAGAATGCTTTAAACCATTTGGGATAATTTCTAAGTAACTTGAGAATGAAAAAAAAATGAAAAATGGTCAGCCATACAAAGGAGGTTATGGCAAAATTTTCTTAAATTTTGTGAAATAAGTTATATCTTTTATTATTCAAAAAGAGTAATCCCCACCGTTTGTGTATTCTAAAAGTGTTATTTTCATTCTAGGCATAGAAAAATGCATATTAGAAATATTTTTATTATAAAAGTGTTATTTCCATTAGAATTAATTTCTGTGCATAGAAAGATGCATATTGGAGAATTTTTTTATTCTAAAAGTGTTACTTTCATCAAAATTGATTTTTATGCATAAATAGATGCATAAAAGAATTTTTATTATTATAAAAGTGTTACTTTCATCAAAATTGATTTTTATGCATAAATAGATGCATAAAAGAATTTTTTTAAATTATAAAAGTGTTACTTTCATCAAAATTGATTTTTATGCATAAATAGATGCATAAAAGGATTTTCTTTTATATAAAAGTGTTATTTCCATAGAAGTTGGATTTATGCATAAATAGATTCATACATAATTTTTATATCAAAATAAGAGTTCTCTTTAATCCTATGTTTAAATCCCATGAATATTGGTAAATGAATAAGTAAATACTCTGTGAGAGAAAATTCTACCGTTCCATATTCTCTAGGATGGTAATGAGAAAATTCAGAAAAACTATCGAAGTCGGAATTTTAGATAAATGATTAATTTATTCCTCATAGGAATTTGTGAGATTAGTTTTGAATTTAGGTAAGCAAATACTCAATGAATGAAATTCAGTAAAGTAGTAATTGAAATATTACCCTTCGAGAAAGACAGTTCAGGGAGAACCTTTCCAGACTCAAACCCTGAATCAGACTATGACCGAGACATAACTCCTTCGTCAGTTTTTCAAGAAAAGACGATGTGACCAGTTTTGAAAAATACTTCAGACTTGCGATCTAGAAGTATTGGGATACGGATTTAAGATATACTCATTATATTCAAAAGAAAATCAAAACTTAAAACTTGCATAAAAACCATGTTTTCTTAAAGGAATGTCTTACGCCAGAATGCTGGAGGGAGCATTTGGTATATGTGTTTTTCTAAGGGAAGTTCGGTTGTAACAATTGGCGGGGAGTGTTCAAAGGACAGCTCACGCGGCGGCAAAAACCTACCTAGGTCTTGACCAGCCTTGGTATGGTGGTGGAAAATGGTGTGCTTCCGGTACGATGGGCGAGGGCCGACGAAGCGGTCCCTGAGTGAAGTGCCACGACACCTAAGGAGGATCCTGGAGGGTTCTGACCAGGCGATGCACGGGCTCGGGGTGCTTAGGACACCCATGCATATTATGCCGTGGAAGATATATATTATATGATGGACCAATGTTTATTGTAATCTGTTACTGGATCTCATTGTTGACCAGCTGGTCTCAATGGAGAGTCCAGAGTGATACTGTTTTTTGTGAGAAACAAGGATTGAATGGAAATTTTGAGTTATGACATCTATAAACCAATAATTGTTTGTCAATGGATTGTTTTATAAGTTAAAGTTTAAAGAGGAGTGTGTGCGTATCTATATTCTAAAGTAAAAGTTAAGACAGGCATTCAATTATGGGTGGGTGAGTACTTGTCTGGTTCTACCAATTCCAGTGGTTGGGCGGTGGCTAACCCATGGGCCGGATGGGGTTAGGCTGGAATCAGTAGAGTTTTAATAATAAAATTGATTAATAGGAATACGTTTAGAACTCGAGTAGTTAAATAAAAGCCTGAAGACTTCTCTAATGAATAGATCAACGGCTGTGTCACTTGATTCAATTAAGAAAAAAGCGTTGATCCCTTCAAGTTAAGTCTGTAATAGTTTCCCTTCTATCTGGTTTATTCAGATTTAGTATCTTGACTTCGTTAGAAAAATTCGTAAAGAAAATAAAAATGGTGGAATCGTCCCCGTTTTTCGGGCATGGAAAATTTTCCCGGTTTCAGTTTTCGGTTTTTGGAATGACCACCAGCTTAGTCTCGTGCCCAGACATTCGAGGGCGAGGCCCCGAGTGGGAAACCCTGCCCCGCGCATGAGGGAGCTGCTTCCACTCTGCCAGCTAACCGGGAATCCGGTGTGCGGAGGGGGCAGTGGGATCTCACACAAGGAGCTTGGGAAACTAAGGGACTGCACAATTATAAGCAGAGGGCTACAAGCCTACTATGGTTAATGGAGTATCAATAGTGGGATACCTTATGATACATATGGCCAATGTGCTCCTATAACCCTCACCAAAATCATTAGTTTTATAGTACAATCCTATACACATGTATCTCCTAGCAGAGCTACGTAGCCCCGATGGGTTGAGAACCAACAATTGAGCCTAATATAGAACTTAGAGCATGAGCTCGTGTTCCTAATGAAGTAAGAAGAGTGTTGGATGTCATTACCATGGTGGTCAGACCGCCAAGAGGATTGAGATATGAATACGATCATGGCCATCAAAGGATTAGATCCTCATACATAGCTAAGCTAGTGTCCAAGTTTTAAGGATTAGGGGATCCTTATGGCCACACCTTGCTACATTGAGACAAATCTACATGGCTGAGAGGGTAACCGATCCTAGAACAAAGATCGATATCTTTGGATTGACTTTAGAAGGTAATGGGAAGGTAATGCATTGTTGTGATTTCAAATGCTAGAAGACTCACAAAAACGGACCATGGATGATCTTGAGCTAGCATTTACCACAGGCTTCTCAAATATTGGTGCATAGATCAGTGAAACAATTGCAACTTGAGCACGAGTCTATGAGAGACTATATCAATTGCCTCAAGAACTTAAACATGAGAAACTATATCAATTGCCTTAAGAAACAATTGTATCAATTCAAGCAACTTGAGCACGAGTCTATGAGAGACTATATCAATTGCCTCAAGAACTTAAGAAATTACCTACTGAGGAAAAACCGAGCCAAACTAGGGTGATCTCATTGTTCTTAGAGGGATTGAGAAGCAAGTAATTACATGATACATTGTATGCCCAAAGACACAAAATGTTAGTTGAGTGTTCCCTAGATGCAATAGATTTTGATGATAACTTTATAGGCATCCCTTCTTCCATAGACAGGCAGAAGACCAACCTATTTGGTCAAAATAGAACCCATTGTCAAAAAGTCAAGACACTAGGAAAATAGAAGAGCCCAAGAGTGCAGAAGACATTGCTAAGACAGTGATCAAAGGGCTAGAAGAAGTGTGGAAAGCCTCTCTAGGGAGACAAGGCATTAGCATTTAGATCTAATATGGAAATGACTTGGTGTGCTATTTACAAAAGCCACCACATGGTGCATGAGTGCCCAATCTTGAGACCAGTGGTGGGTGGTGCGAGTATTATAGAAGATATAGAAATCATGAATTGTCCAACTACTCCCATTCACAATGAATGGCTAGAATGAAAAGAGTTCCTATATTACCAGTAGCTTGTTATGAGACCGACAGGAAACACTATAAGGTAAAATTAGAAAAGACTATTTATATGTAGAAGGTTTGCATATAATTAAGGTTCAAGGGATTTTAAATTGGAAATACCTAAAGAAATGGTTAATAGGCATTAAGGTTAAAGTAAAAGGGATGTAGATGGTACACAAGGTAAACCCAAAGGCCGCAGAAGTAGGCGCCCCCTTCTAGGGGGAGTTGTGGAGGCATTGGAGAATGAAAAGGCCATGATGCCTAGCCAATAAAAGTTCAAGGGGCTGAAGTTGGAAGGTCATGCATCACTTAGGTCTATATAACCATGTGTTTAGGGTCCATTTGGGATGTGGTTGGGTGGAAAATCAAAGTTCTAGTCTTACAAGTCCTCAAGCTTATAATGCAAGGAGCATTACATTGGTATCAGAGCCAATTTCTTTCTCTTTCATGTTTCCATTGAGCTACTCATTGCTTAGCTTTAATCTCTACTCCTTAATCTCTTTTCTATTTGGGCATACTTTAGAGCTCTACATGGAGCAAATGGAGTACAAGACAACCTTGAAGGATCATTGAAGCAAATATCAACAAGGGAGAATCAACGGAATTTTTCTTCACATCATTAAAGACAATTCATAATTACCCAACCATCTCTAAAAGACTCTACATACTAAGATGCCCATATCTCTCATGGCATATTTTGCTGCTACTACCCAAATTTGCCTAGGTTATCGTCTACATCTCTTATCAAAATGATGGTTCGTAGAGAGAATTTACATCCATCATCTCCAAGCTTGGACAAGGTTGATGGCATATGATATATAGGGTTACCATCTATATCCCATGTTGTTTGATGGAGTGAACATTAACACCAATAAAATGGTGTCCCTTAGGAGGATAAGATAGCATTAAGGCGCTTGAACTTCTAGATTGGATGATGGCTTCCATTAAGGTGCTTGAACTTCTAGATTGGATGATGGCTTCCATTAAGCTTTCCATCAACACTAAATGATGGTGGATGGGGTCTTACAAGATATGCCAATTCTATTAAGGAAGGTTAGATAGGTAGTAGAAACTACCAATGAAGTTTGATACCAATCTAAAGCATGTAAGAGGATAAGAGAGGATAATTCGTGCTTTTAAGCTTTTCAACAACATTGAACGGTGGTGGGCACGGTCTTACAATAGATTATATTTTTACTAAGGATTATTAGATTAAAAAAAGTAGTTTTGTATACGAAGTTGGATCTCTGATACCATATAAGAGGATACTATGTGTGGTGTATACAAGAGAACACTCAAAACAATTAAAACTCAAATTGAATAATAATAGAGATAGATAAGAGTATTGTTTTATTGAAGTGATACAATAAATAGAAAAGCCCCACACCCATGTTCTCCTATAAAGAGAGTTGCAATGGTTAATCTAGAAACTGATACGATAAAGGCAATGTAGGTTAACATGCTAACATCACCCCTTCCTAGTGGCTAACATCGAGTCCCTTCCTACTTCATAACAGCTTGTTGGAGTGAAGTAATTTGCTCATCCTTGGATTTAACAAGCTTTTGCATCTCCAAACCCTCATGTTACATAGCATGATCTACTCCCAACCATGGCTTCATAGCCAACTCATAACTACAAAAATATTCCTTGAAGGCATTTTAATCACCAAATTATGAGAATGGGTGACTCCATGTATGCTATCATGCTGCCCTTATCTACCACTTTATCATGTATGCTAGAAGCATACATGCCAAGGTGACTTTGCATGTATGGTATTATGGTGCTTACATCTACCACCTTGGTCGAATTGTGAGAATGAGTGACTTTGTATCTACCACCGTAGCATGTATGCTGGAAGCATAATGCCCACATCTAACACCTTAGCATGTATGTTGGAAGCATAATGCCCACATCTAACACCTTGTCATGTATGCTTTCTCTTTTTCAATTAGTGATTGGCTACTTAGGTGGCAAATTCTAAGTTTTACACGTGCATGAAGCTTCTTAAGAGTATTAGACTAATTTTAAAGGTATTCAAATTTCCACATTTTCTTGCTTGTTTCATGCTCATTTTGTAAGCATTGTACACTAACCTTTGTTGATCATCAAGACAACATGAAATATACCTTAGAGTTGTGATGCTATGGCTTAACACTAGCATGTTCTTGTATGGTTAGCAAGTGATTGATCATATTGGCCAAGGCATCTGATGTAGAAGCAAGAATGTCATTATGCCTGACCTAATGTGTGATAAAGAGTGAGCCTAACACTTCCAAGATGTGATAAAGAGTGTAAATTTGCATAAGTAGTCATGTTTTGTTCACTTAAGATCTCTTAATAATGGGCATTGAAAAAGTAATAAGTGTTGGCTATAGAAGGGCATTAAAAGTAATAAGTGTTGGGGCATAGTTGGTTCACTTTTGAGTGAGTGGTTCAAGGGGCACATATATGGCATTGGGTGTAGGCGTATATGGTGAAGATTGGTTTCTACAAGAATAAGAGTGGATAAAGCAAAATTTAAATCTTAGGTGAAGGTTGGTTGATTACATGTTGAAGTGCTTTTGCAAGATGCTATCTGCATAATAGAAGTTGTACCCATGCAGACATGTGTGGCCTTAGTTCATTTTAAGAGGGTTGTGGCCCAAGATAAGTGGAGGGCTTTCTTGACCAAGGAAGGCCTTGATGATAGTGGATTTGGTATCCTTCTTAACCAATGGTCGTGACATTGAGAAGGAATAGCGTTGTGGCCAAGACTGGTGTGGTAAACAAAGGGTGAAGATGTTGATGGTAGTGGACGGTGCTCTTAAAATGTTGGAAATGTGGGAGGGAAAGATTCATGTGCATGTGAGGTTAATTCAAGCCCTACAATTGGTGGACGGTGCTATGTTATTAATTTTTTGGCAATGTGGGAGGGAAAGATTCATGAGCTTGTGAGGTTAATTCAAGCCTAACTGAAAGATTCATGAGCTTGTGAGGTTAATTCAAGCCTAATTGTTGGTGTGTTGATCTTTAAAAGATCCATGTGCATGTGATAAGATAATGTAAATAAGATATTTTGGAGGTGTGGATCCAAAATGAGAATTCCATTAGTTGTTTTAGATTTTGCACTGAGTTGGAAGATCCTATGGTGGATCCGCATAATCTGTATCTGAAAGTGGGGGATTAAATACTTTGATATACATGGACCCACCACCATGTTGGAACAAGATGCTCGAGGTAGCACTTTCCTTTTTCCACTTTATGAGAAAATTACGACACAATCTCACATCTAAGGGAGTCTATAATGATGGAGACTACTTCATAAATGCCCACCTACAATGGTTATTTATGTAGCTTTATAATGATGGAGATTGCTTCATAAAACTATCATTCAGACCACACCTGCAATGTGGCTTGGATAATAGGTTGGTTGATACCTGACTGTAAGCATAAAGAGGAGTCTAGAACCTGACTGTAAGCATAAAGAGGAGTCTAGAACCTCACCATGTTTGTAGAATTTACCCTCAATTTACCTAGCAATGTGTTGACTTGATCCAAATGCCATGATGAGACATGGCTTTTTTGCCACATTTCTTGGACTATAGAGTGGCATGCACTTTGGGGAAGCCTTTTGGTGAATAGTCTTTCTTATTTAAGCTTACTATGTGAAAAAAATCCAAGGAAAATAAATATTTCAAATAAGGAAGAGGAGGGCAAGAAAGAAGTGGTGCACCCAATTTGTGTATTTCCACTTGACATAATTCCCTATTTTCTTGGACCCACCTAATTGAGATAGGGGAAATATTACTTGAGAGGAGAGAACATTGATTTATCATACCAAAAGGAGAGAGGAAAAGTTTAATTTAGATGCAAAAAATAAATTATTTTTCTCACTTTATTATAGACTATGGTATGTGGAGTTGGCGCCTCTCTTGGCCTTGTTTAAGTAGCTGCTTGGTGTGGCCAAATTAATTATTATTTTTTCCATGTTCATAAGTTTGCATGATTTGGCTAACTATGGTGCTAGATGAGATCATGGATATGGTGCCAATTTGTTAACTGGCCTTGGAATTTTGTGTGTGACAACGTGGCTTTAGTGCTTGTAGAGATTAGGTGGGACTACAACAGAATGAGGGTGTAGCAACAGCGAAAATAGCAGCGCTTTTATAACTAGAAGGGTAGGGAGATTTCACTACTAAAAAAGCTGATATTTTTGCTGCAACACACGTTCGCTTGCTAAGCAACGAAAACAACAGCAAAATTTCACTGCGCACAGCAACGATATTTCGCTGCTACTTTAGCTGCTGCATATTAAAAAAAAACTGGGCAGACTGGGGAGTCTGCACATAAGACTCCCCAGTCTGGCGCCCTAGCTCTTTTTTTTAAAATATAGACATAGTAAAACTAACACAACTTCATGTCCTACTCATCGTCATGGACACATGTAATGTAAAACTTGACAAATACAAAAAAAGGACAATGTCAATTCATGGTTTTTAGTCATGTCATAATTTAATTACAATACTTGGTGAAATTACATAAGTGTATGAGTCCAAAAAGATCATATACAAAATAAAGCGTAATGAAAATCTATGGTGCTAGGGGCTACATTGAGGGGTCTACATCTCATGCAGTTTGATTATTATTATTCCTTGCAGCTCCACCCCCTTCTCTTCTCACATTTCCATTGCTTCTTGCTTGGACGTTTGCACCACCATTTGTAGTAACACCGTTTCTAGTAACATGACCCTAAAACACAATAAAACTAACACAAGTGAAAATCAGTTTTGCAAAAACAAAGAGGTTATGGTTTTAGGAATGTACTTACTTGCCATGATTGCCAAGCATGTCTCCTTCATCTTGCACCCTTTCAAAGAGAGCTTCCAATTGTAATGCAAAATCATATTCATCTTGTGTAGGGGGGCAGACCATCGCTTCAAGCTATAGACATACAAACAAATGAACATTACAATTATGTTATTATTTAAGACAACCTTATTTAATTAAAAGATTAGATACAGTTTGAGATTAATATATAATTACAAATATTGTTGGGATATCTACTCCTCCTTTATGTGTAACATCGTGCCGTAAGTTATTTGCCATCTATCCAAGAAGAAACATAAGTACTTATAATTCTTATGCATACTCCAATGCATGAGGCTTATGCATATTGCCTTATGTGTATGGCTAATGCATAAGTCTCAAGCATGCATTGGAATCTATCGGCATGCCTAGGTAGCTACCGGCATGCATTGGTAGCACTCGACATGCAATGGTAGCACTCGACATGCCTAGGTAGCTACTACCAGCATACATTGGTAGCACCCGGCATGCATTGGAATCTATCGGCATGCCTAGGTAGCTACCGGCATGCATTGGTAGCACTCGACATGCAATGGTAGCACTCGACATGCCTAGGTAGCTACTACCAGCATACATTGGTAGCACTCGACATGCCTAGGTAGCTACTACCAGCATACATTGGTAGCACCCGGGAAGCTACTGGCATGCCTAGGTAGCTACCAACATGCATTGGTAGCACGCGGCATGCATTGGTAGAAGCTACCAACATGCATTGGTAGCGACCGGCATGCATTGGAAGCTATCGGCATGCCTAAGAAGCACCCGGCATGCATTGGAAGCTACTGGAATATCTAGATTGCTATCCGCATGCTTATTCACAAGTCTCATGCATGTGGCTTATTCACAAGTCTCATGCATGTGGCTTATGCATAAGCCTCATGCATAAAGCTTATGCATATGGCCTTATGCATATGGCTAATGCATAAGTCTCATGCATGAGGCTAAGGCATATGGCCATCTCTTGAGAGAAGCATAGCTCTCAAAAGGCTATCCATAGAGAATGGAAAAAATAACAAACCCTAATCTTAAAAACCCTAAAATTTATAAACCCTATAACATGTAAAACATAAGAGAAGAAACATACAAAAAAGAGATATCGTATCTTGTGAGGCTTGTATGTGTTGAAAACCTACAAAATTAAACCAAATTAAGAAAAAAAAGTATTAATAATAAACCCTAATCTTGAAAGCCCTAAAACTTACAAACCTTATAAACATGTAAAAGCATAAAAGAAGAATATACAAGAAAGAGATCTCTTATGAGGCTTGTATGTGTTGAAAACCTACAAAATCAAACCAAGTTAAGAAAAAAAGTATTAAGAAAAATCAAGATCTCTTACCATAGGAGACTTTAATGGAGAGCTCTTAATTAGGGAAAAAGAAAAAGGAAAAATACTCTTAATGGTTAAGCTTTAATAAGAAGGGAAAAAGAAGAAAATAAAAGCTTAAAAGAGAGAAAAGAGAAGGGAAATACTCACAAGAAAGCTTTCCTGGAAAGCTTGTTTGCATAGGAGATAAAGGAGAAGAGTAGACATAACTTGCTTGAGCTTGAGGAGGATAGGGTAGAAGAGGTAAAAGTGATAGATTAACCTACAAAAAAACTCAAAGTACCAAGTTTATTGCATTTAAAAGATAAAAACTACGTGGTGGCAAAAGAAGTGAAAAAAGCGAGATATTTTTATAGTATAGCAGCGTTTCTTCACTGCTATACATGCTGCTGGAGCAGCAAGAAAATGATGCTCAGCAGTAGAGCAAAAAATAACTGCTCAACAGCGTTAGACCCTCCCTTCCGAGAACACTGCTAAAAAACGCTGTTGTGCTCCCGATGTGCTGTAGTGTGGAGATGGCATGTAGAGGTTAGGTGAAGATGGCATTTTGAGCTATACTTTGTTGGCCTTTGCTTGGGTTTATTATTTTGTTGATTAGCATCCTCATTCACAACTCTACTATAATAGTGTTTATACCCCCTCTATTTCTTCTTTGTTGGCCTTGGCTTGGGTTTATTATTTTGTTGATTAGCATCCTCATACTATAACATTGTTTATACCCCCTGTGATTTCTTCTTTAATTGCATCTTCTTGGCCATTGGCTCTTCTCTTGCATAGTGCCTCTTCAATCTAATTCTATTAATGAAGGTTGAAAGGTCCTCCTCATTTAAGGTTGAAAGGTCCTCCTCATTTAAGGTTTGTAATTTTATTGTGTCCACCAATGGTGTAATTCATTTGACCTTATACGACCCTAATCCACTTTGACTTTCCCTTGTGCTTCCTTGAGTTGTATAAAAGTGCCGAATCCCCTTCCTTTTTATTAAGGTTGTGGAGAAACGAAGCTTTTCTATCAACATTATGTGTGTTGCCATAATACAACCTTCATCAAGTTTTTCATAAGTAAGCCATCTATGTTTTTTCCTTTCTGGCACCACTATTGGCCCCTACTCTAGTCTAGAAGTGTGCTTGTCTATATGCCCATAACGTAGAGTGAAGCTTGTGCTCCTAATACGATCAACCTACCTCCACAATCTTGGTGAGAGTTTTGCACAAGGTTTTGTTGGTTGCCTCTACTTGTCCATTTTCTTGTGGGCAATAGGGTGGTGATTTCCTATGTATCATCATAAAAACCACAATTGTAAACCATGCACATAACTCCTTGATTACTTGGTTAACAAAGTACCACCATAAAAACCACCATTGTAAACCATGCACATAACTCCTTGATTACTTGGTTAACAAAGTGTGCCCCTATCACTTATTATTAAATTAATTGGGCATCCAAACCTCATAATCACGTCCTCATCATCATAGAGGAATTTTACAATTGTCCTTGAATTATTAATTCATATAGCCTTGGCTTCATCCCACTTTATGAAATAGTAAGTTGTTGTTAGAAAAATGTACCTAGCTTGTGTATTCTTGACAACTGATTTGATTAGACCAATAAAATTTATTCCCCATTTTTTGAAGAGTTGTTGTGTGATCACTAGCTTTAGGGGCATAATATCCCATCCCACAAGATTAGAAATTCAGCGTACATCAGATTTTTTTGACAATATTATTCTTGCATCCTTGAACAAATTAGGCTACCACAAGCTCGATTATGTCACTTTCCTTGCCGTGGCATCTTCAACAAAATGACCTCTTCTAAAATATACTCATCATGTGACTGGCCATCAACAAAATGACGTCTAATAAAATACACTCATCATGACTGGCCATCAACAATGGCTCTATTTTATTATTCCTTATACACTTTCAAAGCATTCCATTCTTGCTATAGATATATAGTTGTCCATTAATTAATTGATAAGCAGCTTCCCTATAGATCAACTTGGTGGCCATATGATGGGGATATCTCCAAATCAAGCATACCATTGGTGGTCATCACAGATTTTGAGATTTTGGTGGCAAAATATGGCACACAATCTATCTTGTGTAATGGAAATTCCTTGTGTTGACTCACTCTGTGCAAATAATGATCCATCTACTAGCTTATCATTCACACTTGTGGTAGGCTCTCTTGTAGTAACCTTTGACAAATGATCAACCAAACTTGTACTGTTTCTTGCCCTCCCTTACCACCACAATCTATCTTGTGTAATTGGAAATTCGCTCTGTTGTTTAAGACGAAGTGCAAATAATGGTGCATCTACTAGCTCACTGAGTCATTCACATTTGTGGTGGGCAGGCTCTCTAGTAGTAACCTTTGACAAATGATCAACCAAGTAGTGTGTCTTGCCCTCCCTTACCACAATCTTAAAATCGTATTCTAAATGCAACAAGATCCATCTATAGATCCGTCCACACTAGGACAAGCCCCAATTAGAAAATTGTCTTGCGTCAACAAACATGCTAAAGGACTCTCAAACCGCTCTCTCTCCCTCATGATGTTCACGTTTAAAATGTATATGCACATGCATAGATGCCAAGAAGTTCCATCGTGGCCTCTACATGAGTCCGGACTTCGTACCGACGGGCGGGCACGTCCATAATCTAAGAGGAGCGCGTGGACATCACGCGACGAAAGCGTGCCGGGCGTTGACAAGGCAGACCTGCCAGTGTCAGACACACTCGCCGATCTTCGCCTCATCGAGGTAGCACGCTCTGTCACTGTACTCAGAAGCCAAAATGCAATACTACCATGCCTCTCACACACACCCCGACTTTCCACCCCGCTGGCCCGCTCCCTCGTACACCCACATTTAAAGGCGATCTGCCCGCCCCTTTGCCTATCATCTGTGGAGCTCCTCTTTAATGTGCTACGCTTTGCCTCTCACCAGCAAGTTTTGAGAGAGAGATAGAGACAATCCAAGATGGTGGAGCTGTTCAGTGTGCCCGCGTTCTTCATTCTCTTCCGCGAGACCCTTGAGGCCGCCATCATCCTGTCGGTTATGCTCACGCTCATCAACAAGATCGTGGAGGACCACGACTCCAGCAAGCGGATGAAACGGCAGGTGTGGACGGGCGTGGTGGTGGCCGTAGTCCTGTCCTTGGCGGCGGCGACCATCTTCCTCTCGCTCTACTACACGGTGGCTAAGCAGGCGTGGGACAAGTCGGAGGCCCTCTGGGAGGGCATCCTGGGCCTCATCGCAGTAGTGCTCATCACGATCATGGCCTTCTCCATGATAAGAGTGGATACTTGGAGGGCCAAGTGGGAAAAGAAGCTCACCAAAGTGACCGTGGAGGCCTTGAACAGGGAGAACGATGTGGGCAAGAAGAGCAAGTATGCTTTGTTCTTGATTCCGTTCACGGTGGTGATTAGGGAGGGGGTGGAGGCGGTGATCTTCTTGGGCGGGATAGGGCTAGAGGGCTCCGGCACCGCGTATCCCATTCCGGCAGTGGTGGGGGCTCTGTGCGGCATTGTGGTGGGATATCTGCTGTACAAAGGGGGGAACCATGTGGCTTTTAAGTACTTTTTAGGGGCGGCGACGCTGCTGCTGCTGGTGATCGCAGCCGGCCTCTTCGCTTCGTCCGTGCACGAGCTGGAAGAGTTCACGGCAAACGAGCATATCCTTTGGAAGCTTCATTGCTGCCACCACGAGGGGAACAACATCTGGAAGCTCCTCAACGCTATTGTGGGGTGGCGCGACGAGGCCAGCACGGGCACCCTCACCTCCTACATCATGTACTGGGTCTTTGTCGTCGCCACCTTCATCTTCCTCCGCTTCAAGTGGAGCCGAGAAGCCGAGCGTGAGGCCAAGCAGCAGAGCGGCGCCGCAGCAGGCACGCTGGCCGTTTAGTTTTCCCAAAGTTTCGCTCCCTGTAAATTCTTAACCCTTGATTTCAAGACAAGCCAAAATTCATGTTGTTTTTCTTGCCGCCATTGAGCAAAAGCCATTTAGAACTTTGTAAACAAAACGGAAAACGAATTATCGTCGTAAGATTACTCAGAAACTTTCTTTGTAATAAGAACAAAGCACCTGGAAGTTCATTTTCACCACATATGATAATGGTTTTATATGGGCAACATCAGGGTTTATTGGCCTAATTCTCAATGTCACCCTAAATAATATAAATGCATGGCCAGCAAATTTCTTTCCATGTGATAGTGCGAATACCAGCCAACCCATGAAATTTTGAGTATCACATAAAACCAGTAGACAAATAGCATTTTTTGGGTTTGTAATTGCAAAAAACCTAGCTGTCAAAGTGATTCTAGATTTTCTAATTTTATTTCAATTGACTAGTACATGGAGGGCTATAGTCTTTTGAATGAACTATTTAACAAATTTTTATCAAATATTTTTTGCCCATTCATCCTAGAGGATCCCTTAATTCGGTCATTTGGTCACATTAGCCTCTATTACTTCCTTCAAAAATGTACAAATTTGGTTAACACAATGGTTGAGGGGATGGATGAATAATTTTAACAATACTATGGTTGTGATGTAAAGGTATCATACATGCCAACAATAGTAGTGGTAAGATCTTTTATTTGTACTCTTGATTGAAGCTTGACATGTCAACCCATTTGTTCTAAATAATATTTTGTTGTTGTCACCTTCATGGTCTCTATTGTGTGTATTGGTAATTCATAGTCTTTAGAAAATCATGTCATAAACTTGAGTAGGTGAAAGATTGACATGTGTAGGAACTTATATATATACTGAGAAAATACATAATGTTCTGATGCGCATACATGATAATTCATTGATTGCCTTCTTGTGAAATTCCCTACTTATTTTTCATCTCTAACACTATTTCAGGCAAGCCTATTTTCGACGGAAATGAACATGTAAAAAACCGTGAAAGCATCAAAATTCACATCGAGAAAAGCGTCGATATTAATTCGTTGAAATTTTCCCAAAATAAGTGCCAAAATAAGCCTAAAACATAGCATTGTAGTAAGCATGAAAATTAAACTTTGTTTACGACAGATGTTTCGACGCTTTTTTCAACTAAAATTTCGACCGTTATTTCGACGATTACTTCGATGGATGCAAGTTTTAAATTTTTTTTGGTATAATGGTATATCTAGGTGTAGTCCTGTAGTAGCTGAATGCACCACTATGCCAATATTAAAGAGTACCCACAACAACTGTACTCAAATTTCACAAAGCATGGATTTTTATTACTTTGAAGAAGTTACATAGCATTTGTTATTTATCTTTATAATATATGTTGAAACACATGGAGTGGACAAAAAAGTGGTTAAAGGCATTTCTCATGTACGTAGTACCTTGCGAGCAAGGCCAAACCTAATCATTGGTGGACTTGAGGTTTAGCATTGGTCCCTGCAAAAAACATTCATAATGCAAAAACTGATGGTAAGTGATACAAAACTTTAGCATGGGTGCAAAGTGTAGAGTGCTTACCATATTGACCGCATTTGTCTAGTTCACATTGACACCCTCTTGCTCAAGTTGCTCGAGGAGGGCATATGTGCCATGCTTTAAGGCATACCTTTTCTCCGTATCATTCACTGCACAACCCACCACTCTTTGCTAAAATCATGAAAGCCAACCATAAATACTTATGTACATAAAATGCACATTAAGGTGTACCTTTTCTCCGTATCATTTGCTGCACAACCCACCACTCTTCACTGGAAGCACAAAAACCAACCATAAATACGTATGTACACGAAATGCACATTATGCCAACAAAAGAGAGCGAGTGTACTATTAATACTTATAAAGTATGTGTGCAAAGTGTCCCAGCCACCGCTCCTAAGATGGGAGCTTCCGATGCCTCCATTTGCTTGGCTGCGGCCACCTCCTATTACTTATACTAGCGGCTCGGGGATTTATGTTGTGCTTCCTACACTCCTCATCCCAAATCTCTTGTATACAATACTGGAGAGCTTTCCTCTCCCCTATCGTCACCCTGCATATAACGTAGTTGTGCTAGTGCTTCAATACCTTCAGCCCTGTGATCTTTGATCCACCTAGAATGGACCTCTTCACTATGTGGAGCTAGCCTAAACTCACTCCTGATTTGATTGACGGTGTGGTTCTTCTTTGCCTGATCGAGCATTAGGGCTAAATTTTTTTTTAAAAGGGCCACATTTTAATCACTTGTACTAGATTTGGATTAAGCTTTGGACCAATAAAAATGTGACATTCAACCAATAATATGGCATTGGGTGTCATATCTACTTTTCACTGACTTCACTAGTTTTGGCTATTTTAAGGGATTATCACCATTTAATATAATTTGGCACGGCTATTTGTGGGAGTTTCAACTTGAAAATCTGCTCGTAATTAGATTCCCCCCAAAATGTTAATACATTTCGAATTCCCTAGTCTACCATGGTTGCACCTCTTTCTCATCGTCTTTTTGCATCATCCTTTCCTCTATTCATCATCAAAAAATGTCAAGACAACAGTCTAGTCCAAGGCACACTCCTAATGCCATTTCATCATACATCCTTCACAATGGTAAAGATGATCAGGGTGTGTGGAAAGGTATAAAGTTCAAGCTAAATGATTAGGTGACTATGCAACCATCATGCAAAGGTACTCATAGGATAAAAAAGGAAAGAAGAACCTTACTACAATACCATTGGAAGGGGTGTATTTTAAATTCAAGATAGTAAAAGATGGGTGGAAGGAAAATGTGCAACATGTGTACACACGACAAGAGACATGCACTTGCACCTTTCTACTCCAACATTTGCATTGCAAGCTCATTGTAAGATATTTTTTGTAATTTAATTTAATTGATATTCTCTATGATTCTATGGTTTATTCACATGTGTTGTATATGTGATAGATGTTTATTCACATGTGTTGTATATGTGATAGATGTTTAATTGATATTCTTTATGATTCTATGGTTTATTCACATGTGTTGTATATGTGATAGATGTTTATCCATCAACAAGCATTGAGTGGCAATGTGTGGAGTCATTCATTGAACACCATATTAGATAATTTGGGAAAAATCCCATTCCCATTTGAAAAATGGGAGCATGGTGAACTTGTCCAAAAGTTTGTCAAAACCCCCTCATGTGACATATCATTGGAAAGATCTTGAAGAGTAGAATCTAAATCTATGATCTCCGACAAATTTGGAGTTAGTATGTTTAAGATATGTCCAAAACTATATGGAGTAGTTGACTCCCAAAATGTGAGATTTTTTCCAAATTACCTAATATTGACTTATTGGGACTTTTGAAGCTATGCATGCTAATCTTGGGAAAGTGTTATTTTTCTATCAACCATATTCTTTTTTCATTATTTTTATACAACACTAAGTATATTGTCCCTACAAGACCAGAACTTATAAAAATCAAAATGGAATCTCCGTTGAAGATCAGCAAGATCAACCAACAGATCCATATAAAAGAGCCATGGACTCATCGGTTGAGGACCAGCAAGGTCAATCAACCAGATCCATACCCGGTTTCAGAAAATAACTCTTACTCCTTGTTCCAATATCTTCCACGATGCACGTGTGGGTATCTTTGGCGACCCAGGGCCCGAGCACCGTATGGTTAGCACCCTCTAGGATCCTTCGCAGGTCACCTAGCGCTTCACTCATAGGTCGCTTCCTTGGTCCCTCATCCACCATATCGGAAGCTCACCATTTAAATCGAACCGAGGCTGGTCAAGACCTCGGCCAACCTTGCTACGCGAGACGTCCTCCGTTGACTCTCCGTCAACTGTTGCAACTTTATTAGTTTGTGAATGAGGTCTCCACGACCTCATTCACAAGACAGGTAAAATGCTTCCCCAGTATTCTTGACATAAAACAGTCATTTAAAAACAGGTTATAAATACAATTTCTATAACGAACTCTCGTCTTTCCACATTGTTCCACATCAATCCACATTACTTAATCCACATCCAATTCACATGTATTCCCATTCTCATCCAATCACATCATTTTCCATCTCATCACATCTTTCCTCATTTATCCTCATCACATCTCATCCACTCGCATTTACGCATATCCACATCACATCACATCCATTTCACCACATATCTCATTCATTCTAATCTATCCCGATTCATATCCCATCACATCTCATCCATTCATATCACATCTCATTCATCCACATTTATCCCAATTCTCATCACATCACATCACATTCATTCACATCACATATCATCCTTTCACATCTATCCCAATTTACATCACATCTCCTCACATCCATTTCACATCACATCTATCCGATTCATATCAATCCGATTCACATCACATCAAATCACATCACATATCACATCACATCCATTCACGTCCATCACATTCATTTACATCACATCCATTTACATCCATCCATTCACATCCATTATATCACATTCATTCATATCCATCGCATTCATTCTCATCATCATCCCATCACATACATTCTATCCACATTACATCACATCCACATCATATCTCGTTCATACATCTCATCTCATTCATCCATATCCATTCAATCATTCACATGTATGATTGCCTACATCTATCCATACATTCATATCTATCACTTCACATCTACATATATTCATGTCACATCACATCTCTTTACATCACATCATATTCTTTCACATACACATCCACATCCATTCATACACATCCATATCCATTCTTTCACATACACATCCACATCCATTCTTCACATTCACATCCACATCCATTCTTTACATACACATCCTCATCCCTTCTCACATACACATCCACATCCATTTTTATCATTTCTTTTACATACACATCCACATTCATTCTTTCACATAAACATCCACATCCATTCTTTCACATATCCATTCTTTCACATACACATCCACATCCATTCTTTCACATACACATCTACATCCATTCTTTCACATTTACATCCACATCCATTTACATCACATTCTTTCACATACACATCCACATCCTCTTACATCACATTCTTTCACATCCACATCCACATCCATATCCATATCCACATCCACATCCACATCCCCATCCACATCCACATCCATGTGCTTCTCATCTCACCCTCACATATCCTTTCATCTCATTCTCATCTCATCATTCACATCCACATCCATTTTCATTACATCACATCTTATCACATCCTATTTACATCTTATCACATCCATTTACATCCTATCGCATCCCATTTTTATCTTATCACATCCATTCACATCCTATCACATCATCCCATTTACATCTTATCACATCCATTCACATCCCATTTACATCTTATCACATCCATTCACATCCATTCACATCCCATTTACATCTTATCACATCCGCGTTCCACATCCTATTCCCATTTAGTAGTTTTTACTACTTTGATACTGATAATGGGACTTTTTCTAAATTTTTGCCAAATTGCTTGGCCTAGATAAACGTTCTTTTTCTCGACAACTATTTCCATATTCTTTCTCAATTTCTCAAATGAATTATATTCAATATTCCTCTTTTGGAATAGAAAAATTCAAGGGAATTACAAAAATCAATTCTACCCATATTTTCACTTTTGATAAATAATCATAAATTGAATTATACTAAAAATTTCTCTTTTTCTCATTTAATTTCTTGGATCTCAATTATCATGGGAATTACTCTTTTTGCATTTGATTATTTGCATTCCAATATCATGGGAATTCCTCTTTTATAATCAAATATTTCTCATAAAATAAATTCATCAAAAATAAAATATCCATTAATTCAATATGCTAGGAATTTCTCTTTTTCCATCTAAATGATTGAATTCCAAATGTCATAGGAATTCCTCTTTTACCATTTAAATATTTCTCATAGATAAAATAAATTTATCAAAAATTCATCTTTGAATTTAAATAAAATATCCAATAATTCCAATATGCTAGGAATTTCTCTTTTCCCATCTAAATGATTGAATTCCAAATGTCATAGGAATTCCTCTTTTACCATTTACATATTTCTCATAGATAAAATAAATTTATCTAAAATTCATCTTTGAATTTAAATAAAATATCCAATAATTTCAATATGCTAGGAATTTCTCTTTTCCCATCTAATTGATTAAATTCTAAATGTCATAGGAATTCCTCTTTTACCATTTAAATATTTCTCATAGATAAAATAAATTTATCAAAAATTCATCTTTGAATTTAAATAAAATATCCAATAATTCCAATATGCTAGGAATTTCTCTTTTCCCATCTAATTGATTGAATTTCAAATGTCATAGGAATTCCTCTTTTACCATTTAAATATTTCTCATAGATAAAATAAATTTATCAAAAATTCATCTTTGGATTTAAATAAAATATCCAACATAGCTCCGCTGCTACCTACTACTGGCAATTTTTAATTTTTATGAAAAGAATAAGACATAGTAAAATAATTATGATAGTATAACTATCTTTTAGCATTAAATCCAATTTATGGATTTATCCCATAATATTACCTTATTTTTCAAGCATATAAGTATAAAAACCATTTTCTTAAACCTTTAGCTTCACAAGCCTAGAGTTTGATTTGCTTCCTCAGAGGTCCTTGCTTGCCTTCCTCTTGCTAGTCTTTCACTCTGGTAGGCTAAGAGTGGTGTAATCCCCCCTGCCTATATCTTTCTATATTTCTTGTCTCCTTAGAAAGTCTTGGGGTATAGGTGTTACCTTCATTATTAACATATGTTGTTTGATTAGTGACTTGATTGTAATACTTACTTACGAGGGGTTCATCATGGAGTCGAAGCGACCTGCAATTCCCTAGCACTATCAATGCTTATGTAAAGGTTATGTGAGGTATCCTCATACAGTACCATTCCTTTATTATGAATGATTATGTAAAGGTTACATGAGGTATCCTCATACAGTACCATTCCTTTATTATCGATTATAAGCCTCCTCAAGAAGAATTTATCAATGACATTAGGAAGCTAAGTCCTTACCTGATCTATTTCATGTAGCTTCTTGTAATCTTTATACAATACCATACCGGATCTATTTCATGTAGCTTCTTGTAATCTTTATACAATACCATACCTTCATTGTCTCTAAGCCTCCTCAAGGAGAATTTACCAAATATATTAGGAACTTGAGTCCTTAATGGCTCTGTTTGAGCTCTGGTAGCTTCTTACAATCTTCTAGTTATTTTTATCTCATCGACCATGGTCAAATGTCTTACCTTTTTTATGTCCCTTGTTGGGATATACATCGTTCTATCAGAGTCCAAATAGAACTCTTGGTTTTCCAGTAGCTGTAAGGACAATACCACTCGTGAGTTGTCCAGGAGGTTAGGATCAATTTGACGCATTGAGATGGCATTGGCCATCTCTCCAAGAGTATCTAATTAGTGTCAGTGAATACTGGGACTTGGTTAGATGTCTAGAAGTTGTAACATTGTAAGACGTATGCTTCATTGATTTTGATATTGTTAGCCTAGCCTCTAACTTGTTGGTCTTTTAGCTTGGGACCTTTTAGCTCCTTCCGATGACTCACCTTTGAACATTTCATTGTCTTGTTTGGCCATATCCAAGTTTGGACATTGAAGTGGGATTATGCCACACAATCCTAATAATCTAGTTCCTCCATTGTAAAGGATTCTTGGTCTAATTTTGAACTCTAATTTGGAGCAACTAGGGTGGTTAGATCGACACTTGGTCCTATCCCACTCCCTAGCATTGACACGTACAATAATGTTTTGTGTTCACAACAAGTAGGGTTTGAGTATGAAGTCACAATGATTTGACCCGAATGCAAATGCATAAGAACTTGGTCCAATGTCAAAATCACTTACTGAGGTTCTTCTTATGATTTTATCTTGGTTTTCAAAACTTTTGGGGGTTTTCTATTTTTTTCAGTTTTCTTTGGTAAATTTTATTGCTTTTTAATGTTTTTGTAGTTTGAGGAAGTTTTATGTTTCTATATTTATAATGGTTTTCTCTAGGTCTACGTCTAGGTCTTAGGTGGTGGTCAAAATCCCTTGCATTTGTTGTTTTTTTTCTTTTACTGTTTCTGAAATTTAGTCTCAATAGGATCAACGATCCTACTTGGGCGATTCACCCCTAACAATCCTCCTTAAAAATGACTCCTGTTTTGGAAACGATTCTACTAGAAATAATTCCAAACGAAACAATTTCAAACAAAATGATTCTACTTAAGAACAATTCAAAAACTTGGATGATCTTGCTTTTTGGATATTAGTAGGATCATACCTTGGACAATTTAATCGTAGCCATCCTAATTGACTAACTATTGATTTGAGACTTGGATTAACAATTGCACTTCTGGGATCTTCATGATCCAACTGTCATGTCTGACTGTGTTAGTGTTCAATTATGGTGAAATTATTACACTAGCACTGACTCCCATGTCCAGGATCGTTAATGGCGAGTTAACTACTCATTAATACACCAGCAGATGTCAAGCCAACAATCATGCCATTCTGGTTGAATTGATGTGGCTCGTGGACTTGGATTGGATGATTTTACCCAAAACAATCTTACTAGTAGGGTTGAAACGATCCGATTAGGAAACAATCCAACTTTATAGTGAGTTATTTCCTTGCATTCCTAGTTTTTATTTTGGGTTTTTTACCTGCTAGTACTTATCTTAGCAATGATTCCAAGATGGTTATTGTAGCATAGAAACATCAATATGGATGCCATTATTATGAATCAATTAAAATAATGGGACAAGTTTTTCCCATTGAACATAATGGAAAAGTTTGTAGTTGAATTAATTAGCCTTTTTAACCTAATATAATGCTTAAGATGTTAATGGAAAAGCCTCACAAGTGAGATTTATAACCTCAATCTTGAAAGGGGGAGCTCAACTCGAGCATCTATCTCCACCCATAAGAAAAACAATAAAAAGCACAAGAAGGGTTATGATTAGGAAAAGCTCAATCTAATCACACATTCTTCTCTCCTAATCACTCAAACACACCTTCAACTCAACACCTAATCACTCTACCAAGATTTTCAACTCATGGGTAAACTAAATCAAACCATGGATTAATAGAATGCTTCTATTCCACTCTAGCACTAGTTCTAGTCCCTACTAATAGTGATGCTTCTTTTTCAAGGAAGTTGTAGCTTCACAAGAATATCTTCACCAAGGAGTACAACATGTCTAGATCCTAAAAGCACATTGAGCATGGGAATGGAAAACATCAAGGGTGTTCAAACCCTCAAGCTCTAACAATCCAATGCTTGGACCTTCGTAACCCAATCATCACTTATGACTAGAAGCTAGCAAGCTTCCTCTCTCTCTCTCTCTCTCTCTCTCTCTCTCTCTCTCTCTCTCATAACACTCCACACTTAGTTAATCACAAGTAAGAATTAAAAAATATTCCCTCAAGCCCACACACACTCAAGCACTCACACATGCAAGAAAGCAACTCATCAAGACTCCATAGCTCATGATAATATAAACATGAAAGCATGCAAGAATTAAGAAGAGATTAAGATAAGAAATAATGAAGGAGCTTCCAATAATGAAGGAGCTTCCAATATTGATTATAAATGTAGATTATATTCTCCAAAAAAGTGTCTTTACACACTCCCGCAAGTCACTTATATACAATTGGGCTTTGCTCGGCCACCCACACTTATGGGGTGCCCAAACCTATTTTGATTACAAACTCAAGCCTTATATGGACCAAATTTTGTTACAATGGTAGGATTTTGGACATGTACAATGTGAAACATTTAGGTTAAGTTTTCCTTTTTGTGTAAGCATGGAAGATTGGTTTCTTATGTAACTCAAATTATCACACAACAACTCTATGCATTAGGATTGTTCTTGGGCTTCTCATTGGCAGCTCTGAGCTCCCATGTCCCCCCAGATTTCTCCTCAACTAGACTTATTTACATGAAGAAAAGTAAGCTGCCATATACTCAGCCTCCTTTTTTGTAGAAGAAAGGACCATTGTCGGTATAAGGATTGGTATGAGTATCGGTACTAGAGTCAATATATAAGTGTCGATATGTGCATCGGTATATTCAATATTGACAATTATATTGACGTCCATAACTCAAACACTTATACCAAAAATCTTGTACTTATGTTGCACAACTAACAAAATAATACTGATGATAGAAGGGAAAAAAGGTTTTAAAAAATCCTAATTCTAAGACATCGGTATGGGGTCATTCCCTTGTAGTGTTGGGTCAAAATCAATGTGAGGGTTTTTTGAGTTGTGTCTAAACCTTGGGGTCAAGATCTAATCATCCCCTGCCTAGAGTCTTTGGGTATAATCAATCTAACAAGTTTCCAAGTCTTGGGTTTTTCTTACATCTCTATTATGAAATCTTGGGTTTTTCTTACATCCCTATCAAAAAGTCCCCACATCTAAATAAATCTAGGTAGTTTTATACTTGTCTCCAAAAATATAGACTTAGCTTGAATTTTTCAGTCCTTTAGTCTAAAGCAATACTGTTAGGGGTTTTGCATTTGTTTTTAGCCATCCTTGATCTAAAGCCCTTGATTCTAAATAAATTGTGAGAGGTCCAAACCTAAGACCAAGAATTTGGATATGGCCTACATCCTTGGGTTGGAGTCCTTAGGGCCAAATCAATATAGATATTTTGGATATGGTGACTAACATCCTTGGGCTAGAGTCCTTAGGTACTAATCAATATGAATATAATGAATATGAATTACATCCTTAGGCACTCTAGCCTAGGGATCTGAATTACTCCTTAGGCTAGAGTTCTGTGGGGACCTAATCAATATGAAAATTTTCAAAAATGGTATGTCATAGGGAAAAATTTTGCAATATATAAACATTAAATGTGTATGTACACAATGTATTTCAAACTTTGTTCAAGTATTTTGAAGAACTTCATGTGAGGCTCAGGCTATAGAAAACTCCTCAGGTGAGATGGGCCTACTGTTGGAACTCTTGATCTCTTTCTTCTTCTCTAGGGGATGGACTTGCCTTCTCTAAAGGTTTCTTATTCATAGTTAGAGTTAGGAAGCTATTTTAGATGTTTGGGCTCTTAATAGAGAATTTATGAAAAATTTTAGATAAATGGTTGATGTTTATGTTGTTGAGATACGATTACCATATGGCCAATTTATATGTATAAGAGATAATGGTATAGCAAGACATATGGCCAGTTTATATGTATATAAGAGATAATGGCATAACAAGACATGATAAGGCTAAAACTTCCCATTATATATGTATGTGTATACATACATACATACATACATACATACATACATACATATATACATATACATACATACATATATATATATATATATATATATATATATATATATATATATATATATATATATTCATATAGATATATATAAATATATATACGTACACACACACACAACACACATAAATACATACATATATACATGCATACATACATACAGACATACACACACACATATATATTTATATATTTATATATTTATATATTTATATAGACACACACATATATAAGAGTTTCAAAATCAAGACCAAATATTTGGACTTGGATTGCGTTCTAACCTTTGGGGTAAAATAATTTTATTTCAAACCTAAAACTGAATCTTGGTGTTACGATTTAGCCATCTATAAATATTTTAGCCTTAAGTCTAGATATTTGAACTTGTTGATTCCAAATCTATGGGGACTTTTTTTTAAGTCTAAAACTTGTGTTTAGTTAACTATGAACTTTAATCATTAGTTAGATACAAAAATATCTAAGGATTTTAAATCTTGTAGTCAACTATGAACTTCAATCATTAGCTAGATACAAATACATATAAGGACTTTAAATCTTGACTTTAAATCTTAACACTTATCTTACACCCCTAGCATACTTTTCAAGTAGTTTCTTTGTTTAGATGTTGAGACAAGATTACATACACTTGTAGTCTGTGGGTTTCAAACAATCTAAGAGTTTAGAATTAAGTCCCAATATTTAATCCTGGCCTTCATCTTGAGCCTAAACTGCTTACATCCAAATTATTGTCAGGGGTTAAACTTGTCTCTAAATCTTATAGTCAAGTTCTAGTCATTAGTCATCCCCAACCTAGTCCTTGGATTCAAATTAATATGACGAGTTTTGGACTTGATTCCGAATCTTGGGACGGCTCAAATCTCTAGCCTAAAGTCCTTGGGTCTAAGTCAACCTATGTACTTTCACTCTTTAGTCTAAATTATTATAATTGGCTTACATCCTTGGCCTATATTTCTTAGGCCCAAGTCAAAGTGAGGTTTGAAACTTGTGTCCAAATCTAGAGTCATTATTGGGACCAATATAAATCTATATTACTTTCAAAATTAAATGGAGTTTATAAGCCTTATGCACTATGTTAAACCCTAAACCTAGCACCCAAGGGTGTAATAAACATGAGCTTGCATTAAAGAATACATAAATAAGAGAGCTTACCTCGACAATGTCAAGCCAAAGGAGGGGACAACAATGCAAGACCTGCAAAACATAACATGAAAAAAGTGATTAGTAACACATTTATGAGAAAAGATCTATGCATGAATCCATAGAGCCTATGTATGCTCTAATATGTGAGAGGATCCCACTTCACAATACTTGCTTGACCTCCTTACATTAGCATGCAAAGTCACTTCTCACTGAATTTTAACATAAGGAGGTCTAGCAGGCATTGTGAACGACTATGTCTATACAAATGTAAACTCTATGAATAGAGAGAATGTAAGGTCCCCCTGTTCCCACCGAGCAACGGATTCGGGTACTAGCAGCGGAAGTAGCACTTCTCGCACGGGACAGGGGTCCCACATTCGGGGCCTCGTCCACGGATATCCGGACAAGAGACTAATCCGTCGGTTTTTCCAAAACCGAACCCGGAAAAACTTCCCTTACCCGGAAAGCACGGGCGATTCCACCAGGATAATTTTTTTACTCTAACGTAGTCAAGATCATTACTGATCACGTTGATCCAACTGCACCTATAAAGATACTCGGTCGGATCAAGGAAGAAACTTGCACTTGGATCATTGGGATCAACGCTTTTTTCCCCATCAAGAGGCACAGCCGTTGATTCCTATCCATAGAACAATTACTATCCGGGACTTACTTCATCTATCGTAATAACAGAAATTGAGTCTCGGTTTACGGATCCATCAGTCCAGCCTAACCCCATCCGATCCCATGGGTTAGCCAACCGCCCAACCACTGTAGTGATGGGATCCAATTTGGAATTTGGTTAGGTTTTGTCCCGGGTACCAAGGAAAAGAGTTCCAAGGCCCCCTAGCCGGAATTTCATGCAAACATAAAACTAGCCACACCACTTACACACCCAATATGAAAATTGCCTTTTTCTTAGCATCAGCTAACTTTAAAACAATCCTTTAATGAAACCATAGTACCACTGATCACAATCTCCCAATTTATCCAGTTGATTCATAATTTCCCATCATTCCTTCATCAGAGTATCTATGGCATCATTGGCAACTAGAACGCTCACCACCTGTCCACACAGAGGCCGTTTCCATAGTTCCTAGCCCATAATACTCGGCAATATAATCACTTATCAAGATGGACTCTCGTTGAAGATCAGCAAGATCAACCAACAGATCCATATAAAAGAGCCATGGACTCATCCGTTGAGGACCAGCAAGGTCAGTCAACCAGATCCATGCCCGGTTTCACAAAACAACTCTTACTCCTTGTTCCAATATCTTCCTCGACGCACGCGTGGGTATCCTAGGCGACCCAGAGCCCGAGCACCGTATGGTCAGCACCCTCTAGGATCCTTCGCAGGTGACCTAGCGCTTCACTCATAGGCCGCTTCCTTGGTCCCTCATCCACCGTACCGGAAGCTCACCATTTTAATCGAACCGAGGCTGGTCAAGACCTCGGTCGACCTTGCTACGCGAGACGTCCTCCATTGACTCTCCGTCAGCAGTTGCAACTTTATCAGTTAGGTCTCCACGACCTTAATCACAAGACGGTCAAAATGCTTCCCCAGCATTCTTGACATAAAACAGCCATTTACAAACAGCATTTACAAACAGTTTACAAATACAGTTTCTATATTAACTCTCATTTTTCCACATTATCCCTCATTAATCCACATTACTTATTCCACATTCCATGTATATGTGTACTCATCCAATCACCTCCTTTTCCATCTCTTCACTTCAGATTCCTTCACATCACATATCATATATTCACATCCATATCCACATCCATACATCCACATCCACATCCACATTCACATCCATACATCCACATCTACATGCTTATCTCCATTTTCACATCCTCATTTATACATCCACATCCCATATCCACATTCATACATACACATCCATATCCACATCCACATTCACATCCACGCATCCACATCTACATGCTTACCTCCATTTTCACATCCTCATTTATACATCCACATCCCATATCCACATTCATACATACACATCCATACATCCACATCTACATCCACATACATACATACATCCACATCCACATTCCACATTCACATCTATACATCCACATCTACATTCACATTCACATACATCCACATCCACATTCCCATACATCCACATCTATACATCCACATTCCACATTCACATCTACATTCACATTCACATACATGCATCCACATCTACATGCTTACCTCCATTTTCACATCCTTATTTATACATCCAAATCCCATATCCACATTCATACATACACATCCATACATCCACATCTACATCCACATACATACATACATCCACATCCACATTCCACATTCACATATATACATCCACATCTACATTCACATTCACATACATCCACATCTACATTCACATTCACATACATCCACATCCTCATTCCCATTCACATCTATACATCCACATACATGCATACATCCACATCCACATTGCACATTCACATCTATACATCCACATCTACATCCACATTCACATACATCCACATCCACATTTCCATTCACATCTATACATCCACATCCATTCACATCTATACATCCACATCTACATCCACATTTACATCTATGCATATACATCTTCATGCATATATCCATTTTCATGTTCATACATCCACACTCCCATCTCCATATCCACACATCCACATACATACATCCATTTTCACATTCCCATTTATATAACCCCATATACCTTCACATCTAATCTTTTACATCACATCCATTCTCGCCCTATCACAACCCATATACATCTTATCCTATCACATACACTTCTTACCTCATCCCCCCATACACATCTTAATTCATCTTATCACATCCTAACTTATTTCATAAGCATCTTATCACCTCTTATCACACCTCTTATCACATCCTATCACTTTCCATACGCATCTTATCAATTCTTATCACATCTCATACACCTCTTATCACATCTTATCACATTTCATATCTTTTTTTAAAAAAAAGAGAATTCTTTTATTTGATATAAGATTTCTCTACACATTTATTTATACATAAATTCCATTTAAGGAGACTAACACTTTCGAAATTAAAATCAATCTTTTATGCATCTTCTTATGCATGATTTCAATTTGGTAGGGAATTATACTTTTAGAATAAAAGAATTTCTCTTATGCATCTAAGTTAAGCATAAAATCCAATTATGAGGAAAATCATACTTTTAGTATAAAAAGAATATCTTTTATGCATACCTATATGCATGAAATCCAATATGATAAAAGTAACACTTTTGATATAAAAATTTTTCCTTTATGCATACTTCTATGCATGAAAATTAAAAATGATAAAAGTAACACTTTTGATATAAAAATTTTCCTTTATGCATACTTCTATGCATGAAAATTAAAAATGATAAAAGTAACACTTTTGATATAAAATTTTTTCTTTATGCATACTTCTATGCATGAAAATTAAAAATGATAAAAGTAACACTTTTGATATAAAAATTTTCTTTTATGCATACTTTTATGTATGAAATAAAAATGATAAAAGTAACACTTTTGATATAAAAATTTATCCATTATGCATACTTCTATGCATGAAAATAAAAATGGTAAAAATAACACTTTTGATATAAAAATTTATCCTTTATGCATAATATTAAAATTCAATTTCTCCATGATTATAATGAAATTCTTTCAATTAATCTAGGATGATGATTCCTAGAATATGGTAGGAAGTCCTCTTTTTATGCTTTGAATGAAAATTTTTTATGCATAATTTTTATAAAAATTTTGCCATAGCTCCGCTGCTATGACTGATAAATCTCAATTTTTCTAAGGGATAAAGCTTATCATTAAGAAAATAATTAAAATGATTCTCTAATTGGATCCTTAATCCATAATGGATTGAATCATCAATATACATAAACTAAAAGCATAAGAAAAAGCCATTAATTTGGCCTCAAGCATAGCTTAATCTTGGGTTAAGGAAAAGCTTTATGAAAAGCTTGATTTGGATTGAGAATGGGTCATGAGTATGACCATTTCTTGAGTGAGAGAGAGAATTTACATAAGAATCATTAGAATTTAAACATAAATGAAAATTAACTTCAATAGCATTTATTAAATTATGTAACTCTTCACTACTATTCAAACTTCAATAGCATTTAAAAAAAACCATACCAATTAAACTTCTCAAGCTTGAGAGGGGTTGAGAAGAGAGAAACATTGAGAAATTATAGAAAGATGAATATTCACTAATTACCTTACAACTTGCTTGATTCTTTGTTCACGGTAGAGGCCCCCAACCAATCAATTGGTTAAGTATGTTGATGGAGCCACTAATGGGGATTGAAGAAAGAGGGAAGCTCCAAAAACTAGTGAATTATTAAATGAATTCACAGTTCTTGGCTTAGGTGGAGTAGAGTAACGATGCATAAACACTATATATTTTTCAACAAGGGTGAGGCTTCTATTTATAGGAAAAATTGAGCTCCTAACCAAACAAACTGATTCTAGAATTTTCTAAATCAGTTTGGTCAATATTTGACCATTTTTAGGTCAGTTAAGCTAACTTTTTGGAACTAGACTTGAATGAGGAGAGAGGAGAGATGAAATATCTCAATTTTTATGAGTTTAAAACTCATTCAAGCATGTGAAATATGCACCTCCTTTAAAGAACTCCCCTTCCTTACATATGTCATACTTTTAATATTGCTCATAGTTTTTTACTAATAAACCTTGTACATTTTCAACTCTTCATCTTATGTGAAATATGCACCTCCTTTAAAGAACTCCCCTTCCTTACATATGTCATACTTTTAATATTGCTCATAATTTTTTTCTAATAAACCTTGTACATTTTCACCTCCTTCATCTTATGTGAAATATGCACCTCCTTTAAAGAACTCCTCTTCCTTACATATGTCATACTTTTAATATTGCTCATAATTTTTTACTAATAAACCTTGTACATTTTCAACTCTTCATCTTATGTGAAATATGCACCTCCTTTAAAGAACTCCTCTTCCTTACATATGTCATACTTTTAATATTGCTCATAATTTTTTACTAATAAACCTTGTACATTTTCAACTCTTCATCTTATGTGAGTATTTACTCATTTTTGGGTATCTTCTTTTTCAAATTGGATTTATCTCCTCCCTACACTTGGATTGATGCTATTGGTCCATAGGAACCTTAATTGGACCATAATCCAAAAATTTCTGAAAATCTAGACCCTTAGACTAAGGTCCTTTATACATATTTCCAATTAATTTCAATTGCACATTGGAAAGTTCTTTTTGAATTTCTGTTTCAGGGAAACTTATTTTAATAAGATGAGATAATTTTCTATCCAAAAATATTAAAAATCTGAATATTCTCTCTCTAGAATATTTTCTCTCTCTAGGTTAAAACAGTTAGAAACAAGTCTTTTATATTTCTGAAGAGGGATTGATTATAGAAGAAGATACTAGACATCAAAAAGGGGTTTGGGGGAGGAATCTTACATTCTACCCCACTTAAAAAACGCGAGATGTCCTCATCTCGCAAACTGGGATAATTTCGCAAGATGCACGAATTATGAGACTTAGAGAAAAATTTAAATCAGGATTAACCACCAAGAAAAAGTCTCAAAGAGAGCAAGATTCAAGATAAGAACAAGATTTAAACTTTATTCATTCTCAGAACTTATATAGTAAAGATAGAAGAACTCTTTACACTTCCATAAGCCCGTCCATCATATGATCACAAAAGCAGCACTCACAAGCTGCGCATGTATAAGGTAACTCATCTATGGGAATAATTCTGTTGGTTATTGCTGCACCTATCTCAGTGGTATGAGGTGTTCTAACAAAAGGACCTTTGAGAGGCAAGCCAAAAACGGGGTAAAGGCATATCTTCTCATGAGGAAGAAAACACGCCAGTAAGAAGACCCGCTCAGAAAACCCAGGATGTCTTGATCTCATGACGCAGTAGTATCGGGGACCCAAACCCAAAGCTTCAATAACCATGGCCAAGCGGACATTATTACGGAAGTGCTGCTGACCCCAGGGTGTTACCCTAGTTATGTCTTGATAGGTCCGCCATTTGGTCTGCGCTACAGAAGTTCCCAAGTGAGGGAAAAGTGAGCGCTCATACTGTTCTATAAAATCCTTCTTCACAGACTCACTTGCGTCTTGAAGGTGAGGAATCATTATGGATAAAACTAATTCTTGTTGCCAAGCCATGAAGGAGATTAGGAAGAAAGGAGATCGATGGGAGTAAGATTACTGTGAGCGACAAGTAAAAGTTACGACTTATATAAAGGAAGGAGCTAGCGTAACTTAGAAGCCAACGGTAGCTTGCCACTGAAGTTTTACCGTCTTTCCATGATTTGGGTTTGGCACAATTTTCTATAGAAGGCATTAAGAACTTTGAGATGAGGAGATAAAAGAAGCTCGTAAGCTAAGTCACTTACTTTCTTTGAAGTCAGATAAGGCTTACAATATCTGGGGGATAACTTCTTAAACTCCCCAATAGATAAAGAACTTCTTTTGTGCCGTACTCGAATGAAGACCAAAACCTTGGTATCCAAAACACCGATTTTCACTTCTGAACTCATTGTTCTGAATCCTTAAAACAGCGTGACTCCTGAGAAGTATTCTAGGGAAAGGGTCTTCCTTTTTTTAAACAGAATCTTTCTTTTATTTTTGAGAGGGAATAATTTTAAGATCAAAAAGGGAGATTCTTACTCCTGTATGCCTCGAAGGCTGGGGAGGAATCTTACATTCTACCCCACTTAAAAAAGTGTGAGATGTCCTCATCTCGCCAAGTAGAGGACAACTCTTTTTCTTAAGATCCAATTTATTCTAGGGTTCCTTATATTCTGGTCAACCCAACAGAATACGGGGATAAATATCCCTTATATAGAACTCATCATTAAATAAATTCATTTCAGATCATATCATTCATATCTTTAACACGATAATGGTCCATCAGATCGAAAATTTTTCTTTTTGAACATTCCTCCACGGGAATTTCAGTCAAGCAAGTTTTCAATTTGTCATCCCTTAACTTGATATACCGAGTCAAGTGTTAACAGTAGCACTTTGACAGCATAATCCACTAATCTCATAGTGATTTGCTGAAATCATTATCATCATTTATCATTACAGGGACTCGTCCCATTCATCCTCATTGCGGTTTTGCTCAAGTTATTATATTTCAACTAAATTTCAAAAATCATCATTTTTCAATCAGAATCCCAATCAATTCATCAGTTCCCAAACAGAATTAAAAATCATATCAACCACATTCAAATTCATCATCTGGATAGCATTAACGCTTATAATTTCAAGTCTTAGATTTACTCGTATATACTATCAGTAAAGAGCTGCAGTTATACTCTCGGTATATACGGATAGTCACGGCCCTTGGAATTATAAGGTAAATACCATCATGTCTAGGCCTCAAGCAAGCCAAGGATTCTATATAATTGCGGTACTTCCATCTGAAGACCCAATTACCAAATTACGAATTTCAATTTGAATATCAAATTGTATGAATTATATCACACAATTACAACCTTTTTGTGTTTCTTGATAAATTTCTGACCTATTTGTCTTCTCAATTGATCTTTATTAACCAAATGCTCTGATACCAACTGTAAGGTCCCCCTGTTCCCACCGAGCAATGGATTCGGGTACTAGCAGCGGAAGTAGCACTTCTCGCACGGGACAGGGGTCCCACATTCGGGGCCTCGTCCACGGATATCCGGACAAGAGACTAATCCGTCGGTTTTTCCAAAACCGAACCCGGAAAAACTTCCCTTACCCGGAAAGCACGGGCGATTCCACCAGGATAATTTTTTTACTCTAACGTAGTCAAGATCATTACTGATCACGCTGATCCAACTGCACCTATAAAGATACTCGGTCGGATCAAGGAAGAAACTTGCACTTGGATCATTGGGATCAACGCTTTTTTCCCCATCAAGAGGCACAGCCGTTGATTCCTATCCATAGAACAATTACTATCCGGGACTTACTTCATCTATCGTAATAACAGAAATTGAGTCTCGGTTTATGGATCCATCAGTCCAGCCTAACCCCATCCGATCCCATGGGTTAGCCAACCGCCCAACCACTGTAGTGATGGGATCCAATTTGGGATTTGGTTAGGTTTTGTCCCGGGTACCAAGGAAAAGAGTTCCAAGGCCCCCTAGTCGGAATTTCATGCAAACATAAAACTAGCCACACCACTTACACACCCAATATGAAAATTGCCTTTTTCTTAGCATCAGCTAACTTTAAAACAATCCTTTAATGAAACCATAGTACCACTGATCACAATCTCCCAATTTATCCAGTTGATTCATAATTTCCCATCATTCCTTCATCAGAGTATCTATGGCATCATTGGCAACTAGAACGCTCACCACCTGTCCATACAGAGGCCGTTTCCATAGTTCCTAGCCCATAATACTCGGCAATATAATCACTTATCAAGATGGACTCTCGTTGAAGATCAGCAAGATCAACCAACAGATCCATATAAAAGAGCCATGGACTCATCCGTTGAGGACCAGCAAGGTCAGTCAACCAGATCCATGCCCGGTTTCACAAAACAACTCTTACTCCTTGTTCCAATATCTTCCTCGACGCACGCGTGGGTATCCTAGGCGACCCAGAGCCCGAGCACCGTATGGTCAGCACCCTCTAGGATCCTTCGCAGGTGACCTAGCGCTTCACTCATAGGCCGCTTCCTTGGTCCCTCATCCACCGTACCGGAAGCTCACCATTTTAATCGAACCGAGGCTGGTCAAGACCTCGGTCGACCTTGCTACGCGAGACGTCCTCCATTGACTCTCCGTCAGCAGTTGCAACTTTATCAGTTAGGTCTCCACGACCTTAATCACAAGACGGTCAAAATGCTTCCCCAGCATTCTTGACATAAAACAGCCATTTACAAACAGCATTTACAAACAGTTTACAAATACAGTTTCTATATTAACTCTCATTTTTCCACATTATCCCTCATTAATCCACATTACTTATTCCACATTCCATGTATATGTGTACTCATCCAATCACCTCCTTTTCCATCTCTTCACTTCAGATTCCTTCACATCACATATCATATATTCACATCCATATCCACATCCATACATCCACATCCACATCCACATTCACATCCATACATCCACATCTACATGCTTATCTCCATTTTCACATCCTCATTTATACATCCACATCCCATATCCACATTCATACATACACATCCATATCCACATCCACATCCACATCCACATTCACATCCACGCATCCACATCTACATGCTTACCTCCATTTTCACATCCTCATTTATACATCCACATCCCATATCCACATTCATACATACACATCCATACATCCACATCTACATCCACATACATACATACATCCACATCCACATTCCACATTCACATCTATACATCCACATCTACATTCACATTCACATACATCCACATCCACATTCCCATACATCCACATCTATACATCCACATTCCACATTCACATCTACATTCACATTCACATACATGCATCCACATCTACATGCTTACCTCCATTTTCACATCCTCATTTATACATCCACATCCCATATCCACATTCATACATACACATCCATACATCCACATCTACATCCACATACATACATACATCCACATCCACATTCCACATTCACATCTATACATCCACATCTACATTCACATTCACATACATCCACATCTACATTCACATTCACATACATCCACATCCCCATTCCCATTCACATCTATACATCCACATCTACATCCACATACATGCATACATCCACATCCACATTGCACATTCACATCTATACATCCACATCTACATCCACATTCACATACATCCACATCCACATTTCCATTCACATCTATACATCCACATCCATTCACATCTATACATCCACATCTACATCCACATTTACATCTATGCATATACATCTTCATGCATATATCCATTTTCATGTTCATACATCCACACTCCCATCTCCATATCCACACATCCACATACATACATCCATTTTCACATTCCCATTTATATAACCCCATATACCTTCACATCTAATCTTTTACATCACATCCATTCTCGCCCTATCACAACCCATATACATCTTATCCTATCACATACACTTCTTACCTCATCCCCCCATACACATCTTAATTCATCTTATCACATCCTAACTTATTTCATAAGCATCTTATCACCTCTTATCACACCTCTTATCACATCCTATCACTTTCCATACGCATCTTATCAATTCTTATCACATCTCATACACCTCTTATCACATCTTATCACATTTCATATCTTTTTTTAAAAAAAAGAGAATTCTTTTATTTGATATAAGATTTCTCTACACATTTATTTATACATAAATTCCATTTAAGGAGACTAACACTTTCGAAATTAAAATCAATCTTTTATGCATCTTCTTATGCATGATTTCAATTTGGTAGGGAATTATACTTTTAGAATAAAAGAATTTCTCTTATGCATCTAAGTTAAGCATAAAATCCAATTATGAGGAAAATCATACTTTTAGTATAAAAAGAATATCTTTTATGCATACCTATATGCATGAAATCCAATATGATAAAAGTAACACTTTTGATATAAAAATTTTTCCTTTATGCATACTTCTATGCATGAAAATTAAAAATGATAAAAGTAACACTTTTGATATAAAAATTTTCCTTTATGCATACTTCTATGCATGAAAATTAAAAATGATAAAAGTAACACTTTTGATATAAAAATTTTTCTTTATGCATACTTCTATGCATGAAAATTAAAAATGATAAAAGTAACACTTTTGATATAAAAATTTTCTTTTATGCATACTTTTATGTATGAAATAAAAATGATAAAAGTAACACTTTTGATATAAAAATTTATCCATTATGCATACTTCTATGCATGAAAATAAAAATGGTAAAAATAACACTTTTGATATAAAAATTTATCCTTTATGCATAATATTAAAATTTAATTTCTCCATGATTATAATGAAATTCTTTCAATTAATCTAGGATGATGATTCCTAGAATATGGTAGGAAGTCCTCTTTTTATGCTTTGAATGAAAATTTTTTATGCATAATTTTTATAAAAATTTTGCCATAGCTCCGCTGCTATGACTGATAAATCTCAATTTTTCTAAGGGATAAAGCTTATCATTAAGGAAATAATTAAAATGATTCTCTAATTAGATCCTTAATCCATAATGAATTGAATCATCAATATACATAAACTAAAAGCATAAGAAAAAGCCATTAATTTGGCCTCAAGCATAGCTTAATCTTGGGTTAAGGAAAAGCTTTATGAAAAGCTTGATTTGGATTGAGAATGGGTCATGAGTATGACCATTTCTTGAGTGAGAGAGAGAATTTACATAAGAATCATTAGAATTTAAACATAAATGAAAATTAACTTCAATAGCATTTATTAAATTATGTAACTCTTCACTACTATTCAAACTTCAATAGCATTTAAAAAAAACCATACCAATTAAACTTCTCAAGCTTGAGAGGGGTTGAGAAGAGAGAAACATTGAGAAATTATAGAAAGATGAATATTCACTAATTACCTTACAACTTGCTTGATTCTTTGTTCACGGTAGAGGCCCCCAACCAATCAATTGGTTAAGTATGTTGATGGAGCCACTAATGGGGATTGAAGAAAGAGGGAAGCTCCAAAAACTAGTGAATTATTAAATGAATTCACAGTTCTTGGCTTAGGTGGAGTAGAGTAACGATGCATAAACACTATATATTTTTCAACAAGGGTGAGGCTTCTATTTATAGGAAAAATTGAGCTCCTAACCAAACAAACTGATTCTAGAATTTTCTAAATCAGTTTGGTCAATATTTGACCATTTTTAGGTCAGTTAAGCTAACTTTTTGGAACTAGACTTGAATGAGGAGAGAGGAGAGATGAAATATCTCAATTTTTATGAGTTTAAAACTCATTCAAGCATGTGAAATATGCACCTCCTTTAAAGAACTCCCCTTCCTTACATATGTCATATTTTTAATATTGCTCATAGTTTTTTACTAATAAACCTTGTACATTTTCAACTCTTCATCTTATGTGAAATATGCACCTCCTTTAAAGAACTCCCCTTCCTTACATATGTCATACTTTTAATATTGCTCATAATTTTTTTCTAATAAACCTTGTACATTTTCACCTCCTTCATCTTATGTGAAATATGCACCTCCTTTAAAGAACTCCTCTTCCTTACATATGTCATACTTTTAATATTGCTCATAATTTTTTACTAATAAACCTTGTACATTTTCAACTCTTCATCTTATGTGAAATATGCACCTCCTTTAAAGAACTCCTCTTCCTTACATATGTCATACTTTTAATATTGCTCATAATTTTTTACTAATAAACCTTGTACATTTTCAACTCTTCATCTTATGTGAGTATTTACTCATTTTTGGGTATCTTCTTTTTCAAATTGGATTTATCTCCTCCCTACACTTGGATTGATGCTATTGGTCCATAGGAACCTTAATTGGACCATAATCCAAAAATTTCTGAAAATCTAGACCCTTAGACTAAGGTCCTTTATACACATTTCCAATTAATTCCAATTGCACATTGGAAAGTTCTTTTTGAATTTCTGTTTCAGGGAAACTTATTTTAATAAGATGAGATAATTTTCTATCCAAAAATATTAAAAATCTAAATATTCTCTCTCTAGAATATTTTCTCTCTCTAGGTTAAAACAGTTAGAAACAAGTCTTTTATATTTCTGAAGAGGGATTGATTATAGAAGAAGATACTAGACATCAAAAAGGGGTTTGGGGGAGGAATCTTACAGAGAATACCTTATGCATAGAAAAACAGAGCATAACGTCATATATGCTATATGCATAAGAGATTATTATTATTTTTTAAAAGCTTCCATCTGTGCATAGCACTCCACATCAAAAAAGCATGAAGCCCTATCCATAAGCTCTATGCATAAGGCTTATACATAAGCCTTCTACATAACTCATTATGTATGGTGCCTAGGACACCCATGCGTATATCGTGGAAGATATGTATGATGGTTAAAATAATTATTGTAATCTGTTACTAGATCTCGTTGGCTGACCAACTAGTCTCAAAAACGGAGAGTCCAGAGTGATACTGTTTTTTTGAGAAACAAGGAACTGGATGGAATTTTTGAGTAATGACATCTGTAACCACCAATAATTGTTTGTCAATGGATTATTTTATATGTTAAAGTTTTAAAGAGGAGTGTGTGCGTATCTGTATTCAAAAGCGAAAGTTAAGAAAGGCATTCAATTATGGGTGGATGAGTAATTGTCTGGTTCTACTGATTCCAGTGGTGGTTGGGTGGTGGGGGCTAACCCATGGGCCGGATGGGGTAGGCTAGAATCAGTGGAGTTTTAATAATTAAATTGAAATAATAGGAATACGCTTTAGAATTCGAGTAGTTAAATAAAAACCTGAAGAATTTCTCAAATGAGTAGATCAATGGTTGTGCCTGACTTCGGCTAGGAAAAAAGCGTTGATTTCCTCAAATGATTAGATCAACGGCTGTGCTTGATTTTGGTTAGAAAAAAAGCGTTGATTTCTTCAAACTAAGTCAGTGATAGTTTTCCTTCTATCTGGTTTAATCAGGTGAAGGATAGTTTGGCCTCTTGACCCCGTTAGAAAATTCGTTAAGAAAATCAAAAAGGTGGAATCATCCCCATTTTCCGGGCAAGGAAAATTTTCTCGGCTTCGGTTTCAGAATGACCACCAGATTAGTCTCGTGTCCGAGCATTCAAGGGCGAGGCCCCAAGTGAAAAACCCTGCCCTGCGCAAGAGGAAGCTACTTCCACTGCTAGGCAACCAGGAATCCGGTGCATGGAGGGGGCAGAGGGGTCTCACATGGAGGAGAGACAGAGCTTGAGTTCCTTGCAAGCAAACACACACACAAGAGAGTGCAAGACACAAGAGAAATGAATGTGGATTGACGTGTGGATTGATGTGGATGGATGAGTGGATAGTGTGGATTGATGTGAATGATGTGGATGGATGTATGGATGATATGGATGGATGTGTGGGTAATGTGGATTGATGTGTGGGTAATGTGGATTGACATGGATGGATGTATGGATGATGTGGATTGATGTGTGGGTAATGTGGATTGACGTGTGGATTGATGTGTGGATTGATGTGTGGATTGATGTGGATGGATGAGTGAATAATGTGGATTGATGTGGATGATGTGGATGGATGTATGGATGATATGGATTGATGTGTGGGTAATGCGGATTGACATGAATGGATGTATGGATGATGTGGATTGATGTGTGGATAATGTGGATTGATATGGATGGATGTATGGATGATGTGGAATTGACGTGTGGATTGATGTGGAGGATGGATGTATGGAAGATGTGGATGGATGTGTGGATAATGTGGATTGATGTGGATGGATGTATGGATGATGTGGATTGGTGTGGATGATGTGGATGGATGTATGGATGATGTGGATTGATGTGTGGATAATGCGATTGGATGTGATTTGATGTGGATTGATGTGGATTGGTGTGGATGATGTGGATTGATGTGTGGATGATGCGATTGGATGTGACTTGATGTGTGGATGATGCGATTGGATGTGTGGATGATGCGATTGGATGTGATTTGATGTGGGAATGATATGATGTGATAGGGATCGATGAAAAAAAAATTATGGGAAGATGAGAAAAGATGGGGACTAATGTGAAAGGATGTGGAGTGATGAGAAAAAATGGAAATATTGTTGGAACTGTATTTGTATGTGAAATCTGTTTTTAAATGACTGTTTTATGTCAAGAATGATGGGGAAGCATTTTGACCGTCTTGTGGTGAATGAGGTCGTGGAGACCTCATTCACAAACTAATAAAGTTGCAACAGTTGACGGAGAGTCAACGGAGGACGTCTCGCGTAGCAAGGTCATTGGCCGAGGTCTTGACCAGCCTCGGTTTGATTTAAATGGTGAGCTTCCGGTACAGTGGATGAGGGACCAAGGAAGCGGCCTATGAGTGAAGCGCTAGGTGACCTGCGAAGGATCCTAGAGGGTGCTGGCCATACGGTGCTCGGGCTCTGGGTCACCGAAGATACCCACATGTACATCGGGGGAAGATATTGGAACAAGGAGTAAGAGTTGTTTTCTGAATTCGGGCATGGATCTGGCTGGTTGACCTTGCTGGTCCTCAACGGATGAGTCCATGGCTCTTTTATATGGATCCGTTGGTTGATCTTGCTGATCTTCAAGGGAGATTCTATTTTGATATGTGAACATATTGCCACTTACTATGAGCTAGGAACTATCGAAAAGGTCCCTGAGTGAACAGGTGGTGAGCGTTCTGGTTGCCAATGATGCCATAGGTACACCGATGAAGGAATGATTGGAAATAAGGATTCAACCGGAGATTTTGAGAATTGTGATCAGTGACACAATGGTTTCATTAAATGATTGTTTTAAAGATAGCTGAGAAAAGGCAATTTCATACTGTGATCAATGACACAATGGTTTCATTAAATGATTGTTTTAAAGATAGCTGATGCTGAGAAAAGGCAATTTCATATTGGGTGTGTAAGTGGTGTGACTAGTTTTAAGTTTGCATGAATATCCGGCTAGGGGGCTTGGGAACTCTTTTCCCTGGTACACGGGACAAAACCTAACCAAATTCTTAATTGGATCCCATCACTACAGTGGTTGGGCGGTTGGCTAACCCACGGGACTGGATGGGGTTAGGTTGGACTGATGGATCCTTAAATTTAGACTCAATTCTCTCATGGTACGATAGATGAAGTAAATCCCGGACAAAAATTGTTATATGGAAAAGAATCAATGGCTGTGCCTCTCAATTGTTATATGGAAAAGAATCAATAGATGTGCCTCTCAATGAGGAAAAAAGCATTGGTCCCTATGATCCAAGTGCAATCTTTTCCCTGATCTGACTTGGGACTTACGGGTTTGGTCAGATCAGTTCAGTTAGTTAAGGCTTTTGACTACGTTAGAGAAAAGTTATTCCAAAGGAATCGCCCGTGCTTTCCGGGCAAGGGAAGTTTCCCGGGATCGGTTTTGGAAGAACCGATGGATTAGTCTCTTGTCCGGATATCCGTGGGGGGAGGCCCCAAGTGTGAGACCCTGCCCCGCGCAAAAAGTGCTACTTCTGCTGCTAGAACCCCTAAATTCGTTGCGCGGTGGGGTTAGGGACCTCACAGTATTTATGTTCTCTAAGCTTTCTCCACAACCCACCCCAAACAATGTTCATTTGCAAGAAACTGCAAATCGAACAAATTAACAATGTCTTGGAAATTGGATGGAATATTGTGGAGGGGTTTCACAAAAAGGGGACATCTACTCATGTAAAGTGGTGCCTTCAAGTGTGACCTTTCGATACTTGAAGACTCGTCAGAGCTTATCCATTCGATTTTTCTATAAACAATGGATGAGTGAACGATGGATGAAGAAGAATGGGGAGTGGATTCCCTTGCAATCAAGTGAGGGTGTGGATACACCCATAGATTTATCTGTGACTCTTCCTGATGATGGTTCAATTGAGGTGGTGAATGCAAGCAATTAATGGAGCTTAGGAGATGTTCGATAGCATTTGCTCATTCTGGGATTTTAAGATGTCCAAGAAGCAAGCATCAAGATTGACCGACGAAAGGTGAGCTTTGATAATTTGCGTTGCTTTGTGTTTTTTGAATATGTTGTTTTATTTATTACACTTTAATTTCCTTGTTTAGATTGGAAGACATTTAGAGAAGAGCTTAAAGGTTTGCAAAGACTGGAGTAACGGTGGATGCAAATTTCAACTTCAAAATTAGTGTCGCAAGTCGTCGAGGGGCTATTTGTCTTTTTTTTTATAATTAAGATGGTTTTGCATCAAACCTATTATAAAATGATGGTTCCTTGTGAATGACCACTTGTGTTATGTCTTGTCAATTTAATTTATATTTTTATATAAATTTGGGGTTATTTATTGGTCACTTATAGTCTTAAATGGCTAATGTTTAATTTTGAGGTTTATAAATATAGGACCTCTCTCATTTGCTAACACTTTGTTTTGAAGTTCCTCTCTCTTTCACCCCTCATCTCTCCATTTCTAGCATTCGTCACTCCCTTCTAGCATGGACCCAAACATGGCATACGAGAGGTTTCTCGAGTTCTTGAAGAGGACTGAGTGGCCTGACAGAGAGGAACTTTTCTTCATCTTCTCCCACGAGATTGACTTTGGAACAACCATCCTCTTGGTAAACAGAAGAGAACTACATAGGTACTCTTGACTACATGGAGGAGTACATGAGGCCCTGGATTGTCAAGCTACCACAGGAGGACGGTGATTGGGTGTCGATCTCCCATGATATATCAACAAGAATGACACGAATTCCCTTATTTAGGAGGTTGCAAAAACTCCAAGATATTGTGCTCCTTCATGGTCACTACAAGCAGATCACCAAGAAGGAGATGCTTGCACTTCAGAGGGGGGAAGATTGGCCTTGATTTTCTCTCTTGGGTTGCCACCTTCATATAACTTTGTGGTGAGCAAGACTCTGATGAAGAGGTAGAGGTGGAGGATGTCTCAATTGGAGGCATGGTACAAGGCAAGGAGGAGGATCCTAAACCTGAGGTCCTCAACCAGCTTGTTGAGGTCGTTATGGCCAAAGATCTCCTCCTCCAAATTGAGGCACCTCAATCTGGTGAAGCATCCTCATCAAAGGCATTGGTGCCATACTCTGGAGAGACAAGTGCCTCAGCCACAACAGAGGGTGGAGAAGAGGTGGAGGAGGGTCCTATACCCTAGATGTACCAGATGTGGGCAAGGGAAAGGAGACTACACATGAGATGCCGGAGCTTGAGCTTAGTAAGCTCAGCTCTGTGGTGATTGAAGGGGAGGAATTCCTCTTTTTATATGACCTAGAAAAGGTCTACAAGCTCAACCAAGCCGAGTGCCTCTCCTTGCTAGCTATGAATGATGAATTTCCCATCGACAATAAGGGCCCATAGGCTTTGCAAACAAGGGCTTGTTCTGGTGGAAGGTGGTGTGCATGAGTCGGTGATGATCTTGAAATAAGCAATTGCAGAGGCTGATCAAAGCCTTGTGGGGCTGAGGAGGAGTTTAGCTCAGGAACGATTGTCACCGACACCAAAGCCAGAGGACGCTACATTAGTGTTGTTGGAGGAACACAAGTCCTCCATTAACATTTGCAAGCCTGAGGTGGTTATCTCTGATTTCATACACATGGTAAGATAAATTATGTATGAATCTAATAAATATAATTGATAATACTACTAGAATTTCACTAATCCTCTTTTTTGTGTGCAGCATATAGTCTCTGTAGATGCTTGGGCTCAACGTAAAGGTGGCACACGTGAGGGTTTTGGAAGAGATGCTGCGTTGGCCCATTACATGGGTTGTATTGCACCTCAACACCTTGTTGTGGTGCACAATGCATTTAGCTCCATGGCAAGCTTCTACATGTTAGCCCTCAAAGTACTTAGCAAGGTCCTATGCTTGTCAAAACGATTCCAAGAAATGCTGACAAGATAGTGCTCATCTCAACAAGGCTACACAGTAGCATACGCTGCCTTCCAAGGGGGTTACGCTTCTAAAGTGCTTGCACACACTACATTTGCGGAGAGTGTTGGTGAGAAGGACCCAGATTGTGTCGTCAATGCCATATTGTCAGGGACCCTTCTAGCTAGCAAGCAGAGACGTAAGACTGTAGCTAGGCGTCTAGAACATTATGAGTTAGCTTGAAAATTTATTGTAGATACTGTGTTCGACAATCAATGTAAATCCTTTTTATTAATACCAGTGAGTTTTTTATACAATGTCTACATAAAGTTTGAATAATGTAAGTTTTCATGATATGAGAGAGAGAGAGAGAGAGAGAGAGAGAGAGAGAGAGAGAGAGAGAGAGAGAGAGAGAGAGAGAGAGCCATTGTGGATAACACTGGATTGCATGCATGTTTAGTTTGTGGTATTAGTAAATGATTAATTTGGGCCAACTTCCCATGATGTCTCCCCCTGTCCTCTCTGACCACAATGAGTGTGTAGTTCTGTCTGATTTAGCCAACACCCAGGTCTAATTGATAGCAAGGCCTATGTGAATGTGAATAATTTTTTAAGCCTTCAAACTATACATACTAATAAGTGAAATATACAAATCACCCTTGTAAATGAAATATACAAATCAAATACATTTAATTTTTTTTATACATATACACATGCAATCAAGGCCTTGATAGACAACTTGAGAAGCACTAAAAAGAGAATATATTAAGTGATGTTTTACATTGTCCAATCATGTACATCATAAGGGAAAATATTTAGAGGTTATAACATCGAATGGTATGTGCTAGCTTCATGTCTTTACACATGATTGTGACCCACTTTGCATGGATTGCACATAGGTTAGAATCTTCAAACATGGTGACCAAAAATGCCTCTGCTGCTTCTTGGATTGCAACCAAGGCAAGGCTTTTCATCCTCTTGTCTCGGCCCCCTAAATCGTGTAGTATCTCTTTGACAAGACGTGCAAAAGGAGCTCTCAGGATGAGGAGGTCGACACTCTTCTGGAACCTCTGAATCTCCTTTAGAGCTGCCACGCCATTGCGTTGTTTCCTCCTCTTGGGGCACGAGGAGGAGGATTTCTTGGGGCAAGTGTTCGAGGAGGACGTGCATGAGCACTCCAATCTCGTGCACGTTTATGCCGAGAGGATGATAGAGCTCCTTCAGCCTGTTGCTTCTTCTGTTGTGCTACTGCTGCTTTCGTTGTGCTGCTGCTCCTTCAGCCTGCTGCTTCTTCTGTTGTGGTGCTGCTTTCGTTGTTGTTGCTGCTGCCACCTCTTCTCGTGTTGACAAAATGGACCCATGCCTCGATGCAAGCTCCTCCCCCCAGTTGTGGAACGTATTGGGGCGATAGGAATATCAGCCCATGGCACTCCATCAGGGTCAACATCACTCCTTATCTCTTGATCAGGGTTAGTGGTGGTGGCCGAGTCAGTGGTGTCCGGATGAGGGGGAGGTGGAGGTGGAGGTGGAGGTGGTAGTGGAGGACGATGAGGTGATGGTGGATGCTTACATGCAGTGTTTGCGAACCATGGCAAAAAGTGAAGTCAAAATATAGAAATGAGAATGAATGACACTATTACACCTTTATATAAAGTCATTTATAATGTGTTCAGATAGTCTGAAACTGGTCAAAAAATATAAAATCGGCTAAAAAATACATCATCAGGGTCAACATCACTCCTTATCTCTCGATTAGGGTCAGTGGTGGTGGCCGAGTCAGTGGTGTTCGGATGAGGTGGAGGTGGAGGTGGAGGTGGAGGTGGAGGACGATGAGTGATGGTGGATGCTTACGTGCAGTGTTTTTCGTGCGAACCATGGCAAAAAGTGAAGTCAAAATATAGAAATGAGAATGAATGACACTATTACACCTTTATATAAAGTCATTTATAATGTGTTCAGATAGTCTGAAACTGGCCAAAAAATACAAAACCACCAAATTAGACACATTTAACCCAACGTCTGCCATGTCTTGCCATTGTGGCATGCCATGCAACATGGCTTGCTCTTGAACTTCCATTCCACTTCTCTATGTTTTCCTCCTTCCTTTTGATTCGTGCGGCTTTAGCAATTACTGACATTCGAGCCTTTTCCCTAGTAACATTTCTTGCAAGATTGTTGTTGCGATAGAACCAATTAAACATCTTCACAAGATAATTGCTATACGTGTCTTCCCTCCACCATTTCGAGTATTCTTGAAGTACACTCCTTTGGCTGCATAATGTGATTTTTCCATGCCTTGGGCGCTGAACATATCGAAGGACTCGTATTTTTGTAGAAAATATGGTCCATGTGCATATACAATGTGCTATGAAAAAATGTCCAAGTATGAAATTATGAAGACAAATGTTTATGGAATTTTAGTAAGCAATTGCAATGGTAATTAATGAATGGCGATAATTAAGATAAGAATATCTTACCATGTAATATGTTATGGAGGTATCTCCCCAACTCTCACTAACAAGCTTGATGAATTCTGTCACATCGAACACACTTTGTTCTTCTTGAGTTGTTGTGCTCTTTAACATAGTTGTCACAACCTTGTCAAAGTAAGCCCACAACTTCTTTCACTTGTTTTGTAGATTTGGATCCTTGTTGAGATCTGTGGTGCACTTGCAAAGATCTTTCTAATGCTCCTATCGTAGGCTCCTCCCTCGATCATTCATAGGATGCAAGAATCGCCTTGCCTTTGCACCGCTCATTGACACTTGTTGAGCAACAATATGATGTGCCCCAGACTTCTTAAAATCTTTTACATTCTTTACATTCCTGCCATGCACTCCCAAAGAGTTGAGGAGCTCCTCCACTTGCCTTATTGCTTGGACTGCTGGCTGCAGAGTGAATGCATAGTCAATGTGAAGCTTAAGCAACCTATCAAAAATCCTCATCATGGCATGCAATGTGCAAAAGTGTATAATTTTCAGTGGGAAAGGAATAATTGGTGCCCAATTTGGATCCTTTGTGTCCCTATTGGGTGTTGCATCTAAATCGGAAGACAAGATCCTCTCCACCCATCAGAGCTCGTCCTCGCTCTTTGGCTTGAGAATTGACCGCTTCATGCATAATGGACACGGATGGAGGCATTGTGCACTATTGTCACTGCATTTTATGGTCTTCAAATCACCACCTAGATGCCAATCCACACAAAAGGAGCCTACACCATCCACTTCAATCTCCTCCCCATTCATCTGTTGTTTGATGACTTCTAGAATTTGAGGGCATTGTTGAAGCATCCAATTCAACACCTCAGTGTTCTCCTTTGGAACCTCAAAGGCTCCAAGCCACCAATTATCCTTCTCAGATTGAACATTGAAAGAAGGGATTTTATCCTTGTCCGTTGCATATGCCATTGCTTCATTCATATATGTGACTCTCATTCGCTCCAATCTTTTTCCTTTTACTAGTTGTGCCTCATCCAACTTCAGTATTAGCGATAGGACTCCCTCTGATTCTACATATCACATAAACCAAGCCAAACAACACATGTCATTCATGTCATTGATAAGGTAAATTTGCAAGTTAAACGATAAATGCTCAAACCCAACCTTGATGTGAAACCTTATAGAATCGGATCATATGTCGTTGAAGGTTCTTTAGGTCCACAAAGAGGTCATATGTCATTGAAGGTTCTTTAGGTCCACAAAGAGGTTGTTGTATGTGGTGTACTGTACTTCAAGCCTATCCTTGGACTTAGGATCTAAAACCATTGTTCCTTCTACATGAATATACTCACCAAGGATTGATTTAACATCTACATTGCTTGCCTTTTTTTCTAATGATACTTGTAGGAAGAAGGAAGAAAGTGCCCTCGAATCCCTCGAGTACAAAGAGCTCCTTTGATGACTCTATACATTTCCTCGTAACCCTTGCAATTGATGTCGGATTTATCACATGCATCTTGTACATCCCTTGCACTAATAAGCCCCTTCATGTCTTGCGCATAATGTCCTTTGTAACCACCTCAATGACTCTCTTGTAATTTAGATCACGGATGATTGATGTTATCTCTTTGTTCTTCATGCAGGCTTTGAAAACGTGCATAGTATCTCCCACACCAGATGCATCAGCTAAGAAATTCTTGGGACATAACAAAACCACCATTAAATCTATCAGAAAAAATCTTTAAATTAACACATACATAAAAAATACAAACAAAAAATTCCATGGAAACATACCTTGTTGCCATGACCCTCCGTTTCCTTGTGCCACCTTGCACACCGAAAGATTTTGAATATTAGAAAGCTTTTGTTTACGCTCACGTACACCAATTGGTGTGTGCTTCAATCTCCTTATTTTTCTTTGTAACCTAGACAATTTATCTCTTTGATTAATTATGAGTGTTTCTTGTTCCTTATTTTTCATGTCTAGGTCATGTGAATATTTTTTCAAATCTTCAATACTTGATTGAAGACTTGAATTAATTGAGTATAAGTATTGGTTATGAAGACCACGACACAAAAAGTCTTTTACAATAACCTAAGAGCCCATTTCTCCCATCACCTACATATCGAACAAAACTAGTCAAATCACAAAATGGTGGACTGTACAAGGTCAAAGGATCATAGGGGAAGAGATTCCCATCCACCCAAAGATCAACATTATTCTTCCCCTCATTTCTTAGTGTGGACATGGTTGAATTAGGTAATGGTTGCCTAACATATGGACATTTTGCTAGTGCATAATCTTCATCTATACGAATGTGAATGTCTACTTTACGCTTTCTACCATTCGTAATATCAACTAAAGGCATGTCTAATTCAAGATGACAGAAAAATAAGATTAATAGAAGATTAGAAAAGATATTTATATTAGATAATAATATTCTAACATTTGGTAATATATATTAAGAATATATCTCTCTAAAAAAGCCATTTTTGATATTTCAAAAATAAAGATTTCAGTGATTAGAAGAGATGATAAGATTTCAGTGATTAGGAGAGATGATAAGAATGAAAGGAGTGGGGTGGCATTAATGACATTAAAAAAATTTACATTAAATGAGATAAGGATTAAAAAATAATATTAAAAATAAACTTTTTAATATATATATATATATATATATATATTAGGGAGGAAAGTTTTAAATGAAAATACACTAAAATGTGAGAAGTATCAAAAAGTTATTATTTTAGTGGCCTGAAAAAATAGCCTTCTATTTTGGGATATAAAATATTAGAATGCATCTTGTAATCATTAGATAGCATAGCAGTTAGGAAGATATGACAAGAGTGAAGATTCTAAGAAAGTTATGAAGATATGACAAGATTGTTTATGAGGTAGTTATGACTAAGAAATGAGAACAACCTGTATATCACCAGATCTGACTATAGTACATGTACATACACCCAATATCAACAATACATGTGCAAACATTATCTACACTCCCAAAAATCATTGCTGCACTGCAATAACTAGATTTCGACTAGAGATAGTTCTCAACTGAAACTTCTCGAAACTACCAAAAACACTTGCAGTGATCGAAATGCATCCAAAATGCAATTCAGGTTGCAAAATTTGAGTACATAGTACTGAGCACCTCACAATTATCTCTAAGCCTATGAAGACAGCTCCTCAATCAAAGATGTGTAGCTCTCGGAGCTATACATCTTGGGTAGCTCTCAGAGCTACCCAAGGGGTGTCGTGCCTAAACAAGAAGGGAAAGAGATAATGATGCTCTTACCCATGTACCGCTTCCTTGCTTGCTTTGTTCTTGCCTCTTCCTTTCTTGCCTCCTTAGCTCTCACACAAACCAGAGCTCTGATACCATAAAGAGAATGTGGGGGAGAGGGAGAGCTTGAGTTCCTTGCAAGCAAATACACACACACAAGAGAGAGATGTTCTATCTTCTTCTCTTATCTATAACCATATAACTAAAACTTAAGAGTACATACTATAAGGTAAAGTACTCTCCTACAATAATATTCAATGGTATAGTATGAACCCGATTATATGAGCTGGTGCTATAACTATGCCATAACTCTACTACTCCAAAGTGGTTTTCATATATCCTGTTATCCATTGGTGACATATCAACCATAATCTCACCAACCATGCCAGTGGCATAAGTGCGGAAGCTATCACACAGGCGGGTCATCAACGGCACTAGTTGAGCTCATCGCAACACTATTATGAATGTATATATCATACATATATATACATGCATATTATATCTATGTGTATGCTCTAATATGTATGCATATAGGCCTATTATACATAATATCTCCATGTATAGAGGCATCTTTATACATAGGGCCCTCTATGCATAGAGCCCTTTATGCATACTAATAACATGAAAAAACAAAACTCTCATAGCACTCGAGGCTGTATCAATAATAGCACTTGAGGGGTGTACAATTAATAGAAAGGGTTTAGGGTTTAGAGCTTACCTAAATATATAGAAAGGGCAAGGTGTTGGACCAAAAAAAATACCTAAAAATACATGAACCATAAACATAAAGCTTATTACAAAAAAATAAGAGAGAGGCTTACTCACCTTTTGTGGAGGAGAGGGTTGCTCACCTTATATGGCTTAGACATTAGACTAATGCATGAGCCTCATGCATTAGTAGTATGAGGTTTATGCATAAGGCTAATGCATTAGGGTCATTCATTAGCCTTATGCTTAGGCTAATGCATGAATTAGCCTAATGATGCATATAGCCTCATGTACGAGGCATGAGACTCATGCATTAGGCTAATGCATGAGGCCATATGCATTAGGCCCATGCATAATGCATGAGATACATAATACATAAGCTTCATGCATCATCATGCATGAGACTCATGAGGTATATAATACATAATACATAAGCCTCATGCATCATGCACGAGACTCATACATGCATGAGGCTTATGCATTATGCACAAGACTCATATATGCATAAGGATTATACATTATGCACAAGACTCATATATGCATGAGTCTTATGCATAATGCATCATGCACAAGACTCATTCATTAGCCTTATGCTTAGGCTAATGAATGAGCCTCATATGCATGCATTAGCCTAATGATGCATGTAGCCTCATGCATTAGCCTCATATGCATGCATGTAGCCTCATGCATGAGGCATAAGGCTTATGCATTAGCCTTAGGCATTAGGCTAATGCATGAGGCCATATGCATTAGGCTCATGCATAATGCATGAGTTATATAATACATAAGCCTCATGCATCATGCATGAGACTCATACATGCATGAAGCTTATACATTATGCACAAGACTCATATATGCATGAGGCCTATGCATAATGCATGCATGAGGCCAATGCATAATGCATGCATGAGGCTTATGCATGATGCATGAGGCTAATGCTTGCCTATATGCATAGAAGCGCATAATGCATACATGAGGCTAATGCTTGCCTATATGCATAGAAGCTCATGCATAAGCTTGTATGCATAGAAACTCGTGAGGCTCTATGCATAAGCCTCTATGCATGAGCTTCTATGCACTGAGACCTCTAGCATAGTAGAGGCATTTGTATAGGCCTTCCCCACAAATCCGACTTCACTGGCGAGACCCCATTCACAACCCTTTGGCTCAACGTCACTATTTGGTAGTTTCTCTCATTTTGTCGTTTCCGCCACTGTTCTCACTGTTTCTTCCCAACCTTAACTTCACCGTCTGCTCCATGAGCCCCCTTTCGGGGTGGGAGGGGCAACACTTATGGGCGCGGCCTGCCAAAATGCTACTCGCACACCGGGGGCAAGGACATGCCTACCCAAGTGCATGAGTGCTTGACGTGCCTCATGGTCGTCTTGCCCCATGAGTGAGACTATCATCCTGTAATATAGCTCATGCATAGAGGCTTATGCATATAGCCTCATGAGTTTCTATGCATAAAGGCTTATGCACGAGATTCTATGCATAAAGGCTATGCATAAGGCTATGAATAGCCTTTATGCATGAGGCTAATGCTTGCATAAGTATCATGCATTAGGTTAATGCATGAGGCTTATGCAAGCATTAGCATCATGCATGTATGAGTCACATGCCTAGCGCATAACCCTAATGCTGAGGCTTATGTATGAGCCTTATGCATTACCCTAAGCCTCATGTGTAAGCGTAAGCCTCATGCATTAGTTGAATCCATTAGCCGCATGCATGAGGCTAATGCACAAGCTTAAGCTTAAGCCTCCTAAGCCACTCCTAATCCACATGCATTAGGTTAATACATGAGCCTTATGCATGAGGCTAAGCCTCATGAATAGGCTCTAAAGCATAAATAAATCCTAAAACATATAAAAATCTTTAAAAAAAACAAGATAAAAGAGAGAGATCTCTTACCATATATCTCTCTTACCTTATAAGGCTTGTAAGTCCTCACTTGAAGATGTAGAAGGAGACCTTACAAAAACCAAAATGAAAATAAATAAGTATAAAACATTAGTTAGTAATAAACAGCATTTTATTACATGAGACGTGGAAGAGGATAAGAGCAAGAGGAGAAGAGAAGAAGAGGAGAAGTGTCTCTAATAGAAAGCTTATGGCTTATGTAAAACCGTAACCCTAGCTTCTAAATATAAACCCTAACAGAGAGCTTTGATGAAAAGCTTTCCATCAAAACTCTCTACTAGGATTTTTTTGTAGGAGGAGAAGAGCAAGAGGAGAATAGAAGAAGAGGAGAAGTCTCTCTAATAGAAAGCTTATGGCTTATGTAAAACCCTAACCCTAGCTTCTAAATGGAAACCCTAATAGAGAGCTTTCATGGAGAGCTTTCCATCAAAGGTCTCTATTAGGGTTTTTATCTAAGAGCTAGGGTTAGGGTTAAACTTTAAGAGAGAGGGGAATAACTTACAAGAGAGGGAAAAGCAAAGCTTTCATGGAAAGCTAGTTTGCATAGGAGAGTAGGAAGATGGAGATAGAGATGGAGATGAAGCTTTCATGGAAAGCTTGTATGCATAGGAGAGGAAGATGAAGAGAACATACCTTATTTAAGCATAGGATGGCAAAGGTGGAAGAGATGGAATAGATACATGTTTGCACAAAATCCCAAAGAGGTAAAAGATATTTTAACTGACATTGTCTTTCGAAACGGGTGACAAAACAAACCAGAGCAAAATTTCACTGCTCCAGCAGTGTTATTAGTCTACTGTGAACAACTATTTTTCATTGCTCAGCAGTGTCTTTTCGCTGCTCGAGAATAAAAATAGTAGCGAAATTCCACTGCTCAGTAGCATTTAAAGGTCCTGATATCCCCTACTGCAAAATGGTACTAAAACACTGCTAAAAAATGATGTTGTGCATCATGCTGTAGTGAAATAATAATTTCAAATAACTATTTTAAATATTATAATTAATGGCAATTACCTTCCACCCTTGCAATCTTATGAGGAGATTAGATGGAAATCTTGTGAGGGAGCTTATGGAAATCTAGAAAAACATTGATATGGAGAACTATATGCACTTTGAACTCAGTAAGGAAGGCACATCTTGAATTTATCATCTGAGTATAATGGAAGTTGTCAAACATGCCTATATATAGTGCCAAGGGAAATTTGTATCAAAGAAGAGCAAACTTAGCAAAGAAGGTACAAGTTAAGTTGATCATCTGAATGTGATGGAAGTTGTCAAACATGTCTATATATAGTTCCAAGGGAAAATTGCATCAAAGAAGAGCAAAGTGAACCCAAAAAAAAAAGTTGGGTTTGTGCACAAGCTATACACTATGTGCCCAATTCTAAAAATGAGTACTACTCCCTTTACATCATACCTCACCCCCTCTGGTCACATATCCTTTTGATGACGTAAAGAGAATTCCTTAAGTACACAACTCTTGCCTCCTTAAATGTAGGTCCTAGGTTCCATACCATGTAGGCATCTTTAGTTTAATAACAATCTCTCGCAAAAAAAAAACTTTTTTGGGTCTCTACACAAGCTACGTCATGTGCCCAATTCTAATGAGTACTCCCTTTGCATCTTTCCTCACCTGTCTAGTCATGTATCCATCCTCACTTTGTGCCCAAGTACCGCCATTACAGCTTTCCTCACCCCTCTAAGTCAGGCATCCTCTACCGTGTGCTCATGTATCCTCATCATGTGCTCAAATGCCCCCTTTACATATTTCCTCACCCCTCTAGCTCCATGCCACCTTTTGTGTCATTTATTTTAAGATTTTTAAAGTGTTTTTTTCCTTATGGGATTTTTGTGAATAACGATACCAGCACCCACCCTTCCCTGCCTTCAGCATCATGAAAATAATGTTAGACTACAATCTTGGTTGTAATATGATGGAATGAACACGAAGAGAAGGAACACCAATGCGGTTGCTAAGATCTTAAGGATCCAATAGTTTACGAGATGGAATCGTATAGGCATCGTTTAGTGAGGAAATGAGAAGAATGCAGTGCCCTTCAACCCTCAAGATGGTTGAGAGATTCGCAATTATGTCGGTGCTTGGTGTCACTTTGATGATGTTTCCACTAATAGTTGAAGATGCTCCATGCATACCTTCTACAATAGGAACTTTGTAGCAATATACAACTAAGTGAATATATGTGGAAACTCTTGTTTCAAGCTTCATTTATGCTCGATGCGGGGGTTTCAATCAAAAATACGTGAATATATCATGTGAGTGCATAAAAAGGGTATAGTTTATTTCCTTTTTTCACAGAAAGAAGGGGTTTGTAAAAACAAATTCAAAAAATACAGATTATATAGAAAAAGGGTTAATTTTAATCCATAAAAATTCACAGATAAGGGATTTTAAAAATAGGCCTTGAACGCACGTGATATATAAGGGTTTTCATATAGTGACCCTCCTCCCTCCCGCCCCCTCGAGCATTTATGCTTGTTCATAAGTGTTCTTTACATCTTGCTTAATCTCTTTGTGATTTTGCTCATTCATAGTGTTAATCATATTAATGAAGTTCTCAAATTTGTGATTGAGTGGTGATTGAGCCCCTATCACATGTGGCATGTGCTTCTAATATTTTCTTTTTCTCACTTTAACACGGCATTTCTTTGCTCATAGAGACAATCTCCATTTATAGTGACAAAGCTAAGGGACTTTGTCTCTAAGGATGGGGCCATCTTGTATGTTGGTCTTACATCTCGAATACTTTTCTCATTTCTAAATAGATTCACTAGTTAGTGTAATTATGAGAGTAAAAAACTATTGCACATTGCATTGGCTTTTCTTGTGAAATAATATTGATTATGTTAATTTTTGTTTTTCTTTCTTGCACAAGAAGAGGGGAAATTGAAAGGAATATATAAGATAGAGTAGGAGGAAAGGAAGTTAACGAAGGGTAGAGAGAAAGAAATAGCTATTCTCGTGGGGTGGCCAGTGGCCAGAAGCTAGAGCTCGTACGACCATGTGTGGTCAATGTGGCTAGCCATGCCCAATCCACGAAAGTTAATTACCTCGACATTTGTTTAAGCCTCCCTGAAGTGTATCAAGCTTTTCGCATGGAATGCAGGCACATTTTCTCACATTTTTATGTGGCGTGAAACTCCCATTTTTGAGGTCCCTAGGGTTATTCGACAAAGCACTAAACCACCCTATTTTAGGGGGTCCATAAGAACGTTATTCAACAGTGCTATTCAATAGCACACTAGGTCTAGCCTCATCGATGATGAGGCCATCCACTGGTGGCATACACATGAATAGCCCCTATGAAAGCCATAATCATTTTGACGTAAGAATTTATGAAGCCATTGTAAGGTAGTGAGAAACCAACAGAAACCATACAAAAACACGAGCTTATACACACATTAAGATGGTAAGCTTGCTATGTCAATAGTAATGAGGAAACTTAAAAAGAAATTTTGGCTTTAAAAAACCATGTCTTGTTACGAAAAAATCATACAAACTATTTAACATGGGCATGGAAGATTGAGAATTTTTACTAGATAAAATATTCTTTTTATTCTCGTTTTTACTAGTATAAAATATTCTTTTTATTTAAAAATGGATAATTTATCGCATTTTAGTTATAATTTAGCTAAAGCATGCAAATTCTTTATTAAAAAAAGCAAAGTTTCAAGATCACAACTTTTATGATATGTTGTGGGCACCAATATACCATCAACACAAGTAATGGCACCTAAGAAGCTACCCATTATACCTAAGTGCAAAAACTATGTCTAATGCAAACCAACATATCATCTCCTCCTAGATCATAAACATTTATGTAAATTGAGACACTCAAGTGGTAAACAGAAAACAGTAGACAATAGTAAACATTGCACCTCAAGGCTCAACGTTAAAAAAAAGTATCATCTCGTGTCCTTAACACTACGTCACATGGGGTGTCTTCAAGACCCTTGTCAAGTGGGATCTATGAGCATACTAAAAGTAGATCCCATGTGGCAAGGGTCTTTAAGACATGGGGTGTCCTTAACACAATGTCACATGGGGTGTCTTCAAGACCCTTGTCAAGTCGGATCTATGCTGATCTATGAGCATACTACGTAGATCCCATGTGGCAAGGGTCTTTAAGACAACGTGTGAGATAGGGTTGAGGATTTAGTTAAGTAATGGCACATTTTTCTGGTGATGCAGAAGAGTTCATAAATGACAATTTCACATGCACAAATTTTGAGATGGTTTATATGCTATGGTTAAAAAATAGCACATGCCACATAGCATATGCTCTTAATTTAGGGGGCTGCATTATCCATGAATTGGACGGTTTGGGAACCTTGGGTTTTCAACGTTAGGAACCCCCTATGGGTTTGGTTAGATGTGTAATCAAAGAGCTCTCCTAATACGAACTACCTCATACCAACACATTTGCCTCCGGCACCCAAAAAGGAAGGAACACACAACCCATGATGATAGGGTTGGGTTGTTCTCTTGTGCTACTAAGGGTTTGTTGTTCTCGCGCAGGCTACTAGTGGGCGGTGGCAGGGCCATGGGTGGTCCATGCCCACTGGTGGCCTGCGCAGGATAAGCCCCTAAGAGAGGTTGGAAAATATGATAGCCTCCGAACTGGGCTCCGTTGAGGAGTAAATTTCAGCAGGCTTTTCATCCTTCAACAAATGCTAGCTAAAGTTTGACTGACCCGAAGCATACTGTAGAGATGGCATTAGGCAGCAATGTTACAAAGGAATACCACACCAGCAGGGACCTGCTCTTGCAGTGATGAAGATTATGGTTGTAGAAAAAAAGAAATTTCATTACATAGTGAGAGAGAGAGAGAGAGAGAGAGAGAGAGAGAGAGAGAGCATACATAAGGCTAAGGGTCTACACAGGCATGGGTGTTGCGGTCTCCTTGGACGCGAGCTCGGTTGCGCTTGTGGTCTGCTTGGAGGCGAGCTCGGCTTCTCGGCTCCACTTGAAGCGCAGGAAGATGAGTACAACGATGACGAACACCCAGTATATGATGTAAGAGGAGAGGGTGCCCTTGGTGGCCTCGTTGCGCCACCCCACAACCGCGTTGAGGAGGGACCAGATGTTGTTGCCTTCAGGGTCACAGCAGCCCAGCTGCCAAAGGAAGTGTTCGTTGTTCGTGAACTCTTCCAGCTCGTGGACGGAGCCCGCGAAGAGGCCGGCCGCAATCACCAGCAGCAGCAGCGTCGCCGCCCCTAAAAACGCTTTGAACGCCACATGGTTCCCCCCTTTGTACAGCAAATATCCCACCAGAACCCCGCACAAAGCTCCCGCCACTGCCGGAATGGGGTACGCTGTGCCGGAACCCTCCAGCCCTATCCCGCCCAAAAAGATCACCGCCTCAACCCCCTCCCTAACTACCACCGTGAAGGGGATTAAGAACAAAGCATACTTGCTCCTCTTGCTCTGCACCTCGCTCTCCCTGTTCAATGCCTCCACGGTCACTTTGGTGAGCTTCCTTTCCCACTTTTCTCTCCAAGTGTCTACCCTTATCATGGAGAAGGCCATGAGCGTGATGAGCACCACGGCGATGAGACCCAGAATGCCCTCCCACAGGCCCTCGGAATTGTCCCACGCCTTCTTGGCCACTGTGTAGTAGAGAGAGAGGAAGATGGCCGCCGCCGCCATGGACATGACCACGCCCGCCACCACCCCGGCCCACACCTGCCGCTTCATCCGCCTCCTGGTGGCGGAGTCCTCCACGAGCTTGTTGATGAGCGTGAGCATAACTGACAGGATTATGGACGCCTCCAGCGTCTCTCGGAAGAGGATAAAGAAAGCAGGCACGCTGAAAACCTGCACCATCTTGCAGAGCTGAAGAGAAAGCTGTAGTGTGGGTATTGGAGACGACGATGTTTGGGAAAGGAGAGGGCGACTGGTTTTTAAAACAGATCAAAAGCTGGGAATGTGGGGTTCACGAGAGGGGGAGTGTTAGGTAGATGCTCATTGACTTTAAGAAAGGGATGATGAGAACAGGGAAAGAGCTGTGGATTGTAGCAAGCTTGGCACTGGGCAGAGAGCTCATGAGAGAGAAGACTAACTTGCTAATAAGGCCGCTCTGCAAAAGGGCTCACTCAGCCACGACCTCTTACCAAGCAAAAAAAAGTTGCGTTTGAAAGATACCCTTTGATAGCCTCTCTATTATTCATTCTCCAATAAAATAGATAAATAACAAAGATCGATGGTTGATAATTGGGCAGACTATGAGTTTTTTTCAAAACGTCACACAAAGTACACAGGACATGTTTTTGATTGAAAAAATTGTCTTCTTATTTTCCAGCTGTTCACCACCCACTCCATACCCTAAACCCCTCTGCTATGGAAAAGACAATTAAACTCGCGTTCAAAAGGATTTCACCCGGTAGAGGTAAATGGAAAAATAATGTAATTTTGAAAAAATGTATGGCTTTATTGCCTGATTTAACGAGAAGCCTGTAAAAATGTTTTTTAGTTGTAAAACTAGCTAATCATAGGATTTTGATTAAGGAAACCCAGTTACACCCAAACCTTGGAATGTATATGTTTTAATGTGGGTTGTCATCTTTGGACTGAACAAGGCAGGGGGGTCATGAGCAAGGAAATTTGAAAATGCATGGTGGGCACAAATGTGGTGACACACCCATTTGTGGGGGTGTCCATTAGAGAGGTTGGACACCTGCACCCCACACTAAAGGAGCCTACGTCTCAAGGTGTTGTGTTGCAGTTGTGGGAATAGGGGCCTCCCAATGTCCTATTGGTGGTGAGGCATCACATTAGAGATGGGAATGTCATGGCAATATATCCTAGAGACCATGTATCTTCAAAGCTATAGAGGTGTGCTATGGAAAGTCTTGGTGCTATTGATTTTAGGCTATTGATTCCGATGTAATCTCTAGTCTCGTGTCTAATTAGAGTGTTGCATTTTGTGTTAGTGATACAAATCTTAGTAAGCGGCATCTTCTTGTTGGTGGGATAAGATTACCATATTAACTAGATGTTAACAGAAAGCATATAGTAATAACATACACTCATGCTTATAAAATGGTTGAGCAAGGTCTGCAAGTGAGGTTTAATCCTCTCACGGATGTTATGTAAAAGATTTCAATAGCCACTACTATGTGGTTACAAAGGGCAACATAATTGGCAGAATATTTACATTGGTGGATATTAGGGAGTTTGGGAAAATCCCATTACTTTGGGAATCTTCTTTTTAATATAATTTTTGGTGTACCTTGAGCATACCAATTCCAAAGTTGTCGAAGAATGTGGATTTAGAACCTATTCTTCAAGAGCTTTCCAATGATATGCCATATGAGGGGGTTTTGACAAAATCACCATGTCCCCCATTTTTTTTATCTTGCAAAATGGGGATTGGGATTTTCCAAAACTCCCTAATATGGTCTTACTTGGTACAAGTGTGATCATAGATATTGACATTTGGCATAAATGTATTGGTCATGTATGTAGACCCAAAGCATTGTTATACGTTTACCGAAGTTCAAAGTGAAAAAAATGCACAAAGTATATGAAGCATACCATTTGGGAAAATAGTCTAAGCATGCATTTCCACATGATAGAAATGTCAGCCAAAGGCATTTAGAAGTGCCCCCCCCTTTTTATTATCTTGCAAAATGGGGATTGGGATTTTCCAGAACTCCGTAATATGGTCTTACCGTACAAGTGTGATCGTAGATATTGACATTTGGCATAAATGTATTGGTCATGTATGTAGACCCTACTAAAGTTCAAAGTGGAAAGAATGCACAAAGTAAATAAAGCATACCATTTGGGAAAATAGTCTAAGCATGCATTTCCACATGATAGAAATGTCAGCCCCAAAGGCATTTAGAAGTGTCCCCCCTTTTTATTATCTTGCAAAATGGGGATTGGGATTTTCCAGAACTCCCTAATATGGTCTTACCTGGTACAAGTGTGATCATAGATATTGACATCTGGCATAAATGTATTGGTCATGTATGTAGACCCAAAGCATTGTTATATACGTTTACCGAAGTTCAAAGCGGAAAGAATGCACAAAGTAAATGAAGCATACCATTTGGGAAAATAGTCTAAGCATGCATTTCCACATGATAGAAATGTTAGCCAAAGGCATTTAGAAGTGGTGCATTCTGATGTTTGGGGACCAAACATCAGAATGCACCAAACATTTCCACATGATAGAAATGTCAACCAAAGACGTTTAGAAGTGATGCATTCTAATGTTTGGGGACCAAAGATTACATCAATTAAAGGATACCACTGTTATGTATCTTTCATTAATGATCACACTAGGAAAGTGGGGGTATACTTCATGAGAGAGAAAAGGTCAGAGCTTCAAGGCTATGGTTGAGAAACAAAGTCATACACATAAAATGCCTAATATTGGATGGTATGGGAGAATATTTATCCAAATGAATTCTGTAAGATTCCTCCCCAGCCTCTCAAAATGTCCAGCGTCTTCCCCTGTAATCAATCCCTCTTCAGAAATATAAAAGACTTGTTTCTAACTGTTTTAACCTAGAGAGAGAATATATTCTAGAGAGAGAATATTCAAATTTTTAATATTTTTGGATAGAAAATTATCTCATCTTATTAAAATAAGTTCCCCTGAAACAGAAATTCAAAAAGAACTTTCCAATGTGCAATTGGAATTAATTGGAAATGGGTATAAAGGACCTTAGCCTAAGGGTCTAGATTTTCAGAAATTTTTAGATTATGGTCCAATTAAGGTTCCTATGGGCCAATAGCATCAATCCATGTGTAGGGAGGAGATAAATCCAATTTGTAAAAGAAGATACCCAAAAATGAGTAAATGCTCACATAAGATGAAGAGTTGAAAATGTACAAGGTTTATTAGTAAAAAAACCATGAGCAATATTAAAATATGAGATATTTTGGGTATCCAAAAATGAGTAAATGCTCACATAGGATGAAGAGTTGAAAATGTACAAGGTTTATTAGTAAAAAACTATGAGCAATATTAAAAATATGAGATATTTTGGGTATAATGATTCCATTATGACACATATGTAAAGAAGGGGAGTTCTTTAAAGGAGGTGCATATTTCACATAAGATGAAGAGTTGAAAATGTACAAGGTTTATTAGTAAAAAACTATGAGCAATATTAAAAATATGAGATATTTTGGGTATAATGATTCCATTATGACACATATGTAAGGAAGGGAAGTTCTTTAAAGGAGGTGCATATTTCACATGCTTGAATGAGTTTTAAACTCATAAAAATTGAGATATTTCATCTCTCCTCTCTCCTCATTCAAGTCTAGTTCCAAAAAGTTAGCTTAACTGACCTAAAAATGGTCAAATATTGACCAAACGATTTAGAAAATTCTAGAATCAGTTTGTTTGGTTAGGAGCTCAATTTTTCCTATAAAAAGAAGCCTCCCCCTTGTTGAAAAATATATAGTGTTTATGCATCGTTACTCTACTCCACCTAAGCCAAGAACTGTGAATTCATTAATAATTCACTAGTTTTTGGAGCTTCCCTCTTTCTTCAATCCCCATTGGTGGCTCCATCAACATACTTAACCAATTGATTGGTTGGGGGCCTCTACCGTGAACAAAGAAACAAGCAATTTGTAAGGTAAATGGTGAATTTTGATCTTTTCTATAATTTCTCAATGTTTCTCTCTTCTCAACCCCTCTCAAGCTTGAGAAGCTTAATTGGAATGGTTTTTGAATGCTATTGAAGTGAATTGATGAATGTTAGTGAAGAGTTACATAATTTGATGAATGCTATTGAAGTTAAGTGATTAATGATAGTTAAGAATTACATAAATATCCATTTATGCTTAATTCTAATGGTTTTTATGTAATTTCTCTCTCTCACTCAAGAAATGGTCATACTCATGACCCATTCTCAATCCAAATGAAGCTTTTCATAAAGCTTTTCCTTAATCCAAGATTAAGCTATGCTTGAGGCCAAATTAATGGCTTTTTTCTATGCTTTTAGTTTATGTATATTGATGATTCAATCCATCATGGATTAATGATCCAATTAGAGACCATTCTAATTATTTCTTTAATGATAAGCTTTATCCCTTAAAAAAATTTGAGATTTTTCAGTCATAGCAGCGGAGCTATGGCAAAATTTTTATAAAAATTACGCATAAAATAATTTCATTCAAAGCATAAAAAGAGGACTTCCTACCATATTCTAGGAATTATCATCCTAGATTCATTGAAAGAATTTCATTATAATCATGGAGAAATTGAATTTTTATATTATGCATAAAGGATAAATTTTTATATCAAAAGTGTTACTTTTATTATTTTTATTTTCATGCATAGAAGTATGCATAATGGATAAATTTTTATATCAAAAGTGTTACTTTTATTATTTTTATTTTCATGCATAGAAGTATGCATAATGGATAAATTTTTATATCAAAAGTGTTACTTTTATCATTTTTATTTTCATGCATAGAAGTATGCATAATGGATAAATTTTTATATCAAAAGTGTTACTTTTACCATTTTTATTTTCATGCATAGAAGTATGCATAATGGATAAATTTTTATATCAAAAGTGTTACTTTTACCATTTTTATTTTCATGCATAGAAGTATGCATAATGGATAAATTTTTATATCAAAAGTGTTACTTTTATTATTTTTATTTTCATGCATAGAAGTATGCATAATGGATAAATTTTTATATCAAAAGTGTTACTTTTATCATTTTTATTTCATGCATAGAAGTATGCATAATGGATAAATTTTTATATCAAAAGTGTTACTTTTATCATATTTGAATTTCATGCATAAAGGTATGCATAAAAGTTGATTATTTTATTATAAAAGTGTGTCTTTTATTATATTGAATTTCATGCATAGAGGTATGCATAAAGGTTGATTATTTTATTATAAAAGTGTGACTTTTATCATAATTGAATTTCATGCATAGAGGTATGCATAAAAGTTGATTATTTTATTGTAAGAGTGTTACTTTTATCATATTGGATTTCATGCATAGAGGTATGCATAAAAGATATTCTTTTTATACTAAAAGTGTGATTTTCATCATAAATGGATTTTATGCATAACTTAGATGCATAAGAGAAATTCTTTTATTCTAAAAGTGTAATTCCTACCAAATTGAATTTATGCATAAGAAGATGCATAAAAGATTGATTTTAATTTCGAAAGTGTTAGTCTCCTTAAATGGAATTTATGCATAAATAAATGTGTAGAGAAATCTTATATCAAATATAAGAATTCTCTTAAAAAAGATATGAAATGTGATAAGATGTGATAAGAGGTGTATGAGATGTGATAAGATTTGATAAGATGCGTATGGAAAGTGATAGGATGTGATAAGAGGTGTATGAGATGTAAAAAGATGTGATAAGATGTGATAGAATGTGTTAAGATGAGTTAGGATGTGTTAAGATGTATATGGGATGTGTTAGGACGAGAATGGATGTAATATGGTTGTATGAATGTGATGTGGATGTATACATGTAGATGTATATGTATGAATGTGAATGTGGATGTGGATGTATGGATGTAGATACGGATGTGTATGTATGTATGTGGATGTGTATGTATGAATGAGGATGTGAAAATGGATGTATACATGTAGATGTATATGTATGAATGTGAATGTTGATATGGATGTGGATGTATGGGTGTAGATACGGATGTGTATGTATGTATGTGGATGTGTATGTATGAATAAGGATGTGAAAATGGATGTATGTATGTAGATGTGGATGTATGTATGTAGATGTGGATGTATGGATGTGAATGTGAATGAAGAGGTGGATGTGGATATATGGATGTAGATACGGATGTGGATGTATGTATGTGAATGTGGATGTATGAATGAGGATGTGAAAATGGATGTATGCATGTGAATGTGGATGTATGAATATGAATGTGGATGTGTGGATGTGGAAATGGAGGTATGGATGTATGAATGTGGATGTGGATGTATGCATGTAGATGCGTATGTATGAATGTCAAATTGGATGTATGATGTGGACGTACGAACATGGATATATATGTAGAATAATGAATATGAAGGTGTATGTGAGATAATGTGTAGTCTATATGAGTGAATGGATGAGAACGAGTACACATTGAATGGAATGTGAAATAAGTAATGTGGTCCGAGAGTGGATAATATGGAAAGACAAGAGTTCGTTATAGAAACTCTATTTTGTGACTGTTTGTAAATGACTGTTTTATATCAAGAATGCTGGAGAAGCATTTTGACCGTCTTGAGGATTAAGGTCATGAAGACCGAACTGATAAAGTTGCAACTGCTGACGGAGAGTCAATGGCGTAGCAAGGTCGATCGAGGTCTTGACCAGCCTCGGTTCGATTTAAATGGTGAGCTTCCGGTACGGTGGATGAGGGACCAAGGAAGCGGCCTATGAGTGAAGCGCTAGGTCACCTGCGAAGGATCCTAGAGGGTGCTGACCATACGGTGCTCGGGCTCTGGGTCGCCGAAGATACCCACACGTGCGTCGTGGAAGATATTGGAACAAGGAGTAAGAGTTGTTTTCTGAAACCGGGCATGGATCTGGTTGATTGACCTTGCTGGTCCTCAACGGATGAGTCCATGGCTCTTTTATATGGATCTGTGGGTTGATCTAGCTGATCTTCCACGGAGATTCCATTCTATTATATGAATATATTGCCGGTTACTATGAGCTAGGAACTATGGAAAAGGCCCCTGAGCGAACAGGTGGTGAGCGTTCTGGTTGCCAATGATGCCATAAGTATACCGATGAATGAATGACTGGAAATAAGGATTCAACCAGAGACTTTGAGGATTGTCATCAGTGACATAATGGTTTTATTAAAGGATTGTTTTAAAGCTAGTTGATGCTAAGAAAAAGGCAATTTCATATTGGGTGTGTAAGTGGTGTGACTAGTTTTATTTTTGCATGAACTTCCGGCTAGGGGGCCTTGGAACTCTTTTCCTTGGTACCCGGGACAAAACCTAACCAAATTCTTAATTGGATCCCATCACTACAGTGGTTGGGCGGTTGGCTAACCCATGGGACTGGATGGGGTTAGGCTGGACTGATGGATCCGTAAATCGAGATTTAATTTCTATTATTACGATAGATGAAGTAAATCCCGGATAGAAATTGTTCTATGGATAGGAATCAACGGCTGTGCCTCTTGATGGGGAAAAAAGCGTTGATCCCAATGATCCAAGTGCAAGTTTCTTCCTTGATTTGACCAAGTACCGTTAAAGGTGTAGTCAGATCAGTTGATCCGTAATGATCCTGACTACGTTAGAGTAAAGAGTTATCCTGGTGGAATCGCCCATGCTTTCCGGGTAAAGGAAGTTTTTCCGGTTTCGGTTTTGGACAAACCGACGGATTAGTCTCTTGTCCGGATATCTGTGGGCGAGGCCCCGAGTGTGAGACCCCTACCCGCGCATGATGTGCTACTTCCGCTGCTAGTACCCCGAATCCGTTGCGCGGTGGAGACTGGGATCTCACAGTTGGTATCATAGCCAAATTGAAAGCTAATAAAGATAATTAAATTCTTATCTGAAATTAGTAATAAGAATTCAGAAACAGTATTTTCATTCCATAAGCTTCTTTAATGAAGAAATTTTAATCAAAGAAATTGTTTTTATAGATGGAAGTTCTCCATTTATCTGGTATTCCCGACCTCACCCAGTCTCAAGATATGATTGCATTTGCCTTCGAGCATCTCATCTCTTCCGCTTCAACTCGAACAAGCCGAGCAAGACTCGCACGCCATTTCGAGGAATTATATTTTCCTAACCTAGTGGAGAGACAACAGCATAAGTGGTTTGCAGGGCTATATATCCACGCCTCTTGCAACCGGCATGCAATGCTGAGACAGAACCTCTCATTGGCCATGATTTTGATAAAGCTGAAAATGACGCGTGGTGTCATTCTATATCTTTCAACGCCTCAAAATTTCAGACTTGCTTGCCGAGTTTATAGACTCCTTAGTCCATTTATCCCTAAGGAGAAAATAATAGCTCCCTTCGCAATTAGAGAAATTATGTAACAGGGCATGACTATGGCCCAGTACCGTCGTCTTATGCGTCTCTCAAGGAGATTTTGAATTTTGGAGCCGAGCCACTCTATGTACTTATTGCAACTTGTATATAAATATACAAATGTTTTTTTTAAGTGATTGTTTACGGACGATCGGATAAAGAAAAATCTGTTTATCAGATTTATGTCATAGATCTCCAATAAGATCAATTGAGGAGCCAATTATGTCAAAAGTTATCAAGACGCACAAAAAGGTTGTAATTGTGTGATATAATTTATACAAATTGTTAATTCAAATTGAAATTCGTAAATTAGTAATTGGGTCTTCAATTGGAAGTACCGCAATTGTATGGAACCCTGACTTGCTTGAGGCCTAGACATGATGGTATTTACCTTATAGTTCCAAGTATTATGACGACCGTATATACCGAGGGTATAACTGCAGCTCTTTACCGACAGTATATACGAGTAAATCTAAGACTTGAAATTATAAGCGTTAATGTTATCCAGATGATGATTTCGAATGTGGTTGATATGATTTTAATTTTGTTTGAGAACTGATGAATTGATTTGGATTCTGATTGAAAAATGATGATTTTTGAAATTTAGTTGAAATATAATAACCTGAGCAAAACCACAATGAGGATGAATGGGACGAGTCCCTGAATAATAAATGATGATAATGATTTCAGCAAATCACTATGAGATTAGTGTATTGTGCTGTCAAATTGCTACTGTTAATACTTGACACAGTAGATCAAGTTAAGGGATGACAAATTGATAACTTAACTGAAATTCCCGTGGAGGAATGTTCAGAAGGAAATTTTTCGGTCTAATGGACCATTATCGTAGGAATGATATGATCTAAATGAATTATTATTTAATGATGAGTTCTATATAAGGAATATTTATCCCAGTATTCTGTTGGGTTGACCAGAATATAAGAAACCCAGAATAAATTGGATCTTAAGAAAAAGAGTTGTCCTCTACTTTGCGAGATGAGGACATCTCGCACCTTTTTAAGTGGGGTAGAAGTTTGTAAGATTCCTCCCCCAACCTTCGAGGTATACAGGAGTAAGAATCTCCTTTTCTGATCTTATAATTATTCCCTCTCTAAATAAAAGAAAGATTCTGTTTAAAAAGGGAAGACACTTTACCCAGAATACCTTCTCAGGAGCCCACCTATTTTAAAGATTCAGAACGATGAGTTCAGAAGTGAGAACCAGTGTTTTGGATACCAAGGTTTTGACCATCAGTTAAAAGACTACCCGACTCCTACCATGAAAAGGGCACAAGGAAGTCTAGAACCCAAATTCACAGACCAATTCCTTCATACCAATCTAATCAGGATCCGTCTCGGACAAGATTGCGTCCGACCCATTGATTAGGGTCGAGATGACCAGTCAAATGCTTGGCGACTTAGAGCAACAGATGCAGGCAATTCATAAAGATATAAACGCTGCCCAAGATTGACAGAGACAATATACAGATAAGAAGAGGACAGTCAGAGAATTCAAAGAAGCAGTTATAGTCTTCATTTGAATATGGACCAAAAGAATTTCTTTATCTCTAGGGGAGTATAAGTAGTTATCCCCCAGATATTGTGGACCAAAGAAAGTAAGTGATTTAGCCTACGAACTTCTTTTATCTCCTCATCTCAAAGTTCTTAATGCCTTCTATAGAAATATGTGCCAAACCCAAATCATGGAAAGACGGTAAAACTTCAGTGGCAAGATACCGTTGGCTTCTAGGTTACGCTAACTCCTTCCTTTATATAAGTCGTAACTTTACTTATCGCTCACAATAATCTTACTTCCATCGATCTCCCTTCTTCTTAAACTCCTTCATGGCTTGGCAACAGGAATTAGTTTTATCCATGATGATTTCTCACCTTCAAGACGCAAGCGAGTCTGTGAAGAAGGATTTTATAGAACAGTATGAGCGCTCACTTTTTCCTCACTTGGGAACGTCTGTAGCTCAGACCAAATGGCGGACCTATCAAGACATAACTAGGGTAATACCTTGGGGTCAGCAGCACTTTCGTAACAATGTCCGCTTGGCCATGGTTATCGAAGCCTTGGGTTTGGGTCCCCGATACTACTGCGTCATGAGATCAAGACATCTTGGGTTTTCTGAGCGGGTCTTCTTACTGGCGTGTTTTCTTCCTCATTAGAAGATATGCCTTTACCCCGTTTTTGGTTTGCCTCTCAGAGGTCCTTTTGTTAGAACACCTCATACCACTGAGATAGGCACGGCAATAACCAACAGAATCATTCCCATAGATGAGTTACCTTATACGTGCGCAGCTTGTGAGTGCTGCTTTTGTGATCATATGATGGACGGGCTTATGGAAGTGTAAAGAGTTCTTCTATCTTTACTGTATATGTTAGTTTAAATCTTGTTCTTGTCTTGACCCTTACTCTCTTTGAGACTTTTTTAAATTGGTGATTAATCTTAATTTAAAAATTTCTCTCAGTCTCATACTTGTGCATCTTGAGAAATTACCCCCAGTTTGCGAGATGAGGGCATCTCGCGTTTTTCAAGTGGGAGAGAATGTAAGATTCCTCCCCAGCCTCTCAAAATGTCCAGCATCTTCCCCTGTAATCAATCCCTCTTCAGAAATATAAAAGACTTGTTTCTAACTGTTTTAACCTAGAGAGAGAAAATATTATAGAGAGAGAATATTCAAATTTTTAATATTTTTAGATAGAAAATTATCTCATCTTATTAAAATAAGTTCCCCTGAAACAGAAATTCAAAAAGAACTTTCCAATGTGCAATTGGAATTAATTGGAAATGGGTATAAAGGACCTTAGCCTAAGGGTCTAGATTTTCAGAAATTTTTGGATTATGGTCCAATTAAGGTTCCTATGGGCCAATAGCATCAATCCATGTGTAGGGAGGAGATAAATCCAATTTGTAAAAGAAGATACCCAAAAATGAGTAAATGCTCACATAAGATGAAGAGTTGAAAATGTACAAGGTTTATTAGTAAAAAAACTATGAGCAATATTAAAAATATGAGATATTTTGGGTATCCAAAAATGAGTAAATGCTCACATAGGATGAAGAGTTGAAAATGTACAAGGTTTATTAGTAAAAAACTATGAGCACTATTAAAAATATGAGATATTTTGGGTATAATGATTCCATTATGACACATATGTAAGGAAGGGGAGTTCTTTAAAGGAGGTGCATATTTCACATAAGATGAAGAGTTGAAAATATACAAGGTTTATTAGTAAAAAACTATGAGCAATATTAAAAATATGAGATATTTTGGGTATAATGATTCCATTATGACACATATGTAAGGAAGGGGAGTTCTTTAAAGGAGGTGCATATTTCACACGCTTGAATGAGTTTTAAACTCATAAAAATTGAGATATTTCATCTCTCCTCTCTCCTCATTCAAGTCTAGTTCCAAAAAGTTAGCTTAACTGACCTAAAAATGGTCAAATATTGACCAAACGATTTAGAAAATTCTAGAATCAATTTGTTTGATTAGGAGCTCAATTTTTCCTATAAAAAGAAGCCTCTCCCTTGTTGAAAAATATATAGTGTTTATGCATCGTTACTCTACTCCACCTAAGCCAAGAACTGTGAATTCATTAATAATTCACTAGTTTTTGGAGCTTCCCTCTTTCTTCAATCCCCATTGGTGGCTCCATCAACATACTTAACCAATTGATTGGTTGGGGGCCTCTACCGTGAACAAAGAAACAAGCAATTTGTAAGGTAAATGGTGAATTTTGATCTTTTCTATAATTTCTCAATGTTTCTCTCTTCTCAACCCCTCTCAAGCTTGAGAAGCTTAATTGGAATGGTTTTTGAATGCTATTGAAGTGAATTGATGAATGTTAGTGAAGAGTTACATAATTTGATGAATGCTATTGAAGTTAAGTGATTAATGATAGTTAAGAATTACATAAATTTCCATTTATGCTTAATTCTAATGGTTTTTATGTAATTTCTCTCTCTCACTCAAGAAATGGTCATACTCATGACCCATTCTCAATCCAAATGAAGCTTTTCATAAAGCTTTTTCTTAATCCAAGATTAAGCTATGCTTGAGGCCAAATTAATGGCTTTTTTCTATCCTTTTAGTTTATGTATATTGATGATTCAATCCATTATGGATTAATGATCCAATTAGAGACCATTCTAATTATTTCTTTAATGATAAGCTTTATCCCTTAAAAAAATTTGAGATTTTTCAGTCATAGCAGCGGAGCTATGGCAAAATTTTTATAAAAATTACGCATAAAATAATTTCATTCAAAGCATAAAAAGAGGACTTCCTACCATATTCTAGGAATTATCATCCTAGATTCATTGAAAGAATTTCATTATAATCATGGAGAAATTGAATTTTTATATTATGCATAAAGGATAAATTTTTATATCAAAAGTGTTACTTTTATTATTTTTATTTTCATGCATAGAAGTATGCATAATGGATAAATTTTTATATCAAAAGTGTTACTTTTATTATTTTTATTTTCATGCATAGAAGTATGCATAATGGATAAATTTTTATATCAAAAGTATTACTTTTACCATTTTTATTTTCATGCATAGAAGTATGCATAATGGATAAATTTTTATATCAAAAGTGTTACTTTTATTATTTTTATTTTCATGCATAGAAGTTTGCATAATGGATAAATCTTTATATCAAAAGTGTTACTTTTACCATTTTTATTTTCATGCATAGAAGTATGCATAATGGATAAATTTTTATATCAAAAGTGTTACTTTTATTATTTTTATTTTCATGCATAGAAGTATGCATAATGGATAAATTTTTATATCAAAAGTGTTACTTTTACCATTTTTATTTTCATGCATAGAAGTATGCATAAAGGATAAATTTTTATATCAAAAGTGTTACTTTTATCATTTTTATTTCATGCATAGAAGTATGCATAATGGATAAATTTTTATATCAAAAGTGTTACTTTTATCATATTTGAATTTCATGCATAAAAGTTGATTATTTTATAATAAAAGTGTGTCTTTTATTATATTGAATTTCATGTATAGAAGTATGCATAAAGGTTGATTATTTTATTATAAAAGTGTGACTTTTATCATAATTGAATTTCATGCATAGAGGTATGCATAAAAGTTGATTATTTTATTGTAAGAGTGTTACTTTTATCATATTGGATTTCATGCATAGAGGTATGCATAAAAGATATTCTTTTTATACTAAAAGTGTGATTTTCATCATAAATGGATTTTATGCATAACTTAGATGCATAAGAGAAATTCTTTTATTCTAAAGTGTAATTCCTACCAAATTGAATTTATGCATAAGAAGATGCATAAAAGATTGATTTTAATTTCGAAAGTGTTAGTCTCCTTAAATGGAATTTATGCATAAATAAATGTGTAGAGAAATCTTATATCAAATATAAGAATTCTCTTAAAAAAGAAATGAAATGTGATAAGATGTGATAAGAGGTGTATGAGATGTGATAAGATGCGTATGGAAAGTGATAGGATGTGATAAGAGGTGTATGAGATGTAAAAAGATGTGATAAGTGATAAAAAACAGGAGCAGGATGTAACACACACAAGAGAAGCAAACCCTAATCCATAATCATCAACCATAAAGAAGGAGAGAAGCCATAGTCACCATCTCTCTCACACACACAAAGGAGAACACAACATAGTGTTATGTCCACACTACAAAGTAAACCTAATGTAATGTCCACACCACACATGACCAGCTGGACGCGGTCATAAACACACCACACGATATCTATCTACCATACTGTCACTCTGTCAGCACCCATGTGCTATCCTCCAGCTGTATACGAGCTTGATATTTCAACACTCCCCCTCAAGCTCGACATGTCCATCTCTAGGACTCCCAATCGAGTACGGAAATACTCAAACTTATCCTTACCAAGTGCTTTGGTAAAGATATCTGCAACCTGCTCATCTGTCTGCACATATGTCAAATCAACATGCCCATCTAGCACTTTCTCTCTGATGAAGTGATAGTGGACCTCAATATGTTTGGTCCTGGCATGATAAACTGGGTTGCTAGCAAGCTGAATACTACTCATGTTGTCACAATGAATGACAACTCTCATATCACTCTGTATCCTGACATCATCTAGCAACTTCTTCAACCACATAGCCTCACATGCAGCTATGGCTGCTCCACGATACTCTGCCTCTGTGGTAGATAAAGCAACTGTAGGTTGCTTTTTACTGCTCCAACTCACAGCTCCACTACCAAGGCTGAAAACATAGCCACTGGTAGATCTCCTGTCATATGCACTACCGGCCCAATATGCATCTGTATATCCATAGACATGCATGTCTTTTCCTGCCTCATAGAAAAAACCATAATGCGCGGTAGTTTTGACGTATCTCAGAATCCGTCTCACAGCATCCAAGTGAGGTTTACGAGGACTCTGCATAAACTGACTTACCAAACCAACTGCATAACTGAGATCTGGCCTCGTAATGGTCATGTAGATAAGGCTACCAACCATTTGCCTGTACATGGTGATATCATCAAGCTCATCACCCAAATCAGCCCTAAGCTTCATGTTTTGCTCTAATGGTGTCAACATGGGTTTGCATGCTGTCATACCATACTTTGCCAGCATGTCAAGTGCATATTGCCTTTGCACCAACCATATACCCTTGCCTGTTCTAATCACCTCAATGCCAAGAAAGAACCTCAAATCACCAAGGTCTTTCATATCAAACTCTTTGCATAAAGAGGCCTTAACCTCATCAATGCCTTTCCCACAATCACCTGTGATAATCAGATCATCAACATAAATGACTATCATCACGATACCATCATGTGTCTTCTTTACATAAAGTGAAGAGTCTGCATTTCCAACCACAAATCCAATACTGACAAGATATCTGCTGATCTTGTCACTCCAAGCACGAGGTGCTTGTTTCAAACCATAGAGTGCTTTCTTTAACCTGCAAACAAAAGTCGGATATTTTGGATGTACATAACCTTCTGGCTGTTCCATGTACACCTCTTCTTGTAGATCACCATTCAAGAAGGCATTTTTGACATCCATTTGATGTAAAGCCCAACCTTTTTGTGCTGCTAATGCAATGATAGACCTCACTGTAGCCATTTTAGCCACTGGGCTGAAAGTTTCATCATAATCAAGACCATAAGTTTGTGCATATCCTTTAGCGACCAGCCTTGCCTTATGTCTCTCTAGGCTGCCATCTGACTTGCACTTTACCTTATACACCCATTTGCATCCAATTGCATTCTTTCCTTTAGGTAACTCAGCCAATTCCCATGTATCATTTTTGTCCAAAGCATTCATCTCTTCATCCATGGCTTTCTCCCATACAGGCTCTCCAACAGCCTCTGTATAGCATGTAGGTTCCACATGCTTTACCATAGATGTCATGTATGCATAGTGCATAGCAAAATCTCTATATGTCAATCTTTCCACTGGATATCTGACTCTCTGGGATCTCTGCAATGCATGCGGGTCACTCTGTACACCTGTAACTCGAGCATGTGGTGGCACATATCTGTCCTGCCTAACACCAGGTGTGCGTACAACAGGTATCCCGAGCTCCTCATCCAAGCTCTCTGAGCTAGAAGACTCATAACCTGTGATCCCAATTCCTTCAACTTTCTTCTTGCCTTTATCCATAGCACTACTCCCAGTGCTCACACTCTCATGTCTCAGACGTCCTGACCATGGACGTACACTGCTACTACTCTCAGCTTCTGCTGCTGGCCCAGACATAGTAGTAGAACTAGTACTTGCTTGTGAGGGCAAGTTCACAGGCACATTAGCCTCAAGTGTGTCAATGACTCCCTCATCTTTGGCTTTATACCAACTAGCAAGCTCATCGAATACCACATCTCGTGAGATGACTACTTGTCTAGTTTGAGGATTATAGCATTTGTAAGCCTTTCGATCCTGTGCATATCCAACAAATACACATTTCTCTGCCTTAGGATCCAACTTCCGTCTTCTTTCATCAGGCACATGAACATAAGCTGCACATCCAAAGACTTTCAGATGTCCAATATCTGGCCTGTAACCTGTAAGCCGCATCTCAGGCGTGCTTCCATGAATGGCTGCTGTAGGTGATTTGTTCAGGATATACACTGCAGTAGCACATGCTTCTGCCCAATAGTAATCTGGCATGCTCTTTTCATTGAGCATTGCCCTTGCCACTTCACATATGACACGATTCTTTCTCTCAGCCACACCATTCTGCTGAGGTGTATACCTGCATGTCAACTGTCTTCTTATCCCATGCTTCCGCAAGAAATGCTCAAATGCTTTTGAGGTGTATTCACCACCTCCATCTGTTCTCAGGCACTTAATCCAACAGCCATATTGTTTTTCTACAAGAGCTTTGAAATCCATGAATTTTTCCAGCACTTCACTCTTCTCTCTCAAGAAATATATCCATGTCATCCTGCTGAAGTCATCTATAAATGTCACATAGTATAGACTTCCTTTGATAGATGGGTTTTGTGCTGGGCCCCATACATCACTGTGCACTATCTCAAGTGGTCTATTACTCATGTTTCCTTCTCTAGGAAACCTCAACCTTGCCTGCTTCCCAAACTGACAGGCTTCACAAACATGCATATGACCATCATATTTGAATCGAGGCAATCCACTGACAATGCCCCTTGTTTGCATGTTCTTTAATCTCTGTATATTGACATGTCCAATCCTCTTGTGCCACATGTCAATGTCCTGCACAATCCCATTGCTCTTTGAAAACATGGCTGAGCTCAATTCTGGTATGCCTGCATCCAATTTGAACAACCTTCCTTCCTTCTTGCCCTTGGCAACCAATCTACAGCCATGCTTAAAATCTTCCACAAAACAGCCTTTCTCATTGAATCTGACTTGTAGTCCCTGCTCAACCATCTGTCCTACTGATGCCAAACTCTTTGTGATGGATGGTACATATAACACTTCTGACATATTTTTCACATTTCCATCATGCATCTTCAAAGGCACACTGCCAACATGTGTTATAAGATGCTGAGTATCATCTCCTGTGACCACATAACCATTTGTATCCAATGGTTGCATCTTCTCAAACCACTCACCATGACATGTCATGTGGTTTGAGGCACCTGAATCCATATACCATGACTCATCTCGAGCATTCTGAGAATCCATTGTCCCCATAACATGCTTCATTGCAAAAAGATGGTTTGAACTCCCATCATTGTTACTGGTAGATGCATAATTTCCATGTTGTGGTCTTCCATTCCTCGCATCATTCTGCTTTTTGTAACAATCTTTTGCCAAATGTCCAAGTTTGCCACAATAGTAACATTCAATCCCATTCAAATTTTGTTGAGGACCTTGCCATCGTCCTCTACCACGAGCACCTGCTCCAAATCTCCCCCTATGGGATTGAAATCCACGTCCTCCACGTGATCCAAATGATGACTGTGAATTCTGAAAATTCTGATTTGATTGTGGTTGAGTAGACCTGTCATTCCAACCACGTCCTCCACGGCCTCGAGGGGTAAATCTCCCCCTGCCTCGAAAGCCTCTAGATGAGTAAAAAGCCTGATTCCTTGCATGTTCATCATTGCCTGACGAGGATGCACCACCTGTAACACTCAGACCACCAAGGCCTAGCTTCAATTCTTCCACAATGAGCAATGACACAAGCTCATTAAAGTCTGGCATTCCTCCCAACCTTACTGAGATGGAAGTATCAAAAGATTTGTATTCTTTGCCTAAACCACGCAAAGTGAGAGCAACCAAATCATCATCATCCATTGGGGCATGGATTGATGACAAGGAATCTGCATAACCCTTGATTTCCTGAACATACTCATGTATACTCCGATTCCTTCGTGTTACACTGTGAATCTGTTGCTTTAGTTGTATCTTCCTTGCACCAGTGTCTGTCTCATACATACGGCACAATATACCCCATGCTTCTTTCGGTGTATCTGCATCTTGGATGTGAATAAGCAAGGCATCTGTTACACATATTGAAAAATAATGCAACACCTTCGAAGACCGCTCTACCCATTGCTTGTGAGCCAGTAACTGAGCATTATTTGGTTGAGGAGGTAAGTATGGCTCTGGATCTTCCTCCGAGACAAGACTCCATAAACCTTTGCCTTTCAAAAAACTCTTCATTCGAAACTTCCACACTTGAAAGTTAGTGCGATCAAGCTTCTCGCCAACAATCTGTATCGGACCATCTCCCATTGTTGCAAAAAAAAATAGAGTAGATGTACCCTTTCGATTACAATGTACAAAGTACCTGTAATGCTCCAAATCTCTCCAAATCACATCAAATGCTTGAAAATTGTGTGCATTAACATCCCACAATGATTCACCAACAATGTACACTCGATCAAAGTTGAAATCAAATGAAACTCCTTCACAAAAAATTTTCTGGTTTTTTTCTCGCCAGTAAATTCTCGCCAGTAACCAGTCAAGATTATGCTCTAAATCCTTCAAATCTTGTCCAAATTCAATGATTCAACTTGCATTAGCTTCCCAACACATTGCTCCAACATATCCTAGAAGGGTTTGATCCAATTCTTCAAGGGGAATGAGAACCACCAATTTTTGTAACCTCTGGTTTGAATTTTTCTGCACCTGTCAGGTACCACCTCTCACTAAAATTGCTCTATCTCCTTCAAATCTTCTCCAAATCCAAAACTTTTTGATTCAAAATTTTAGCAACTCATAGGACTTTACTTGTACCAAAGGAATTAGGCCAATTTGATATAGGCAAAGATTAATGCCTTGATTAAAAATGCTCTGTTTTTGGACAGAATTTCTGCAAACCTGCACACCTCTGATAAATCACTTAAATGAGCTCCAAATACATGAAATGAGCTGCAACCAAGCATCACAAGTCCTTAGCAATGACTTTGCTAAACTCTCCAAGCTTTAAAGCATTCAATTTGGTGTCCAAATGAGTGAATTAGGATGAAATCTTTGAAAACTGTCCAGAATTCTGCATCTTCATGCACCGCCTGCTCCAGAGGGCTGTAGAGAGAGGGGAAATCACAATTGAATAGATAGGCCTCTTAGCAATGACCTAATCTACCTTGGGTATGAAGGGTTTAGCTCAATTTTGCCTCTAGCTCATGCAATTGATCCTCCACGGGGGGTATGTTTTCTGTTTTTGTGAAAAACCAGAAATTTTTGCATAAACTCACTTTCACTTGATTTTGCTCAAATCTGTATGCATCAATCTGCTTCAAGATCCTGTATGTTGTTTGTGTCCACTTTGTTAATACATTTGCAAGCCCGAATACATGTGCCTTTGTGTATACATTTGCCAAGAGTATACATTCACTTCAAGCTTTCCATGGAAGCTTTGAGAAAAAACCAGAATTTTTCACTTGCTCTATGCACTTCAATCTTCACTGAACTTGCTCTTTGATACCTGCAATCCGCAGAGGGGGTCTTGCTACACTCACCAATGGTCCTTAGCTCTCAGATCTGATGCCGATGTGTGCTCCACAGCTTCTCCTTTGCTCCAAGCTCCAATGGCTTCCTTCACAGCTTTTTCTTCTTCTTCCCTCTTCTCTCACTCACTCACACAACACAGCTAATGAGCTCTTGGCTCTGATACCATGATAAAAAACAGGAGCAGGATGTAAAACACACAAGAGAAGCAAACCCTAATCCATAATCATCAACCATAAAGAAGGAGAGAAGCCATAGTCACCATCTCTCTCACACACACAAAGGAGAACACAACATAGTGTTATGTCCACACTACAAAGTAAACCTAATGTAATGTCCACACCACACATGACCAGCTGGACGCGGTCATAAACACACCACACGATATCTATCTACCATACTGTCACTCTATCAGCACCCATGTGCTATCCTCCAGCTGTATACGAGCTTGATATTTCAACAATAAGATGTGTATGAGATGTGATAGAATGTGTTAAGATGAGTTAGGATGTGTTAAGATGTATATGGGATGTGTTAGGACGAGAATGGATGTAATATGGTTGTATGAATGTGATGTGGATGTATACATGGAGATGTATATGTATGAATGTGAATGTGAATGTGGATGTATGGATGTAGATACGGATGTGTATGTATGTATGTAGATGTGTATGTATGAATGAGGATGTGAAAATGGATGTATACATGTAGATGTATATGTATGAATGTGAATGCTAATATGGATGTGGATGTATGGGTGTAGATATGGATGTGTATGTATGTATGTGGATGTGTATGTATGAATGAGGACGTGAAAATGGATGTATGTATGTAGATGTGGATGTATGGATGTGAATGTGAATGAAGAGGTGGATGTGGATGTATGGATGTAGATACGGATGTGGATGTATGTATGTGAATGTGGATGTATGAATGAGGATGTGAAAATGGATGTATGCATGTGAATGTGGATGTATGAATATGAATGTGGATGTGTGGATGTGGAAATGGAGGTATGGATGTATGAATGTGGATGTGGATGTATGCATGTAGATACGTATGTATGAATGTCAAATTGGATGTATGATGTGGACGCACGAACATGGATATATATGTAGAATAATGAATATGAAGGTGTATGTGAGATAATGTGTAGTCTATATGAGTGAATGGATAAGAACGAGTACACATTGAATGGAATGTGAAATAAGTAATGTGGTCCGAGAGTGGATAATATGGAAAGACAAGAGTTCGTTATAGAAACTCTATTTTGTGACTGTTTGTAAATGACTGTTTTATATCAAGAACGCTGGAGAAGCATTTTGACCGTCTTGAGGATTAAGGTCATGAAGACCGAACTGATAAAGTTGCAACTGCTGACGGAGAGTCAATGGCGTAGCAAGGTCGATCGAGGTCTTGACCAGCCTCGGTTCGATTTAAATGGTGAGCTTCCGGTACGGTGGATGAGGGACCAAGGAAGCGGCCTATGAGTGAAGCGCTAGGTCACCTGCGAAGGATCCTCGAGGGTGCTGACCATACGGTGCTCAGGCTCTGGGTCGCCGAAGATACCCACACGTGCGTCGTGGAAGATATTGGAACAAGGAGTAAGAGTTGTTTTCTGAAACCGGGCATGGATCTGGTTGATTGACCTTGCTGGTCCTCAACGGATGAGTCCATGGCTCTTTTATATGGATCTGTGGGTTGATCTAGCTGATCTTCCACGGAGATTCCATTCTATTATATGAATATATTGCCGGTTACTATGAGCTAGGAACTATGGAAAAGGCCCCTGAGCGAACAGGTGGTGAGCGTTCTGGTTGCCAATGATGCCATAAGTATACCGATGAATGAATGACTGGAAATAAGGATTCAACCAGAGACTTTGAGAATTGTCATCAGTGACATAATGGTTTTATTAAAGGATTGTTTTAAAGCTAGTTGATGCTAAGAAAAAGGCAATTTCATATTGGGTGTGTAAGTGGTGTGACTAGTTTTATGTTTGCATGAACTTCCGGCTAGGGGGCCTTGGAACTCTTTTCCTTGGTACCCGGGACAAAACCTAACCAAATTCTTAATTGGATCCCATCACTACAGTGGTTGGGCGGTTGGCTAACCCATGGGACTGGATGGGGTTAGGCTGGACTGATGGATCCGTAAATCGAGATTTAATTTCTATTATTACGATAGATGAAGTAAATCCCGGATAGAAATTGTTCTATGGATAGAATCAACAGCTATGCCTCTTGATGGGAAAAAAAGCGTTGATCCCAATGATCCAAGTGCAAGTTTCTTCCTTGATTTGACCAAGTATCGTTAAAGATGCAGTCAGATCAGCTGATCCGTAATGATCCTGACTACGTTAGAGTAAAGAGTTATCCTGGTGGAATCGCCTATGCTTTCCGGGTAAAGGAAGTTTTTTCGGTTTCGGTTTTGGACAAACCGACGGATTAGTCTCTTGTCCGGATATCCGTGGGCAAGGCCCCGAGTGTGAGACCCCTACCCACGCATGATGTGCTACTTCCGCTGCTAGTACCCCGAATCCGTTGCGCGGTGGAGACTGGGATCTCACAAATTCAGTGATTATCTAAGAGAGCAAGGGATAAAGAGATAGTTCATATGTAGGTATAATTCATGAGAGAGAAAAGGTCAGAGCTTCAAGGCTATGGTTGAGAAACAAAGTTATACACATAAAATGCCTAAGATCCGATGGTGAGAGAGAAAAGGTCAGAGATTCAAGGCTATGGTTGAGAAACAAAGTCGTACACATAAAATTCCCAAGGTCAAATGGTGTGGGAGAATATTTCTTCAATGAATTCAATGATTATCTAAGAGAACAAGGGATAAAGAGATAGTTCGTATGTAGGTACACTATGTAGGTACACCCTGTAGCAAAATGGGGCTAGCACCTACGTTGATGAATGAGAAAGGAATGCCTCATTATTTTTTGGCTGAAGTAGTAGAAGTTGGAATTTATATTATGAATAGAACCCCTACTGCATCAATTGATGGCATGGTACCTAAACAAAAGTTTAGAAAACCAGATTTAGCACACTTAAAAGTGTTTGGCTACATTGCCTATATACATGTGCTGAAGTGAGAAGAAAATTGGATCCCAAGGCAAATATATATATATATATATATAATACTCCCTTCAGCAGAAAGATTATGAATTCTATAACCTCACTACTTGTGAGATGTGAGTGATCAGGGATGTTATTTTTTATGAGATTAGTAGCTACTACACACCAATTAAGGATTCCATAGAGGCTAATGTAAACAATAATGTGGCTGCAATGGAGTCCTCTAGCAGTGATGGGTCTATTGTTAGACCTTGGTTTTGTTAGGCAAGTTGTGGGAGAGTGCCATGAATTCTGACACATCATTTGGTGGTACTACAAGTGTTGAAAGGGAAAAGAGAAGGTGGATTAACCTTTTATAATATCTGGTGTTTCAATAGGTCATTTATTTGGTAGTACTAAAAGTGTTGAAAGGGAAAAGAGAAGGTGGATTAACCTTTTATAATACCTAGTGTTTCAGTAGGTGATTCATTTGTTGATGGGGATAGTGGATCAGAATAGAGCCTTGATGAGGAGTTTGGGATCCCGACTATTGTTACTCCAAGTATACTAAGAGCCAAAGGAGTGTTGAGAGCACTCCTAGCAATGATCCAAGTGTACATAGGTCTATGAGGGTCAGATATCCAATAGATAGATTGAGATATGATGGGTATACAACCCATAATTATGCTAATATGGTCAAAGCAATATACAAGAGATAGAGCCCACATGTTTTGAGAAGGCACTTGGACATAAGCCTTGGGAAGATGTCATGTATGAAAAGATGGTTGCATTGGATGCAAATGAGACATGTAATTTGTGCCTTTGCCTAAGGAGAAGAAGGCAATTGGATGCAAGTGGGTCTATAAAGTAAAGACGGGTCTATGACCAGGTACAAGGTAAGATTGGTAGCCAAGGGATATGCACATACCTATCGCATTGGTTATGAGGAGACTTTAAGTTTAGTCACTAAGATGGCAACAGTGAGAGCAGTCTTTGCTTTGGCTTTGCTTTGGCAGTAGCTAAGAAATGGTCTTTACAATAGATAGATGTAAAGAATATATTTCTACATGGTGGTTTACAGGAGGAGGTCTACATGGTGCAACCCAAGATATGGGAGCCATGCACATCCAAATATTTTTTGTAGGTTGCATAAAGCCTTGTATGGCTTGAAAAAGGCACCTAGAGCATGGTCAAACAAGATATGGGAGTATCTTATCACTATTAGATTTCATATATCCACAACAGATTTTTCATTTTATGTGAAAAAGATTGACAGGGGCATTGCTCTAGTGGTGATCTATGTTGATAACTTGATTGTCATAGGGGATAGTGATGATGATATTCATGAGGTGAATATTCTCCTTAGACGAAGTTTGAAATGAAGGATTTGGGTGAGCTATGATAGTTCATGTGGGTATAGAGGTAATTAGATCACATGATGGGATTTTAGAGGGTAGTATGCTTTGGACATGTTGTCCAAGTATGGGATGACATGAATCTTAGTGATATTGGAGCACAAAATTGGTCGCAGATACAAAATCACCATCTTCAAGCTTAAGTAGGAAATTATTTTGATAAGAAAACTCACCTTCCTTTATATCCTAATGGGCTTGAGTTGTTTTTGTACCCATATTGTGCATTACACTTCCTTGTTAATGAGAAGAAATGCCTTTTTGTAAGCTTCACCTGAAGGCTTATCATTGTAACACATACTTTGTGAAGTATAAACCTACTATCATGCAAAAACATTCAAATCAAAAGAACAACGATAATGATAATAAATTATAAAGGTAAGTTGTAAACATTGTTTTTAAAAAATGATAAGGCCACTTTTAGCTTCATGTTCACTTCCATGGATAGTTAAGCTATAAAATTAATGTGAAATTTGAAATAGTGTTGTAAACCCTCCTAGCTTGATTAAAATTTAAAGGCAAAGTTACACATCATTGCACATGGTTCCATTATCAAAACACGTGTATGGTTTTTACATTTTTAAACTTCTAGAAGATTTATCTTTTCACTTGTACTTCGATTGAGAAAGAAGCTAGTTGTTATGAATTCATATCATTTAAAAGATTGTGCACTTATTTTGTGTACATTTCTTTATGTGGATTTGAAGTGTGGGCCAAGAAAAGAATGGACTACTTGTGCCGTTTGAAATCCATGAAAAAGGCTACACAAAGTTATGGATTTACCAAAATTATGCATCAACTTTCCTTTATGTAAATGTAATTCTTTTGCGACAAGGAAAGTATAATAGTTTATTATCAAAAAAGTGTGATTCTTCCTCTACACAAAGTTATGGATTTACCAAAATGATACATTAACTTTCGCTTATGTAAATGCAAGGGAAATATAATAGTTTATTGTCAAAAAATGTGATTCTTCCTCTAAAACACTTGAATATTCACATTACACTCACCAAGCTTGGAAATGTGTCGATATCATGAATAAAGGGGAGAGAGAGGGGGGGATTCTATCCTTGCAAGAAAGCTACTCATAGAGTAAAGCTACTCATAGAGTAAAGTTTATGGTAATGAAATTGAGAAAACAATATATCCCTTAACATTATTTTTCCATTTTTTTAGTTAGTATGGAGAGGAAAGGCCTCAAAAAGGCCTTACCATTATTTTTCTATTAATTAATTATTTTTCTATTAATTAATTAATTAGTATGGAGAGGAAAGGCCTTCCAAATGCCTTACCATTATTTTTCCATTAACTAATTAGTCTGGAGAGGAATGGCCTCCCAAAGGCCATTAACTAATTAGTCTGGAGAGGAACTCCCAAAGGCCTTAGGCAAATTGATTTCATTTTTTATTTTATTTTTTGAAACTTTACCAAAATATAGGTTGATCGAATTTATCTTTTTAAGAAAGAAATCTAGAGTCTCAGAATGTTATAATGCGGCGAAGGTAACTCTTTTTCTCTTGAGATGGAAGAGGGCATTTCCCGTAGAGAAGAGAGAACAGGGTGTGCATCTCTCTCTCTCTCTCTCTCTCTCTCTCTCTCTCTATATATATATATATATATATATATATATATATATATATATATATATATATATATAGAGAGAGAGAGAGAGAGAGAGAGAGAGAGATGCACACCCTGTTCTCTCTCTCTCTCTCTCTCTCTCTCTCTCTCTCTATATATATATATATATATATATATATATATATATATATACACCAATGCCCTCTTCCGTCTCAAGAGAGAAAGAGTTACCTTCACCGCATTATAACATTCTCTAGATTTCATAGAGGATAGGGTGCCCATGTCTCTGTCTCTATCTCTATCTCTCCCTCCCTCTTACACACATGTTTCTTTCCTCTCTATTGGTAAGTAGTACTGCCACATGATCATCTACTTCTTTGCAAAGCATAGCTCTCTCCTTATTAGCTCTCTCCCTCTCTTTCGTTTGAGCTTGCACCTGAGGAGGGCATTAGGCACACAAACGTACTCTGCAAATGAGGAATCTGCAAATGAGGAGCAAGGGCCAGCTTGTTGCCAGAGATGGGAGGCCTTTCCCTAGAGGAAAATGGGGAGCTATAGCGCTAGCCCCAATGACCCATTTTCTTTGAGAAAGGACAACCCATGGCATTTCTCAATTGGTCATCATGGTCTTAGGGAGTGGAACAATTTTTTTAAAAATCTCCCTGTTATAATGTGGCAAATTTTTATTAGCTCTCTATTTTTTAACATTCTATGTGCTGATGTGTCAAGGTCTTATCTTTTAAAACATTCTCACTACTTATGGATCGTCAACTTATTTTCTTTCATTTGAGTAAAGTTCCCACTGTTGATGTGTCAATATCCTATGGTGCATTCTTTAAAAACAAAAGTTACTATTTGATGGCTGGGATTTATTTTTTGCAAGACCCAAGACATGATTGAGAAAGCATGGTGGGCACGTGGACCTGTTGGGAATCAAGAATTTCTATTTTATTTTTCATTTCCTAGCTTTAGCCTTTAGGCGCCTTTAAGTTTAATTATTAATTAATATACAGTTACAGAAACTATGTAGTAATGTTATGGAAGGTTCTAGTTTAACTTTGTAACTATTTAATTTAGTGGTTTGAGTAGTCTATTGTTTATTTGAGACAAGGGTCTTTTTTATGGATTCTACTAGTAAGTACCAAGTAATAAGATAAACAAAAAAGAAAGATAAAATAGTGATGTTTATGTATGAAAAGATGATAAGGATGGAATAACATGATAGAATATAATTGATGTTCATGAAGGTGATAGTGACAAAAGACCTCTTTAGAAGCGAATATCCACTCAAATTATTCAAATTTGACAATAAACATGTAAGGATGGATCATATATATGGTCAAAAGAGTGTCATTTCATAACTTTTATGATGCTTATAAATGTGGCCTTCTTGAGAATGTTGGTCCACAAAATATCAACTCATGTGACTTGTGACTAGTGTTTCAAAAACCATGTTCTAATCATACCATAAATAAAGCTTATGACTACACAATTTGTAGATTTTTAAGCCAAATTACAACCAAAATGCAATAAATCTTGTAGCTGTATGGAAATAGAGAAAACAATCTTAAGTGAAAAAATTTCAAAATCTTCTAAGCCCATCATGGTATATAGTTTGTAGATTTCTTGTGAAAGTGATCGTGGCCACTCACATCAATATTTAGAACATATGGCTCATAAGACTTGCATGTCCAAAAAAAAAAAGGTTTCTTCGAATCACACATGATTAAAAGAAAAGAAGATAGTTATGGATGTACTTTTTCTAAGCGAATATAAGTGAGGCCCTTGTTATTTTTTATTTTTATTTTTATTCTTTAAAGTAGAAGAAGATATGACCCTAAGACTTGACTTCCTTGGGGGGCCACTCTTGTGAGAAATGGCAATGGCCAAAAAAAAAAAAACGATTTCACATGGAAAATGAGGTGTCTACAATGCACACAAGAGCGCCTTTAATGGACACCATCTTCAGAATGGGCACCCAAACGGGCGCTAGTAGCCAGTGGGTCCTGCTGTCGGATTTTTCACTTGGAAAAAGGAAGAAAAAGGTCACGCTGCCCTTGGACCTTTCTCGCGTTTTTCTGCCCCTCCTTTGTCCCTATTCCTTCCAACAGTCATCCGTCCATGACTCATACTTTCTTTCTTTGATAATTAGTATATGTATATATATACATATAAATATAGACGTAGACATTTACTTGGAAATTCGCATGTTCAATAGGAGGCCCATCTTCCATATTTTTAAATGAAGATAATTGATTGTGTGTTATATAGCCTTGATAATAATAAACAACATTCATAGAAAGTTTTTTTTTTGACCAATAGATATATATTTATATGCCAAATGGTTGCATTTGCATCTTTATTCCTGATTTAACAAACTTCACGCCCTATTCAACAAAATAACCCATCCATGCCTTAAACAACATCCCTTGTGCAATCTAGGTCCTGTTAGGGCAAGGGCATCCTTCGTAAGGCTAGAGATTGCTAATGCCTTTTTTTAACCTCTTGAAATTACAATGGTCGAAATGATGCTACTCAATGTCCAATGCCTTGGTTGTTGTGATGTCTAAAAATTATCACCGAGATCATCAAAAGCATAGCCTTCTTCTATTTTTATAATGTTCGTAACGTTAGTCAAACATAAAGGTGTTCCCATGGTGGTTTAGACCCTTTGGGTTTGTAGAAAATAAAGTAGCATAAACTTACATAAACTTGCATATCGTCTCCTTGATGGGAAAATTACAATCTAGCAATTTTAAAATTGGATAGAACTTTTAAAACGTAATCTAATTTCAAGAAAAGATAATGTGCTTCTTTTTTATTCTCAAGGTGTGTGTCCTCGTCTTCTCTTCTCTATATTATAAAAAGGATGAGTTTCACGAGGCTTCTATGTGGCAAGAATTGGGAGGCTCGGGTTGCAGTTTAGAGGTTCGAGGAGGGGTAGGCTCCTACCCATCGAAGACGGGTAAGGTTACTCATCCTTTGAAAAAGCATAATCACATAATAGAATTATGCTATCAATCACGTGTAGAAATAGAAGCATTCACAAGCCCTAAGCACGATGTTTACATGACTGCATAGTCTTGGCTTTAAAAATCAATATTAAACATCATGTTCCAAAGCGTGAGGTTACCCCCCCACCAAAGACAAGTGAGGTTACTCATCCTTAGAAAAAGCATGATCACATAAAAGAATTATGCTATGAATCACTTTGTAGAAACGGAAGCATTCACAAGCCCTAAGCACGATGCTTATATGATTGCATAAGCTTGGCTTAAAGAATCACTATTAAACATCCTGTTCCAAATTAGATGTTATTTTTTGGACCTTATGGGCATTGCTTGCAAGTTTAGCAACAAAAGACAAGATAACAACTTTGAAAGTTATGCACCTTCATTTAAAGAAGTTGATGCATAATCCTATAAAGTCATCTTGTCTTTGGTATCATGTGAGATGTTTCTCCCCTCCTTATTTATCATCTTGTCCATTTTTTCTCTTCTTCAATCATGTCAAGACTTTTTGCACTTGTTGGACCTCTTCTTATCTCATGTAGTGAGGTCTCCCACCATCACATGCCATTGAAAATGCACATCCACCCTCCTCTTGCACCATGAAATGACTAATTTTATGACATGCTTTATCTTCTCAATGAAAATATTAAAAATTTAAAGATTTATTGATGATCCACATCTAAAATGATCAAAGCCTCCTCAAATATCCCATGGTCTTCCACATGTGTAAATGTATATATTAACATTCACATTACATTATAAGCTTGCACGTGTAATTCCCTCACATTGTGTAACCCAAGAAATATGGATCCTACATATATTAACATTCACATTACATTATAAGCTTGCACGTGTAATTCCCTCATGCAACTACTCCATGGTGTAACCCAAGAAATATGGATCCTACAATGAAAGGAATCCATGGCTTTGATACCAATGCAATGAAAGGAATCCATGGCTCTGATACCAGTGCAATGAAAGGAATCCATGGCTCTCATACTAGTGCAATGAAAGGAATCCATGGCTTTGATACCAATGTAACCAAGGGAACCTAGGGAGGATAGAACTCAATGCTTGGAGTCCTCACAACTAGACTCAAATGGCTAGAGTCCACACAGGTTTCTCCTGAGTAGCGATAGGTCCATGAAGAAAGCCATGAAAGCTTGTACAATAGCTCGAAGAAAGTTCAAATGTGTAATATCTCAACAAGGTACAATAGATGTCTACTAAGTGACTTATATAGCCACATGCCCTTAAGAATGTCCACACTAACCCATGCCCAAAGCCTATGTGCCTCAACCCCTATGTGTACATATGCTAGTGGAAAATAGCTTTGTTACGAACCATCCCCTTCTATAATGTTTTCGTCCTCGAAATCGAATGGTGGTCGTGCACAAAAGACACAAAGTCTATACACAAAAGCCAAAATCATGACTAAGTGTTAATGTGAAGCCGAGGAGCCGTATGATCCCAGGGTCAAATGGAAAGGATAACATACTCCCCTCAATGATGAAGCTAATCATGCATCCGCCTGGATCAAAGGGAAATCTCAGCCATCCAAACTCCAAAAGCATGGCCCTCCAACTGTTGAGGTGTCAAGCTAAACAAGAGCTGACACTTATGATATGCCTGGGTGACCGTTTTTGCCACTTACATCATTGGCGTGTTTGGTAGGATGCTGACATGATAGATCTTCACCAGTGATTCTACAGCTCGACTACACCAGCTACTAGTCCACCATTGAGTTATGGCATACTTATCTTGCTAGCTCAATCACTTAGCATGTTCACATTATGGACTACTAGTCCACCATTGAGTTATGGCATACTTATCTTGCTAGCTCAATCACTTAGCATGTTCACATTATGGACTACATGTACATAGTACTTCTGTACTTATGTTGTATTCACTTATCTTTTTTGTAGAATCCTTTTGTGGAGAAGAAGAACAAGAACAATTTTCAGCCTCTTATCTTGCGTGTTCTATACTAGGGTTTATATGAGCGTGCGTGTGCTTGCAAGAGCTCTCTTCCTCCGTGCATCTTTTCATGGTATCATAGCCAAGTTCATGCTAAAAAGCTGAGCAACAAGCAAGAGAAGCACAAGAAGCGGTACGAGGATAAGAGCTTCACCTACTCTTCCCCTTTTGTGTTGGCTACTACACCCTTGTCGGGAGATCTTGGGAGGCACCGGCAAACGAACTCTGATTGAGGAGCTGTCTTCACAAGAGCGGAGCTATAGAGAAACTATATTGTCCTATCTCTAGATACAATCAGCTTCTAACTGGATGGAACATACAGCTGATATCCTTTGCTTTCACTTCTATACCCCACAAAGATACATTTCAAATCCTTTGCTTTAAGCTTATGTATGTGCTGTGCTGGTACATGCACACAAGCCATACACGCATATCAATAATTACTAGAATTCTGCCATTCCAAGCTTCATAAGCTGTCATAGATTTCAAAGCCTCAATTAGACAACGATTAAGTACATAATTGGCACACATGACCGCTTTAAGCTAAAATCTAGAAGGCAAATCCTTGCTTTTGAGCATATATCTGGCCATTTCCATGAGTGTTCGATTTCGATGTTCAGCCACACCATTCTGCTATGGTGTATAAGGAGTAGTACATTGATGAGAAATACCATGAACGTGCACATGATGATACTACATGTACACATGATGATAGTGATATATGTACACATGATGACATGGACACATATGCACATGATGTTGATATATGTGATAGTGATGTGTGTGGGCTAGATCATATAGCCATGATCTCGAGGGCAGGGATGGCATCGAGCATTACAAGTGTTTATACACCTATGCCTACCTACATTCCTAGGGATTATAGCTTGGCAGATCTTGTGGGTTAGCATTCGATTATTGATGCATCTATCAACAGACACGAGGTTAGTGACACTTCACATGTGGATTCACGGGATACATGTGAGCGCAGGCTTGAGTTTCTTGTGCTAGATCTATAAGGCTATTCTCCTAGGGGTTTCGCATGTGGAGATGTTCATGAATGAGTTTCACATTTGACTTAGATATTTTCTTAGATCCATTATTGATGGAGATGGACCCTACCTATGAGGATTACTTCAGTGACCTTGGAGATCCTAGGGTTAGGGATTTTTGGGATGATGATTCCATTTATCTCACATGTGTGGATATGTTGTTAGTCTTCAATGACGATGATGTTTATGATGATCTATGATCATATTCTTACTTTGGAGGATCATGCACACATAGAGGGATTTGAACATGAGGATCTAATGCACATTTTAGGTCATGCACATATACACATAAGGATTTGATGCATAGTTAGGTCATGCACATATACACATGTATATAGTGGATCGTGCCTCATATCTTTTGAGTTGTGCTACATCGAGTGCATGGCATCAATTTCCATCTTACTTTGCATGATGCTGAGTATGAGCTAGGTGTGTTTGATTCCTGTGATTGTTGACACGACCCTATGTTTTGTAGAGTCGTGACATTTTCCTTTAGGTTCATCGTTTGACATTTCCCATGTATGGTTTTTTATTATGTGGCTCAACATACAAATGCACCATCCTATTCTTGGCTTGCATAATGGTTCTTTTGTGCCAAGACAGTTTGACATTCCGGCCACGAGTTTCGAGCTCATCGTGTGGATATCTTTAGTGCTATATTCACATTACGACTATGAGGATGGGCTAGTTATTGATCTTCCCTTCAACCCAAGAGGATTTTGGGCTAGCCTCATCATCAATATTGATCTTCAATATTTACCATTTGATCCAAGTGGCTGGTGAAAATATGCAAGGAGAAAGAGAGCTGGAGCTCTTGGAAGCACACACACACTCACACAAACCCTAGAAGATAACACACAAGATCAGAGGCTGAAAATTGTTCTTCTTCTTCTCCACAAAAAGGTTCTACAAAAAAGATAATGGAAATACAACATGAGTACTAAAGTACTATGTACATGAGGTCCATAATGTGAACACGCTAAGTGAGTGAGCTGGCAAGGTAAGTATGCCATACTGGCGAAGATCTATCATGTCATCATCCTACCAAACCAGCCAGTCATGTTGAAATTTGAGCATAATGATGAGCTATGGTGGATCAAACACTAGAATCAACATCATTAGTGATTAGCAAATAATTAAGATGTAATTAGTGGGTAATTAGCAAATAGATTAATGTAGGCATGGATACTCAAAAACCAGCAAATTCTCATTAGGGCTATGCCTCAATTTATAGAGTTTACATCAAGCATTAAATCCCACTGATTTCTCCATGATTCACTCCCAGAATATCTCCACCTCTTGCTTGATTCTCTCCACCTCTTCTCTTTTCCCTGAATATCTCCCAGAATAACTCCACACTCCTAAATTCTCTCATGCTACCCTTTATTCTCTCCTAGTAGATTCTTCTCACCTTTTCACATGTTCTTTCACAATTACATCTTCTCTTTTACAGCCTCTTTCCAAGAGCTTGTTCCCACACACACCCTATTCACTTGTATATTTCAACACCTCCCCTCAAGTGAATAATCCTAGCACACCTGGACCCTGTATCAAGTTTCCCTCTTACTTGATAGTCCGCGACCAGTGCCTCAAGTCCCTAAACTCCATAGTCCTTGACACTCTCTCTCTCTATGTGTCCAAGGCTACTATAAGTGTCCACGACCTTGACTAAAGTGCTCACACATACATCTACCACGTGGCCTACATCATCGGTGGCTCAGAGGTGGTTTTACTTTATTGGGGAAGGTTACATTGTGGGGTCTCTCTCTCTCTCTCTCTCTCAGAAAAGATGATCCGACTCCACTTCCTTTGGAGCCTCCATGAAGTTTGCCGATGTCGTTCCTTCTTCACTGGGTTTGCTGTAGCAGTCTCTCGCCATGTGTCCTGGCTTTCCACATTTGTGGCAAGTGAAGGTGCTCCCTCCTACTCTGCCTCTTCCTCTTCCTCGTCCTCGTCCTCGAGAGAATCCTCCTCGGGTGAAGAATGCTTTTTTCTCTCCTGCTGTTGAGTCGAGCCCTTTCTTCTCTTTGCCTCTGCTCTCTTGCTCTAGTAGAGCTGCTTCTATCTCGTGTATCTTCGATTCAGGTACATTCTTTAGTGTTGCTACAATGTTTTCATAATCTCCTTTGTCCACACTCTTCAGAAGTGCAGCTAATGCTTCATCATCTTCTACCTTTTTGCCAATAGCTGTGCCAGCTGTTGCTTAATGCTTTTATATTTGTTCAAGTGTGTGATTGAAGGTTCACTTTCCTTCATGTCCAATTTATAGAATTGCATTAACAGATTTATCTTTGAATTTTTTGCTTGTGTACCAAATAACTTATTGAGTTCATCCCATGCATCTTTTGCCCACTGTATCCTTGTGATGTGATGAATGATTTCATCATTTAAACTGAGTGCAATAAGTCCCAATGCTTTTTCATTCCTACTCTTCCACTCATTTTCTCCTCTCTCTGGGCATTCATCTCTCCCTTCAACTAATCCCCACAGATTTTTCCTCATCAGCAAATACATGGTTTTTGTCTGCCATGTATAAAACTGTTCCCCATTAAATTTGGCTATTTCCTGTGCTAAACTCATGGTGATGTGAAGGGGGTCTTACCTCTTGATCCAATTTCAAGATTCAAGGGCAGTGTCTACCCTTTTACAACTCAATCTGGTGTTTAATAGATGATTACAACAATTTTATCAGCATAAAATCACCAGAAATTACACTAAATCAAGGGTAACCAATTTGTACGGGATGGTTGGAGTATCAAACCAACTCTGATTTGCAATCTAAAGCTATAGGGATCTGTATCAGATACCTAATGGTTAATTTGAACCCTCAATTGCACCCAAATACAGTGATTAGCACTGATTAATCACTGATTAGTAAATTAATGCTCTGTTTTGTGTGCAAAAAAAAGAGTATGCGGGGAGTCCATATCTGGTGCCTTATACTTCAAATGAGCTCAAATGCTTTCAAAGGCATCAATAGCAATGAGTCTAGTAGAGGATTAAGCCAAGAAACACAAGATTTGACCAAATATTGAAAGCTTAATCTTTGTTTTACCAAAGTCACTTGCAGATTTGATGAAGAGCTTGGATCTCACTGTAGACTTGATGAAACCGAATTCTGTCTTCACGAGCTTGTAGAGCATGCTTGAAAACCCCCGGGGCTAAGAGGAATTGAAGCAATTTGATTTGATATGCACAAGATCTGCAAATCACTCAGAAAAAATAGCACTGACTTAATCGTCGATTTCTCCTCAACGCTTTCGCGGTTTGCTGCGCCGTTTGGATGGACTTGTAGCCGTGTGTTAGCTAGCTATGGTTAGAAGCTTTTGCCCTAACTGTGAGTGTGCAAGCTGAATGGAGTCTTCCACTGGCTGGGGGTGAAGGGGGAAGTGAAAAAACTAACTAAAAATTTGATTATTTGCTAATTATCTACTAATCCTAATTAATTAACTAATGGGCTCATAAACCTAATTGATTCTAGGCATGGCTCTGATACCATGTTGAAATTTGAGCATAATGATGAGCTATGGTGGATCAAACACTAGAATCAACATCATTAATAAAGTGATTAGCAAATAATTAAGATGTAATTAGTGGGTAATTAGCAAATAGATTAATGTAGACATGGATACTCAAAAACCAGCAAATTCTCATTAGGGCTATGCCTCAATTTATAGAGTTTACATCAAGCATCAAATCCCACTGATTTCTCCATGATTCACTCCCAGAATATCTCCACCTCTTGCCTGATTCTCTCCACCTCTTCTCTTTTCCTTGAATATCTCCCAGAATAACTCCACACTCCTCAATTCTCTCATGCTACCCTTTATTCTCTCCTAGTAGATTCTTCTCACCTTTTCACAGGTTCTTTCACAATTGCATCTTCTCTTTTACAGCCTTTATCCAAGAGCTTGTTCCCACACACACCCTATTCACTTGTATATTTCAACACATGTAAGTGGTGGAAACGGTCACCCAGGCATATCATAAGTGTCAGCTCGTGTTGAGCTTGACATCTCAACACTCCCCCTCAAGCTCAACTTCATCTCTAGGACTCCAAGCATAGTCTGGAATCTACGAAGCTTCTCTGCTCCCAAGTCTTTCGTGAAAATGTCAGTTACCTGCTCATCTGTGTGCTAACATACATGAGATCAATATCTACTGCTAAGACTCTCTCTTTGATGAAGTGATAGTGAACCTCTATGTGGTTTGGTCCGCACATGAAAAATAAGGTTTCTCACTAACTGTATACTGCTAAGGTTGTCACAATAGATGACAATCTATCTGTCAACCTACAGCCCCAAATCACCAAGTAGCTTGCGCAACCAAGCTACCTCACATGCTGCCATTGCAACACCCCTATACTCTGCCTTTGTACTTGACACGGTAACTGTTGGCTACTTCTTACTGCTCCATGTCACATCACCACTCCCAAAGGAAAACATGAATCCACTGGTAGATCTCCTATCTGCGATACTAACAGCCCAATATGCATCGGTGTATCCAAACACCTGTAACTCCGTACGAGCCTCATAAAAGAGACCATAGTCTACTATAGACTTCACATAGTCTACTGTAGACTTCACATAGCACAATGTGAAGTCTACAGTAGACTATGGTCTCACATAGTCTATTGTAGACTTCACATAGCACAATGTGAAGTCTACGGTAGACTTCACATAGCACAATGTGTGCCTCACACCATCCAAATGTGACTTCCGAGGAGCTTGCATAAACTAACTCTGCAATCCAACTATACAATTCAAATCTAGCCTGGTGATCAACATATAGATCAAGCTACCCACTATCTTCCTCTACATAGTGGGTTTCTCCAAAATCTCACCCACAACTGCACTCAACTTGTCATAATATCTAATGGCATAGAAATTGCCTTACAACCAGTGATACCATATTTAGACAACATGTCCAATGCATATTGCCTCTGTGAGATAGCCATATACCCTTGGTTGTCCTAATAATGACCTCAATGCCAAGGAAGTACCTCAGCTCACCCAAATCCTTCATGTCAAATTTCTTCTTGAGGAGACATTAACATTATGATGACCACAAGGCCCCTATCACTCTTCCGCACATAGAGTGAATGATCAGCATCTGCTACATGAAAACCAATGGTGATAAGCTATTATGCTATCTTATCATGCCATGCTCTAGGTGCCTATTTCAAGCTATACCCTTGCTTTACGCAACTTGCATACAAAATCAAGGTGACCCACATCTTCATATCCTAGTGGCTGATCCATATACATCTCTTCTTGTTGCAAATCTCCATGCAAGAACGCATTCTTAACATCCATTTGCTATAAAACCCATCCTTTTGATGCAGCCACCACAATAATAGCTCTCATGGTTGCCATCTTGGCAATGGGGCTGAACGTCTCCTCATAATCAATGCCATAAGTTTGAGCATAACCTTTGCAACCAATCTTACTTGTACACCCACTTGCATCCAATAGCCTTCTTGTCCTCAGGCAATGGCACCAATTCCCAAGTCTCATTTATATCCAATGTAGCCATTTCTTCATCCATGGCTCTCTCCCAATCTAAATTCCCAATAGCTTCTTCAAAACATGTGGGTTCAACATCTTTCACGACTTTAGCCATATATGCATAATGATGAGCGACATAACCATCATATGTTAACCTATCAACAGGTTTTCTGAATCTCCCTGACCTACGTTGTCCATGATCACTACCTGGCATTTTTGCTCCATCAACATAAGAATGCCCTACAGAAATGTCGGGCATACCAAGAGGCTCACCAACCTTCTCTTTGCCTTTTCATGATGTACCAACTACATTTTCCAGGACTGGTATTTTGATGCAGCCTGCCACTCCATGGTCTATCAATAGACCCATCACAAGAGGACTCTCCAGGTCCACTCAATGACTGTGATTGCTGACTTGCATTCTATGCAATTACATTTCCAGTTACATCAACCCCAACAATGACATATTTCTCAACAGCATACTAGCTACTCATTTCATCAAACACAACATCTCTGCTTACCCTCAACTCACGTGTAGTAGGGTTATAGCATCTATATCCCTTTTTGCTCAAGGGAATACCCAATAAACACACATTTTTTAGCCTTTGGATCCAACTTCGTACGCAACTCATCTAGCACATGCACATAGGCAATACATCCAAAAACTTTCAAGTGAGACAAATCAGGTTTCTTGCCCACTGAACTTCTCCTCTGGCGTTACATCATGTATGGCTGCAGTAGGAGTCTTGTTCATGATATAAAGTGCTATAAAAATAGCTTCAGCCCAATAGCTATGTGGCATATTCTTCTCTGTTTTATCAACGCTCGTGCTATCTCTGCAATGTGCCTGTTTTTTCGCTCAGCAACTCCATTTTGCTGTGGAGTGTATCTACATGTACATTGTCTCTAAATGCCATTCTTCTGAAAGAAATCAGAGAACTCATTAGAGAAGTACTCTCCCCCTCCATATGACCTTAGGCAATTCACATGCTTTATGTCTGCTTTCAATCATCACTCTGAAATTCTGAAAATGAGTGAAAACTTCACTCTTCTCATTCATGAAATACACCCACACTTTCCTTGTGTGATCATCAATGAATCTTACATAATACTTGCAACCACCCATAGACAGTTTTTGCAGGACCCCATACATCTAATTGCACAACATCTAGTACATTCCTGCTCACATTTTTGTCATGTGGAGCCTTGTCCATAGCAAATATGCGGAGAAGCTGCTCTGCCAAATCTGTTGAGCCTTCGAGAAATCCCAAAGGCAATGTCCCTGAGACTCCTGGGGGGTGGTGGCCGCACCTCGGGTAAGATGCTGACCGACCTCTGATTGCCAGAGCCAAGTGCCGACCGCGAGACTCCTGTGTGCCATCAGAAAAAGAAAGAGAGTGATCTTCCTCGGTCAAACGCTGTCCCAAAGTCTCTTCCAAAAATCTGAAAGGAAACGCTGTGATAGGCCCTAAAACTACCAGTGCGTTATTGTTGTCGGTGTGCCATCTATCTCAGGCATCTAGATCCTACGGCCTAGTCGCATTGTATATGCAAAGAAAGGGGCATCTAGAGTCTCCTCCCGATCTTCGGGATCATGCCAAGTCCACTCTCCAAGGTCCCACTACGACCGCGTGTGAGAGGTTAGCTCTCCCAAATCCATAGCCACTAAAGTCTTTCCCTAGCCACCTTGGTCGATGTGCTAGATCTATGCCAAGTCCACTCTCCAAGGTCCCACTACAACCACGTGTGAGAGGTTAGCTCTCCCAAATCCATAGCCACTAAAGTCTTTCCCTAGCCACCTTGGTCGATGTGCTAGATCTATGTGCCATTCCCGTGGTCGAAAACCAATCACCCTCACCCTCTGCAAGGTGCAGCCTCTGAAATCCTCCAAGGGGTGCTCTGATCTCTCTAGTCTACCATGGGATCCAAGAGAAAAACTGAGTAGACCACTATCCTCATTTTCTCCATGGACCGCCACACGAGGATATCGTGTCTGGTAAACATGCCTAGGTGGGGTCTGAAATAGGAGTCAGCCACACCTAAGGAATAGTTGAGTTGATGTTAGCCTGTCTTCACCTTGTATCGCTGTCAAGCCTCTCTCCTGCTCTGCCTGAGGTAATTGCCTATGTGCAATCCAATCTTCGAGAGACCTGGTTGATCCCATCCTCAAGGTGCCTCAGGATCGGGCCCCTAGCATGTGGCCACTGGGTAAATGGATCAGGGGGGTTCCAGAGACCAAAGTTTGTCGAAGAGCTGCTCCTCGGAGGCCACTGGAACAAGCTATCTAAGAGCTGGCCTGAGATGATCCCAAGCACGAAGTAGACTGGCTCTATGAATCTATCCTTAAAGGCATGACTAAAACCATGGGTGCGTATCTCTATAAAAATCCATCTAGTACTCTGCGGCCAATACATGCCCGAGAGAAAAGGCCCAGCATGAAGTGATGTACCACATGGTGGCAAGGAGTACCTAGTTTGCCCCACCACCACTCTGCCTGCTAGGGATAGCCTCGCTAAGCTCCAGTATAAAATCTTCTTCCGAATACTCAGAAGAAACGGAGTGAGCTGCTGCTTAGGAGAGATATCAATGCCAACCTGGCAACCAAGGTAGCAGACTAGAGTGCCCCTCAGGATCCACTGGAAAGCCTCAACTGGTCGCCAAGTCAGGGCAGGTGCAGAGCCTACCCAAAAACCACACTACTTATGGCATTTGATCTTCAGTCCTGATGCACGGCTTAAAATCTTTATCGCCTTTGTAAATCTCTGGAGATTACCAACATCTCCAGTAAGGTAGGTTGTTGTGTCGTGTGTAAACTCTGAGTCCAACAAATCCTCCTGCATGTGGAGGGGAAGGCGCAATCCCTAAAGTCCAGTATCCTGGGTGGAGAGAAAACTACTCATGGTCTCGGCGAAAAATAGGAAGAGGTACGGCGCCAGAGGACATCCCTGTTGAATCGAGCGAGAAAGGGAAAATCTATCGCCTCGCCTCGCCTCCGGCTCCCTGAATGAGAACCTAGATGGGTGATGCTGAATACAGCCCTGAGACTCCATGAATCCACTCCATGGGGAATCCCATCCGGATCATTGTGCCCTCCAAAAAGCTCCAGTTCACCTTGTCATAAGCTTTCTCAAAGTCTAGGAGTAGCACGATGAGGTCCTGCTACCGCATCTTGGTCGAAGCTGTCGCCTCCCAAAAGGTAAATATGTTGTCTAGAATGCTCCGATCCTCAACAACACTAGTCTGAGTGTTGTGGATCAAGTCTGAGAGAGAAGGCTGAAGTCGCCTATTGATGGCCTTGGCCAAAATCTTATAGGTTGTCCCTAGAAGGGTGATGGGTCTCCACTACCGAATCTCCAACCTATCATCACCCTCCTTGGGAATCAAATGTATCAAGCCCTCTGTGAGCCTCTCTGGCATGGCACCTATGAGCATAATCCCATTGAAGGCAACGTGAATGCCACCTTCCATGAGGTCCCAATGGCAAAGAAAGAAATAAATAGGAAGCACATTTGCCCCTGGGCATATGCCCCTGGGTAATGTCATCAACGCCTTTGCCAACTCCTCTGAAGAGAAAGGGGTCAATAAGAAAAACCAAAGGGAGGGGGGAACCACCTCTCTCGTGTTCCTCCCCATAATCTCTTGCGTGCATCCATCACCTGGGGGGATAATGGGGCACTAGTGAGAAGAGATCGGAAGAAATTCATGGCGATGGCTCTCACATGTGGGGGATCAGAAACAATAGCTCGTCGATCCTAGCCATGTAGCCTGTGAATGCCGTCTCTCCTCCTATGGGGGCCAGCCATCTTGAAGAAGTCTCCACCCAATAACTTTGTCATCGGCCTGAGTCCAGAATGAAGCCCTGGCATGGTACCTATACTCCACCCTCTTCTCCTCAATGGACTGAATCTCCATGCGGGCGGCAACAATTTAACTCTCGATCCACGGGCTGTCTGGGGAACTCTCCTGAAGACGTTGTAAAGAGGCTAGGCCCCTCCCCTCCTCAGACTTCTCTCCTACTCCCAAAATCCCTCTAATCTACTCTGGGCTGCATCCTGTAAGAAAACACTGATCTCCCCAATACTATCATCCAAAGTGCACGCTGCAGAGCCTGAGGAAAAGTCCAGTCCCACCCATATCTGCTTGATTGACTGTAGATCTCGAGGTCCTGAATGAGGCTGTCTAGAATCCTGGAGCTCGCATGCCTGTCATGCCTCCATGAGTCCTCTAGGTACAAAATAACTGGGGCATGATCTAAAAATGTAGTGCCTACCAGAATACCAACCATGCCTTCATAGCTGCAAACCACTCGTCGACATAAAACCTATCCAGCCGAGAGAGATTGGGGCGAGTGCTCTGCCTATCTAATCGAGAGAAGCTAAGACTCGCAGGGCTATGCCCAAACTCTGGGAGATGCCAAGGGTCCTGTCCCCTAAGAATCAGCATCATCCTCTCCCAGGCAGAGTACTTCCCTCTTGAGACTGTGGCCGTGCCACCTCCTACTCTATCCTCTACTGCCTCTATCATATTGAAGTCACCCCCATGCACCAAAATCAGCATGGGGTAGGGCCTGCTAAATAGTGCTCTAAAAGATAGCTCTACTTGTAGCAGCAGCAACATTCAGGGCATAAATGTTGAGGAAACCAACGCTATTCTTACCCATCAAAATGGTAACCCACTAAGCACGTCCTGGAACTATGACTCCTGATCATGTCTCACAGACGATAAAAATTGCTCTACTGACACAGAGACATACTCCTCGCTGCGTCCCTTAAGGGCTGAAGGATGGAGACCAAAAAGTATGATTCCTGCCAGGTAGAATCTTCCTACATAGAGGCGGGTGCACCCCTCAGTAAGGTGATGCTCTTGGAGGAAAAGAATGTCAATAGATCCCCCCACCATAGCTCACTAAAGCTCTCCTCTAAGGACACCTCATCCCTGAAAGCACTGAGGCCCCCATAAACCCTGAATGTTCCATGAGATAATCCTCATATCAATCTCTATGTGAGGTGAAACTATCGGAACTTCCCTCCACTCGAAGAGTCTTGGCGTGGGTTCGTGGGTTTAGGCGGGGAATAGTCACAATCTGTCCTAGTGCAAAGTCACGCCAAGTGGGTGTGATCCTGCCCTCCATGTATTGCCACTCTACCGCCCGAGCGTGAGAGTATGCATACTCCGTGCTCCATCGATCAGAATGAAGATATCTATAAGAAGGGAGGAGAGGTACTTCGAGCGATAGAGGTATGCATGGTCACCATCTTCCCTCCCTGGTCTCTATGGGCTAATCCACCAAGCTCCATCCTAGCCAGAGGACATAGATGAGTAAGAACACCGGTGATGCAGAGATCCTGATGATGCTACAATAGCTCAAGTGCTTGGCCTTGAATGGTAGCAGCCATCGACTTTGGATCCCACTCTGTCCCCGGGGCTACGCTTAAGGGGACAGAGAAGATCATCGTGCCATGCTCAAACATAGAGGGTCTAGAGTGGTGGAAGACCACACATACCTGAATAGGGGCTATAGTCTCCTAAAACCTTTATGTCCCTTCTGTCAGAAGACACCGGAAGAAACTATAGTCCACACGCAGCCCCAAGGTCTTGGGGGGGTTGCCTGGAGACTAAGGTGGGAGAGCCCTCAATGGACACCGGCAGAAGAAACTATAGTCCACACGCAGCCCCAAGGTCTTGGGGGGGTTGCCTGGAGACTAAGGTGGGAGAGCCCTCAATGGTCATCTCCACCGGCATTGAGAAACGATGAATTAGATGACAAATGGAACTCACTAGTTGTCTCCTCTCCAGATCAGGGGCTGCAGGGGGCCAATGGGAATGCTCTGGAGAGGCCAGGGGGGGATGGAAGGCACAGAGGAAAAGGAAGGGGAAGATGGAGCGACTATGGGTAGAGGCAGCAGAGGTAAGGGTGGGGGAGGGGAGGGAGGAGGTGGGGGAGGAGGCGAGGGGGAGTGGGAGAGCGGAGAGGCTAGAGAGGGATGATGCTGAGAAGCATCCATCAGATAGGGAGGCTACTCGGGGAGAGCTTGACAGAGAGAGGGTAGGGTCAACCGGCCCCACTGGGCACTAAGGGCTTGAAGAGGAGTCGCGCGGCGACAAGGAATTGGCTGCCACATTGCGCAGGGGGGGGCTCTGTGCCTGGGGGACCACCGTCTGCTCTGCTGCTGCAGGCGGGTGCTGTGATAACTGCTCATATCGGTTCTCTGATAGAACTGAATCCTCTTGCATGTTGCCAGCCTGGCGTGCCCAGTGGCGACGCTTAGCTCTAGTGCTTGGTCAGTGACCGAGCGGGGGCCTCGAGCGGGGGCCAACTGTCCGCCACTCTCTGGTTGATGGATCATCCATGGTTGGTACCCAGTGCTCCACGGCTTGGGAACTGGCACCTCCCTCGGCCCCCTGGTGGTGAATCTGAGTGGGAAGTAGGAGGGGGGACCATCGAGGGCGGTCTCCTAGACTAACGCTGAGGGCAAGCTCTAGCCAGATGACCCATTTGCCTGCAAATAAAACATTGCCCTGGAAGGCTGGAATACTCCACTCTCTCCATAATGGGATTGCCTCAAAGGTTGGGAATAGATATCATGTGAGGCACAGAATTCGACGAGGCGACACAGATGCAGGAGATGGAATCATGACTACTTGTGCGAAGGCCAAGGCAACGGTGGGGGGGATTCCATCACTCTCCCGATGGCACCACCAATCACCAAGATGAGAGGAAGGTACTCCTTCCTAAGGCCTGGGAAGCCCGAAATGTCAGCTAATGGGTCAGATGCAAGATTGAAGCTGTGATGCCACCAAGCAAAGAAGGCATGTGCCGTACGTAGTGTAAGGGGGCACAGCTTTATGACTTAGTCTGACGTTGATGGGGCAAGTTGAACTCCACCTAGTAGTATCCACGCCCCAGAGGGTGAATATCAGTGATCTTTGCAGGCTCGCTAGTGAGGCTGGCCTGGAAAAGATCCTCGAGCTGTCCGCGCGCACGGAGTGGCTACAACAATTTTGTAAACCAAGGCGGAGGCCTCAAGTGAGGCAGCAGTTGTGTCAAAAACCTAAAGATCCACTTCAGAGAAAGAAATGCAAGCAACGACGGCTTTGGTTGGGGATGACAAAGTGGCTGCCATGGAATCCTTCTGCGTAGGTGAAGACCAGAATGAATCAAAGCTTGCCAAGCAAAACCAAAACCCTCAAAAGCCAGGAAACAACATCTTGTACGGGAGGGGAGGAAGCAAAGGGGTGAGGAAATAAAATGAACAGGAAAAAAGAAAAAGAAAAAAGGAAAAAAATGGGGAGGTGCAGAGCAATGAGGATAGGGAAGGGGAGGCGGGCAGCAAAGAGGGGGAAGTGGAAAAAACAAGAAGGGGGGGACTGGTGGAGGAGAATGAGCAGAACAAGGTGGTGGGAAGAAACGAAAGAAGGGGGGGAGCAGCGAAGGGGGGGTGGGCAACAAAGCAGCAAAGGAGGCGGGAAACAGCAACAACAAAGGAGGAGAAGGAGGCAGGCAGCATAGAAGCAAGGGAGGTGAAGGAGGTGGGCAGCGAAGGGGGGCGGGGAGCAATCAGCGAAGGGGGGAGGGTAGGCATTGTGCAAGGGAGGGGGGGAGGCAGAAGGAGCACGGGCGCACTGCGGGCTGTGGGGGGAGATGCAAGTGACGCCAACGGAACAGGGGGGAGCTTGAAGCCTGCTCATGACTTGCACTTTAGAAATTCTTGTTGCAATACTTGGCCGTAAATAAACATTGAGAGTTTGGCTCTATAGGATTCACCAATAGAAGCATTTGAAACTGGCCAGTCTACAATATTCCATGATGGTAATTGTTGTCTTTCCAGTATACCATATGTGTGTTGGCTATCCATCAGCTTATAGAAATGTTCATAAAAGAAAATATCGGATTGTGCCAATTGTGTTGAAGATCTACCTCTATATTGTAGTTCTCCTATTGTCCCATGCAAAACATCAAATAACACTAGTAGGCATTGTATAGGCTATAATTCTGCATAAGATGATGGATAAACATCTGTGTCAATAGAAACAAAAAACAAAATTGTAGTTAGGTAATTATCAAAACTAAAACAGTAAAGGTAACATGTTTATCTATCATTTTTTGGCACTAACAATTTGGCTGATGTTGTGGAAGATAATCTGGATAATCATGGACAATAATCTCTTCGTCCATATAAACATGTTGGATTAATATTTCCTTAACATTTTTCTTCCCACAACAAACCTGAAGTCTTTCACTCTGCCTTTCTATGCTATTAATTAGATCTTACTATCCTTAACTTGTTTGGTTGCATAAGTACCCAATTTCCTTTTGACATGACAAGTTGCTCCCATTGTTGATTCATTGAAGAAATTGCATTTACCACTACTACTGAACAAATAGAAGAAGAAGGCGTCCGTTGTTTAGAAACTACCTCTTTACATATTTTTTGTTCCTCCATGTTATGTTCCAAAAATGATGTTTTACACATGCACGCTGATATCTTTCTGTCAACATTTTTTATGAACAGTGGAGCAATAGATGACATAGAGTAGAAACAATGGAGCAATACTTGTCAAAGAGAGTGGGAAAATAATAGCTCAGCCATGAGTGGGAAAAGTTGTTTGGGAGGGAATTTTTTTCACTCTTTGATTTCCTCCCAAGTGCATTGACTCCTCTGACAACCTAAAAATCCGGTCAAAAATAAAAAATACACCTATATTAAATGCATGACATTTACATTTAGGATGAAGAATAGTTTTAGTCTTTCATTTTTTCAAATTAGAAATTGATTTATGAATTTTCTAACATTACGTTGGCCTTTCTCTCATTGGAGCAGAGGGATTTTTCATTCTAGCCAAAAGGCCCCAAAATGAGTGCCGAAATTCCCTAATGACAGTGTAGGGTAGATTGCAACATAGTAAGTCGAGAGATTAGAAAGAGAAGATGGCCACACAAACCATGGATTCCTTTAATTTCATTGGAATTAGAGCCATGGATTCCTTTAATTTCATTGGAATTAGAGCCATGGATTCCTTTCATGCAATGAAAGGAATCCATGGATTTGATACCAATGCAATGAAGGGAATCTAGGGAGGATAGAACTCAATGGTTGGAGTCCTCACAGCTAGAATCAAATGCTGGAGTTCACACAGGTTGCTCCTCAATGCCTAGAGTAGCGAATAGTTCCATGAAGAAAGCCATGAAAGCTTGTGCAAGAAGTTAGTAGCTCCAAGAAAGATCAAACGTATTACGTCTCAAAAAGGTACAATAGATATCTACTAAGTGACTTATATAGCCACTTACCCTAGAATATATCCACACTAGCCCATGCCCAAAGCCTATGTGCCTCAGTCCTAATGTGTACATGTGCTAGTGGAAAATAGCTTTGTTACAAACTATCCCCGCTTACAATGATTTCATCCTCAAAATTGATGGGTGGTCGTGTACAAAAGACACATACAAAGGCTATATACATAAGCAAAAATCATGATTAAGTGTCAATGTGAAAAGCCGAGGAGTCGTATGGCCCCTAGGGTCAAATGGAAAGAATAACATACTCATGTCGCGAGATGATGAAGCTAATCATGCATCTGCTTGGATCAAAGGGAAATCTAAACCATCCAAACTCCAAAAGATGGCCCTCCAATCACCTAGGTCAAATGGTAAATATGGAAGACCAATGTCGATGATGAGGCTAGCCCAAAATCCTCCTGGGTCGAACAACTAGCCCATCCTCACAATGTGAATCCGGCACTAAAGATATCCACACAATAAGCTCAAAACTTGTGGGGCTGGAATGTTGAGCTATCCTGGCACAAAAGAACCATCGTGGTGCATCTGAATGATGTCGAGCCACATAATCAAAAGCCATACACTGCAAATGGCAAATGATGTACACAAAGGAAAATGTTGTGTCGAAAATCATAGGAACTAAACGCACTTAGCTCATAGTTAGCATCATGCAAAGCTAGATGGAAATTGATGCCAGCGTTGCACCCCCCATCGTGCATGTGAAGACTAGGATGTGCCATAGGTGCATCTGAATGATGTCGAGCCATATAATCAAAAGCCATACACTGCAAATGGCAAATGATGTACACAAAGGAAAATGTTGTGTCAAAAATCATAGGAACTAAATGCACATAGCTCATAGTTAGCATCATGCAAAGCTAGATGGAAATTGATGCCAGCGTTGCACCCCGATGTAACACAAATCGAAACATCGGAGGCACGATCCACCATATCCATGTGTGTACGTGCATGACCTAAACTGTGCATCACATCCTCATGTGAAAATCCCTCTATATGTGCATGATCCTCCAAAGTAAGAATATGATCAACAGAATCATCATAAATGTCATCATTGCTGAAGACTGACAACATATCCACAAATGCGAGATAAATGGAATCATCATTCCCTTTCATTTTCACACTTTATTTGGTCCATGTTTTGGAACTGACATTGGGTCTATTTCGTGGATAAATTGTGGGTCGTTTTTCCCATGCTATGTTTGAGGTTTTCACATGCCTTGTATTTTGTGGAGCTTTTCTCACATACACTTCACATTTCGGGTGGTTTAGCATTTAATTTGAGCACTTCGAGGTTTTCTTGGTGATTTTTCACACGAGGTATTGTTGGTGTTATTCACACACGCTTTGAGTATTGTTTGTGTCATTCACATGTAACCATGGGTTATTCCTTTTACTTTTTTCATTTTATCACCATGGTGCGAGTTCACCCCATCATCATCATCGACATCATTATATTACCATCTCAAATCCTAATCTTAGGAGTTTCGCTCATGCATTGACTTTATAGCTATACCATCAATATTTTGAGTTGCCATTTTGTGTCATGGTTCACATATCTTTCGTCGATTTCACACATACATTTTGTACTTTGAGTCTTAGACCTCTATACCCTCATTTGCAGACGTCTTGCTTTGATGATGTGGCATACTCATGTCATGGCTAGATGTTCGAGCTTGTGGGTTTGTTGCCTAGTTATTATGAGGCTTTATTTTGATGAGGATGATATATGGTCTACATGGTCCACATACAGTGATTTCATTGACTTGTTGTGTGGCGACCTTGACACAGATGGTTCAGCTTGGTTTGCAGGGAGGAGTCTTTTGGTGACTTGTACAAGTGTCACATGCTCTTAAGCCACCATGATTATGTTCCTCATGCTGTAGATTACTTCGATATAGATTTAGATGATGATGTATATGATACTCATACGTATGAGGATATATCGCACACACACACACATATGATGCTTCCTAGTATACATCCCTTATTGAGATGTCAAGCTCAACACGAGCTGACACTTATGATATGCCTAGGTGACCATTTTCTCCACTTACATCACTGCTGTGTTTGGTAGAATGCTGACATGATAGATCTTCGCCAGTGATTCTATAGTTGGACTACACTAGCCTACTAGTCCACCATTGAGTTATGGCATATGCACTTATCTTGCCAGCTCACTTACTTAGCGTGTTCACATTATGGACTGCATGTACATAGTAATTAAGTACTTATGTTGTATTTCCCTTATCTTTTTTGTAGAATCCTTTTGTGGAGAAGAAGAAGAATAACAAATTTTCAGCCTCTCATCTTGTGTGTTCTCTTCTAGGGTTTGTGTGAGTGTGTGTGTGTTTGCAAGAGCTCAAACACTCTTTCTCTCTATATTTTTTCATGGTATCAGAGCCAAGTTCATGCTAAGAAGCTGAGCAACAAGGAAGAGAAGCACAGGAAGCGGTACAAGGGTAAGAGCTTAACCTACTCTTCCCTCTTTGTGTTGGCTACTACACCCTTATCGGGAGCTCTTGGGAGGCACCGACAAATGAACTCCGATTGAGGAGTTTTCTTCGTGGGAGAAGAGCTACAAGGAAACTATAGCATCCTTTGGAAAAACTTTTTATGGCTGAAAATGCGTTTCGGGCGCGTCTAAGCCTTGTTTTTCAGTTTGTAGGTGTTCACGGCGGGCACTACGGGTAGGTTTCGATTCTCTGCAGAATTCTATTTTTGGAACTGCAGGAAGGGATTTTGGTTGTGCAGACACTATGTGTACTGTAAAGAGATCTTACAAGTGCTATTGGGTGTATATATACAAGTTGAGGTCATTGATTGTGACAATTTGGGTGTGTAGCATAGTATTGTTGTAGAGAATATAGCAGTTCGTGTTGCAGGTCAAACAAGAGTGTTGTTTTGGTGAGTTTATGTTGCAGACAAGATGTCAAATGATGGAATTAACCAGATTATTGCAGAGAAGCTTTACAAGAACAACTTCCATGCTTGGAGGTTTAGATTGACAAATTTTTTGATGGGAAAAGGCTATTAGGAGTACATTGAAGGTGAACATGAGGAGTCATCAGAGATACCAGAGATTAATCCAACTGCTGCAGATGTAAAAGAATATAAGGATTGGAATCAAGGAGCAAGGGAATTCATGTATTGGCTTTCTATTAGCATAAAAGACACCATGATTGAGCATATACAAGATGGCAAGTCACCCAAGGAGGTATGGGACACCTTGTGGTGAAGCTGTACGAAACTAACACCAAGGCACGAAAGATTCAATTGAAGAATGAGCTTCATACTGTGGAGAAGAAAAACATGTATGTGAATGATTATGCCTTGAATATCAAGGGCATTGAGGAATCCCTTGCATCTATTGTATTTCTGTTGATGATAATGATAAGGTGCAAGTATGTCTATGTGGTCTCGGGCCACAATACAAGGCATTCAAGACATCTATTTAGACTCGAGAGAATATTCCCAACTTTACAGATTTGGTATTAATCCTAATCATTGAAGAAAAGAGTTTGGGTGAAGACCAGTCTTCACAAAACAAAGGCAGTTCGAAGCAACATGCCTTCTACACAAGTCCATGTAGAGGATGAGGTAGAGGCCAAGGCCGTGGCCAAGGTGGTGGCCGAACATGTAATCAAAATTATGGTCAGCAACAACAACAATAGTCCCATGAATCACAACAACAATACACAGGTGGAAGAGGCCAGTTCAGAGGTAGGGGGAGTCAAAGAGGTCGTGGAAATTGGCAAAGGTAGCAAAATGATACACAAGGCTATTTTTAAGATGGTAAATCTGGGCATGTGCAGGCAGATTTCTATAAGAAGCAAAATGACATAAGTGGGAAAGTGCTACAAAATAATTATGCTTCCTCTAGACAAAGTAATGAGGACAATGAAAGGTTGTTGTTATGCGACATGTGCTTAATGCTGTATCAAAAAATGATGTATCCACATGCAATGATGATGTATGGTATGTGGATTTAGGTGCTTCGAACCACATGACTAGTCATGGTGGCGAGTGGTTCAAGGATATAAAAAATCCTAAAAAGCTAGGTTTTGTTGAAACAGAGGATGATACTACTTATCCAATTACCCATGTTGGAAATGTGTCATTGTCTATGCAGAATGGTAAGGTGAAGTATCTTGCAGATGTACTTCACATTCCAAATATTACAAAGAATCTGGTTCTGTTGGCCAGATGATTGAGCAGGGTTTGCAGGTGCGCTTTAACCCTGATGGTTATTATATCAAAGACTTTAAAGACGAGTGCAGGTTGTTTGCAAAAGGCAATAGAGTGGGCAGAATGTTTACACTAGATGTAAATATGCTTGAAGTGAAAGTTGCAATCTTTGCACAGGGTTCAGGAGTTGTTGCAGATACAAACATTTAGCATAAGAGAATTGGGCATGTAAATGTGCAAAGAATGAAGTCTATGCAGACTAAAGAAATTGTGACAAGGCTGCCTAAGTTTAAGGTTCATGGTATGCAGAAAGTATGTGAAGCATGCCAATTTGGAAAGTAGACAAAGCATGTATTCGAGCTGAATCATCACTTGGGGTACTGTCGTTTGGGCCACCGCCGAGGCTAGAGTGGTCAGGACTTATGAGGATGATGGGGGAGGACTAGCCCTTCAGGTCTCCCACCATCGTATTGCAACAGCACCGGTCACATAGCCCCACCTCGACAGGGAACTGACTAGGCTCATGCCAGCGATGGGAGATTTGTAGTAGCATAGTAGCTTGGCACATCTGGTGTGCTAGATGCAGCGAGGCCATTGAGGGTACCCACACTCCGCTAGCTGAGACCATCAAGAGCATACGGCTCGATATTGTTCACACCCTTTGCTGTCAGTGGGGGAAGCTACAGGGAGATTCTGACCACATGCGGAAGCAAAAGGAAGCCTTCTTGAGACTTTGGAGGCTTGGTCCTTTCCTCATAGATAGAGGCGGTGACCCCATTTGGCATTACAGACCACTATAGCTGTTCCCCCCTCCTCCTGTATGAGATAGCCTTCTCCTCTCATAGAGCGGCCAACTAGAGGAGAAGCATCTCTTCTCCTTTGATCATTTGTGTCTCGCCCTTATATGAAGCGAGTTTGTATCTAGCTCATTGTGGTTGTACTTAGCCCTTTGTGGCTATTTTTTCTTTAACTAATTAAAGGATGTTTTTCCCAGAAAAAAAAGAATTGCTAAAGTGCATGCCTATTTTAGTGTTTGTAGACTTTTTCAGCAAAAGTACCCAATAAAGGTTAACAAGACAATGCTCACATATAGAGTTAATAATGCAGAAGGTCTTGATTTTCTTGATTATGGTTGGGACAAGAAAATTTCCAATAAGTTGCACTGTGAAGTTGTGCCAAAAATATATAAGCTGTTGCAAAGTGTGTTTCGGGTGTAATTCAATGCCCGAACGATAAGCTGGCTGCAATCCGGAGCGAAACTTCCTCTTTCTTTTATCCTCAATGATTTGCATAAAGGGGGTTACCTCAAGCAACACTTTTTGGCATACTGCTGCACACTTTCATTATCTCTTTGCTCAAGTCTATCCCACTTTTGGGTGAGAGTTTGCTCCGCATTAGGTGGCAAGAACTGGGCATAATATCTGTCCTTAAACTCTTTCCAAGTGCAAATGGGGTCTTTGGTGGTCTTTTCAGTGATCCACCAATGAGCGGCTGTCCCCTTCACTATGGCTGCAGTAGGAGTCCTATTCTCATGATATAAATTGCTGTAGACACAGCCTCAGCCTAATAGCTATGTGGCATATTCTTTTCTGCCATCAAAGCAGCCTGAGAACATAGAGAAATTGAAGGAAGAAGGGAAACAACATAGGCAACCGCACCAATTTGATTTCCCGGATCTACCATCTCCCACCCACAAAGCAAGCACCATACAAATGGCATTCTTAATATCTTCCATGATTAACTAAATACATGTAAGTTGTAAAATTCCATTTTTTTATGTACAAAAGTAATAAGGATGACATTTTGTCATCATCAAAATATGCAAAAACATTGTACTACAAAAAGCGATTAACTTCAGCATGCTCTTCTGCTTTGTCCATGGGTTAATCTTCTATGTTTTGGGCTTCACCAAAAGTATATGATCGACATTCCGTTTTGATATCATCCTTTGTACTGGCAGATCTGTATAGGTGTCCCTTATATCTTTTGCTTTAGATGGGGATTCTTCTACTGGTTTGACTTTAGCAGATGGGAATTATTTTGTAGCCTTTACTTCAGCATGCTCTTTTGTAGCCTTCACTTGAGCATGCTCTTCTATTTTATCCCTAGGCATATCTTCTATGGTTTTAACTTTTCCATAAGTATATGTACATGCAACCTCAATTTTGATATCCTCCTTTGTAGTGGCAGATTTGGAGGCCTCCCCTATATCTTTTACTGGTTGGGGCATTTCTTTAACATCAGAGGGGTTCTTCTGGCATGATTAAGTATTAAAGTTGTCATTCTAGCTCTTAAGCTATCCACATATATATCATTGTAACTCTCTTAGGTCATCTGTAATCCAAAAAATAATAATTATTGCATTTTGTTGTCTTACTCTTTTGCATCACATTATTGGTTTTGAGGGCTTTGTGTTTACCAGTTCTGGTCTGTCTATTTTGAAATACACATCAAACATTTACTTTACATGGATAAGTGTCCACCCACATGAGTAAACATCATGTTGAGGTGGAACCTATATACCAAAAAATATAAACTTTAGGCTATTTTCATTCATGAGAAAAAGTATTAAAACATAGAAAAGAGAAAGAGGTACTTACAGGAATCCATAGTGGAGTTATAGACCCACCAAGAAAATCAGTATTTGGAGGCATGTGACCCAGCATAGAGAAAAGCCTCTTCAAACATCTACAACACATGATATTTTAGTATCTTGATTTTTTTAAAACAAACTGACTAAACATAAAGAAACTAATAATACATATACTCCAAGTTTGTTGTGAGAGAATTGAAAAGCCAGCATTGTTTGTCAGCAACATCAATTACCACAAGACTCCAATGGGAGCTCAACAACATAAGAACACGATAATCAGTCTCCCTTCACAATGGTCAAAAATATTGAAGACAAACTCTAGTATCTTACTTACTTTGCATGGTAGGGAAAGAAGATTAAGCTGACATATTCAAAAATTACAATGGGTAAACCACTTTGCAAGCTTTTTATTTGATTCTCTTGGGTTCCTCAAAAAGGATGAAAAGTGTGGATCCAAGATAAATGTAATTGATTGTATATCTAGAGACAATTGAGACCTAAAAATCTTATAAAAGCAAAATTAATTTGAGAGTTCTTGCAAAGATAACCTATAACATGGAACTACAAAATGAGATATTCAAAAATTACCTTAAGCCCACAAGAATTATTATGTCAGATAGTTCAACTATACTCCTTCTTAAGATCCTCAAACAGTCTTTGGAAAGTGCAATCTTACTTTTAACATCAATCTCATCTATTTCAATATTCACACTATCTCCAAGATCTTCTAATCTTTGCAAGTTTCTGACATCTTGGAGGGTAGTCTCTTGAGCCAGAGTATCACCTTTTGGATCTCTTTTCTTCTTGAGAGAATCTTCATAAAGAGCTTTCCCCCTTGTGTTCTTTTCATGTGTCACTTCTACCACCTTCACTTCTTCACCTTGCTTTAACTTTCTTGATGGTGGTACTAGGAGAATATCTCTCATCTTGATGTCCAACCATTCAACAAGATGAAGAAGCTTATTGTATCTCCAACGTATCCTCTTTAATGTCTCCATGTCCTTGTGCATGATTGCTAACATGTGTGCTTGTGCAACTACTAACATAGTGTCTTGAAAGAATTGTATGAGAAATCCTCAGCTGCTCCTAAAGGGTGTAGATTGTATTTCTCTGCCACCTCAATCCAAGTGACCATTGATCATAAACCTCTCTTAGAAGTATCTGAAATGGGGCCTTAGGGATTGCAAATCTTATGGCCTTCTAAGCTTGTCTGATCTACCTTAGAACATTATTGTTTTGAGAATTTTTTTTTCTTTGCTTGGTTCAATATGTGCATTGACTTTCCCTCCCTCTAGGATGTGAAGCTCTAGATGTAGCAACCTTTGCAATAGGAGGGCCCTCTCCACTCTTCCTGGTAGTTGACTTTGTTCTTGCCATGAAAAAATCCAAAGGAAGAACCAGCTAACTAATAGCCCTCAAAAGCAATTTGGGTGTATAGCAAGACAAAAGAGGTGATTATATCTCTTTATAAGTCTACTAATTGCAAACCAAAGCTATGTCAAAGGTCTCCTAAAACACACTTATCGCATTGCAAGGCTACTTCTCTGGTAAAAAAAATAAGGATTGATGAGAAATCTGAACACTTGTTTTCTTGTTGAGCAAAATCTAAACTTGGAAGGGTAGACTAACACAGAGATCCTACTAAAGATGAATAGCTTGGTGAATAAGAAGATGCTATTGAAGCAAGTGCATAGTGATTCTCTAAAAAATCAAAAAACCATTTCACCATGCAAATACAAGACCCACTACCATCGGGTTTCTCGAAAAACACAAGGAAAAGGTAGGCATCTTTTTTGGAAACCGCGGCCACATGTCTCAAAAATTTTATCAAAAAGTGGTATGTGAATCGAGGAAAATTGTGCAATGTTATTGCGACTTTATTGTGTGCTTTTTGAATGTTTTTTCACGCCTCTCCACGTCTCCTACTTCATTTGTTGCCAACTCCACTATTTTGTCTAGATACCTACAACCCTCAAAGATTCTTAGTCTCCAACCAGAGTACTTCCCACTGCTGCCTGCCACATGGACATCGTCACACCAGTCTCATGCTCCCTCAAGTTGTGGCCACCTATCCTACACCCAGCTCTCCTGTGAGTAGCTAGATTTTTCTCTCTATTCCTATAGTGAAGTAGAATTCTTGCAATGGAACCAAATGAGAAAGGTACTTTCTTTTGTATTGAATGAAATAAATAGAAATACTGATAGCCCCCAAATGCGATTCAGGGGTCTAGAAAACATATGAGGGCCCTAAATCACATTTGGGAGATATCACCGCGAGTGATAGCCCTAGGTGACAGCCCCCAAATGCGATTCAAGGCCCTCATATGCATTCTAGGCCTCCAAATCGCATTTGGGGGCTATCAGCATTATCTTATAATGTTATGTAATCTTCATGGATTATGTGTATCAAATTATAATTATTTGCATCTCTCAAGCCACAGATTTCTTTGACAGGGAGGATGGGGCTCAAAAGAAAAGTCTCCCTTGCTGGTGAGGTTCACGAGGATTAGGAATCTATAGATAGAATTTCTTATGATCCATTTTATGCTAGGTCTTGTGAGGGTTATTCTGCATTTCAACCTCTGAAATTTTTTTAGTAATAGAAAAAAAGGAAGAAAGTTGGAAAAGGCATGAAGCCCTTGAAAATCCAACATCTACAAAACCAAAACTAAGTAACTAACATCTAGTACACCATTACTTTACATTCCTCTTCTTTTTGATATACTAAAGTTGAAAATGCATTGGTTATTTATAGATATGGAACCAAGAAAAGCTTTCAAAATATCGCTTAATCTCCAAGGTGCTGAACTTAAAAAAGGTAGAAACTCGTATTTTTTTAATTATTTTTCTTTAATTAGTGAATTGTATTACCTAATAGAGAGTATATTCCTTATTGAGATAAAAAGTCAAGTGATATGCTATTACTTGAGTTCTTACAAAGAAGTAAAGCTGATCATCAGGAGTTCCATATTTTCCATGAGATGTTTAAAAAACCCCTCGATTATGCAAAGATAATTGGTCCATGCAATGATTTCCTAGGGGAATATCTTCATGTTTTCAAGAACCATACATGTGAAGGAAGGATATGCATTGGAGATAGAGGCTTTGTGCATATCACATATATCTATATGGTAGAGAAGGGAGAGAAAAATATGGTAAATAAGAAGTATGATATTTTGCCACAGACAGTCAAGAAAAATGTGGCATTCATCCAAGGAGATGCAGGCTTTTAGAGGAGAACCTTGCTTTTGCAATTTTTCTTTGGTGATAGGGTGCTAGCATGAGGATCATGATGAGGAGAAGGAGGAATCTTGTGCTGAAGGCCCCTCACATCTTCCAAAAGAGATTGATGATATAGAAAAGGAATTCAATCAGGAAAGAAGAAGGGAAGGAGGTTGGCTGCACTGGATCTAATTGGTCTAAAGTTAGAAACACTGAAGATGGCTGAGGACATTGGCTCTTAGATATTTAGAGTTGCTATCTTGCTTTTCCTTTGCTTCTATCTTTCAAGATTGAAGATTCAGAGTATGTTCTTCTAAGTGATATATGACAAATCTTCAACTTAATAGAAGATTATGCACTAGCAAATAATTGCTCAATCATGTACTCGAGACTTTGAGTTCATTGATGAAGATGATCCATTCATTCCACTTGAAGATAATTTCAGTCCACAAGCATCTCTAGCAATCTGTTTTAATGAGGATGCCAAGTTTGAAAAGACTAAAGAGATGGATAATGCAAAATTTCACCAAGTTCAACAACAATATGGATTTGACCAACGTGGCAAGAACAAGGCAAAGAAGGAAGAAAAGGAAGACAGAGCTGATAATACCATCGACTTGTGGACTGACAACCAATTAGAACTAGATGAATATTATCATTAGAATGTTATTTTCTTGTAAATTTGTATTTTCATTTTCTTTTTGTTTTAGTTTCTTCTTGAAGAGGATGACTTCTTGCTTCGAGCATATGGAAAAAGAGAGAGAGGACATGGAAGAGATGCAATTTTATTTCACTCTACATTAACAAATTGTCGGATGCAAAGATTTTGGTCTATCACAAGATGCTAAGCAATGATGGGGAAGCTATTATTCTCTTGTTCAAAATATTATCTCATTCCCTTGGAGGAAGTGTAATCCCTACTACTAACAATGACAAAGTGATTCTTATTGAGCTATGAATATTTTGGTTTACTATCTAGGTAAACAATGCTGAAGGGCAACATATTATCTGACCTATGTTGCCTATACACTTGCAAATGACATAAGAAATCCTTTAGATCTTGATGATTTTGGCAAGCACTATCTCATAAGGTTCAAGGAGGTAGCTCCTAAGCAAGAGACCTTGCAGGTAGAAGGCAAAGATTCAAAGAAAACCCAAGAAGAGTCCAGTGTTGAGACTCCTAAAGAACAAGATTCATTGAAGAAAAAGTGAACACCAATAAAAATAGCAAAAATAAGACTCATGCTTGTAGATTATGGGCGGAGATATATAAAAATACCATAATTGTATATTATGGTGTAGAAAAATCACCAAAAATGTTTGGTTTTTCTTATACAAGATATGTCTTAAAAGGGTACTTTATATTCAGATCTATTGTACTTTCGATTGTTTATCTACCCAATAATAGTTTGCAAAACTTGTTAACCCATTTCTAGGGTTAACAAGAGTTACTGCCATTATCTTACATCAAGGAGTCAAGGTAGATATACCAAAAGGTCTTACATTCAAGATATGTAGTGATGGTGTCCAAGTCTACAACTTGGAGGAGCACCTGTAATGGTCCAACGAAATACTTACGGCAATCCCTGCTTCAAGATTGTGTGGTAGTAAGTTAGGATGAAGTCCCAAGTGATGTACATGGATATATTATGAGAGTAGTCATTGTAATAGCATTAGGCCTCTTATGAGCCTAAAGTGCTCGGTCGGCCACAATTTAAGTGAGTGTGAACACTTATGGCCATGTATATAAGTGAATATAATACAAAAAACTCTCCCATTGTGCAATAGAGTCTTGCACTTGCTAATCGCTCTCTAATCCATGTCAGTGAGTGTGTGTGAGTGAAGTGAGGTGAGAGGAGGGACTAGTACATGTAGCGCAACGTAGTGGTGTGACAATGCTCACAGAAGGCATGGTGGAATTTCTTCTCAAGGAGTTGTGGAGCTTGGAGACCTCAAGGGTTACGAGCTCGGCCAATTGAAAGATCCTCACTCATGACAGTTGTGGTTCCCCAAGTAATCTTCTTGTCAAAGGGGGTTTGGGTGAGCCATAACATTTTTGGCGCTGTTGTGCTAGGGAGCCATCCCTTGGCCTTTTCCATTGTTTGCTCTCTAATCTACACAAACCCATTGCCCATTGTATTGATTAGTGGTTTCCCATGAAAAAGATGTGGTTTTAATGGAGATTTGTGTGTGATTTTATGAGAAATAGCTCTCTTTTTTGTCTTTTGAAAGGATGATTTATTAGTTTAAATATCCATTGCATCGTCAAACAACATAATGAATTACAATTTTATGATTTTTAGCTCTCTTTAAAGTTAAACATAGAGCTAGAATCATTAATTTTTGCTTGATTTGTGTGTTTTTTGTTTGATTTGTATGCATTAGAGGTTTAGCAAGTATTAGGGGTAGTTCATCCTTTAAAAAAAATTTAAAAAACTCTTAAAAACTCTTGAAATCGACTAATCATCCTTAATTGACTGCTTTTGCCATTAAAGGTGATTAATCCAGTTCAAGAGGCCAAAAAACTAGAGCATGTACTTTTTGGGTCAAATTCGATCATGTAAGAGGTCAAAATTAGTGTTCTTGAGTGTAGACATCTAGATGCATCGAAACACCTAATTACATCAATTTCTTCATCAATTGGAGAAATTTTGCTCTCTTTTGCTTAATTTGCATAAAGAGAAGAGACTAAAATTAAGAGTTTAATTAATATCTAATTATTTACAAACTAATTTACACATTAGTTAATGCACACAATTTAGCAATTTCATGTTCTATCCAATGATGTGCTCAATGGTGTGAATTAGTTAGTGATTAGTTGTTAATTAGAACCCTTAAGTGGTCTAAAAGGGAAAAATATTAGAGAAAGAGTGAATCTTTGATTAATTTCTAATAACATAAGATCTCTATTGCATTCACAATGAACCATACAATGATATAGGCCTTCTAGCGTTATCCCACTTTACACATCATCATCCAAGTCGTACACCCTTTTCCATTCTTTTGGTCAACACTCACACACCATACAATATCACGTGTGGCATTCTTATCTTATCACAATATCTTGTACCTCTAGGGGGCTTTCCCACATACACACAACACCACGATTATATCTCTCAACACCACCTCTTAATCGAGATGTTCCACAACTCACCCATCACCATAACACCAATGTAGCATTGCCAAATGCAACATGTCTCTCAATATGTAACGGGCTATAAGAAAACCTAAAATTTAAAAAAAAACACGTGTGCTTGCTCCTTCAGAAGCAATTGGCAACGTCAAGATATGGCAACGATAGAGGGATTGCATGGGCCCACATCGAGACTGAACCCAATGGCTGAAATCTTCGAGCCATTGAGATCCATGCCCAAATTGCACCTTCCAATACCATTTGCTATGCCGACAATAAGAGTGTCATCGAGTTTTACACCCCTTGTCACATCAATCCCTCCGCAATTTGGTCCCTTCTTAGCACTACCACAAGACCTACACCTTTAGAAGTTCTCGGTACCAACCCTTTGCAATCCCTTAATGCCCAAACCTTGGACATATTGACTACTAGGAAGGGGAGTTACCCAAGGACTAAATAAGGTCCTAACCACAAGAGAACCCACACACGGCCTCAATGACATCCAAAAACATGGCCGTATAGATTTTCAAAATTGTGGGCAAGTACGATGCAACAACCAATCCTGTTTAATTCATGCAAATGTTTGAAGAGAGATGTGAATCCTTTGGAAATCCAAACTATCCCACCAAGGTACATGCATTGCTAGGAAAGACTAGTTGATGGTTCATCACATTGATGGCCAGCAATTAAAACAAATTTGAGGACCTTAAAAATAGCCTTTATCTATGGCTTTTCAAGATAAGGTGATCAGTGGAGTGCAGCACAAGAACTCTATTCGATTGAGCAAAAACAAAACAAAACCATTAGAGATTTTATCCTTCGGATAAAAGTCGTGGACTCACGATGTGAGCCATGGGATAAACTAAAAGATGCTCAATTGAAGAGATGTTTCATGAAGAGCATAAAGCAAAATAGCTTACACAACTTGATCATTGTATCCAATCCGAAAACATTTAATCAATGTTGTAAAGAAGCAATACATTTAGATGACAACATGATGGAGGATGATCACGATATGAGATGTTCCTCATCTAAACCAAGTGAAGCAAAGACTAAAGAAAAAATGATATTGGAATTGTCATTTCTTGAATTTTACATAGCCTTGCTTACACTACAACAAAATGAGGGTCTAGTAGTGAAAATAGCACCGTTTTTATAACTAGAAGGGTAGGTAAGTGTCAAGCCATTTTCGCTGCTAGAAACAGTGCTGATGGAGGATGATCATGATATGAGATGTTCCTCATCTAAACCCAGTGAAGCAAAGGCTAAAGAAAAAATGATCTTGGAATTGTCATTTCTTAAATTTTACACAGCCTTGCTTACACTACAACAGAATGAGGGTCTAGCAAATGAAAATAGCAGTGTTTTTATAACTAGAAGGGTAGCTAAGTGTCAGGCCATTTTCGCTGCTAGAAACACTACTGATGAGGATGATCACGATATGAGATGTTCCTCATCTAAACCAAGTGAAGCAAAGGCTAAAGAAAAAATGATCTTGGAATTGTCATTTCCTAAATTTTACACAGCCTTGCTTACACTACAACAGAATGAAGGTCTAACAGTGAAAATAGCAACGTTTTCGGGCCATTCTAACAGTGAAAATAACTACAAGGGTAGCTAAGTGTCGGGCCATTTTCGCTGCTAGAAACACTGCTATTTTTGTTGTTGCAACAACGGGTTCGCTGAGTAGTGACTCTATTTTCGTTGAGCAGAGAACGCTCTGCACAAAGCAAAAAAAGAGTTGGGGCAGATTAGGGAGTCTGTACAGGACTCCCCAGTCTTGTACAGACTAGGGAGTCTATACAGGACTCCCCAGTCAACCCCAGCTCTTTTCTATTATTATTAAAACAAAGTCATAGTTTCAAATTTATAACACAAACACAAATATAAAAAACACATACATTGTGGAGAATGCAATTGAGCCCAAAAAGTTATTATATTTTAGAAATTGTTGGGCCTTTGGCAATATATACATAAAGTTTTTACAATGAAGATGTGTCTAACTAGAATCCTCATCGAATTCCAAGTGATCTTCATCATCCGATTCCTCATCCTCTTCACTTGCTTCACGCTTGATAATCTGGATCCTCCTCTTCTTCTTCTTCCCCTTCATCCTACATACATGCCATCAAGTGTAAGGTAAGCAAGATTATTAAAATACAATTAGATGTAGAAAAGAGAATAGTTTAGGCTCACTTACCTCATGAGCTTGAGTCGCCCCCACAAAACGGACTCATCCAAGCATACACCTTGCGTACTCATCCATGCCCATAATTACGGATGGGAGGCTCTATACCCATAGTCATACTCCTCCTTTGTTGGGTCATGCCCAACAACCTCCCTCTACAAAAAACAATTAAGAAAATATACAAATATTTCAAGAAAACAATATAGTACAAAACAAAATGAAAGAAGAGAAGAAAAGATTACTTACGAAATGAGCAAGAAAGGAGGATTTTCCACTCGAGCCGAAGTGCGAAGCCCCTCGCTTCCATAGTCGGGAAGCACTTACCACCGCTTGTTGTTGAAAAGCACCTGGGTTCTTTCTCACGAAGCTGCACATGCATGCCTCCACTCCTCGGCCGTACACACACTAGGCTTCTCCAAATTATTCTTTACTACTCTCTTGATATTTTCTCTCCTATTACAGAGAAAAATCTTGATGCGTCTCTTCATCCACTCCTCAGAGAAGCAAAGACTCGTATGTGGCAAAAGGAACTCCGACTTAAGCACATCGATAAAATACTGCTTAGAAAGTTCATCTTGTGCTTTCCACTTTTTGAAGGAGTTCACAAACTCCAAGTTTGTAAGTACATGTATACGATTCATGACTTGCTTTCCTCGTGCATCCATCACATGAGGGCACCATCCGCATCCACGTTGTATGGTAGGAGACATGGATCGAACGGTGGAATGAGTCTCCTGGGGTCTGGCTCATAATGTGTAGATAAAGAGCCCCCTTTTTGGGGAGATGCATCGGGAGACCTAGTGCTACTTTTGCCAAACCAAAAGTAGTCTGCTCCCCCTCCACTAGCACGTCTACTACCCCCCATACTCCCTACTACGTCGTCGTCATGGTGAAGACGGACGTGAGGGAGCAAGGGTGGGTCTAGTAGAGGAAGGTGGTGTAGGCTCATTACAATCATATCGTGACGGGCTTGCATCACTCGGCCCCGCGCCTATCAAAGGCATGGTCTGCCGCCCTAACTGAGCAAGTGGGGTAGATTGTCCCTAGGGCGTCGACGACTGGCCAAGTGGGGTAGATTGTCCCTAGGGCGTCGACTGGCCAAGTGGGGTAGTCTGCCTCCAGGGCGTCGACTAGCCCGACTGTAAGCCTGCCTACATATAAGATTAAAATATAAGAGTTGTAGAATGTATAAAAGATTAACTTTGTGTATGTAAAAAGGTTTGATGGAACCATAGCTATGTCTGTGTAAATTGTGACCAAGCTTGCTGCCCATATATCGTTCATTTATAATGGACAGTAGATTGGTCACATCGGGATCTTGTGATGAGTGACAAGTCAATCGACATTGCTGCTACATACATGCATAGGCAACAAAACATGATTTCTCTAACCCAAGCCATACTTAAAGCTTAGACAAAGAATACAACATGTGATATTAGAACATTGTTAAGACCTCCTACAATACTGCTTAGAGACAAGCAGGGTGGACAGTGCCCCTTTCAGATGATAGCTTCTGAGGACTTTCCACACGCTCCCCACTATTAAAGCCAAAGGCAACTCCTCTTTTACAAGAGACGGATAGTGAGAAGATTGAGGGCTCCCCCTCCACTATAACCACCTACTCGTCGCTCTCACAGATAACCACTCCTAATGTGACATAAGCAACATTCTAGATGGCATGTAACAATGCCCCATATCTCTATGCATAAGTCCATTTCCTAAACCCGGCACCCGAGGGTGAAATAAACATAAGGTTGAATGAATAAGGCCACTTACCTCAACAATGTCAAGCCAACCAAGAAAAACAACAACACAAGCTTAGACAAAAAATACAACCTGTGATATTAGGACATTGTTGACCTCCTACGATATTGCTTAGACAAGCAGGGTGAGCACTGCCCCTTTCAGATGATAGCTTCTAAGGACTTTCCACACGCTCCCCACTATTAAAGCCAAAGTCACCTCCTCTTTATAAGAGAAGTATAGTGAGAAGATCGAGGGCTCTCCCTCCACTATAACCACCTCCTCGCACACGGGGACCACTCCTAACTTGACATAAGCAGCATTCTAGATGGCATATAACAATGCCCCATATCTCTATGCATAAACCATAGCGTATGCATAGTCTAAACCATATGCCATGCATAGCCTATGCATAGCGTATGAATACCCTATACATAGCCTCCTATACATAGCCTACCTCCTATACATAGCCTATGCATAGTGTATGCATACCCTATGCATAGTGTATGCATACCTTATGCATAGTGTATGCATACCCTATGCATAGCCTATGTATAGGGTATATATACCCTATGCATAGGCTATGCATGGCATATGGTTTAGACTATACATACGCTATGGTTTATGCATAGCCTATGCATAGCATATGAATATCCTATGCGTAAGGCTATATGCATAGGCCTTATGCATAGGGCGTATGTCGTATGCATAGGCCGTATGCATAAACTCTATGCATACGGCCTATACATACGTATGCATAGGCCATATGCATACTGCCTATACATACGTATGCATAAACTCTATGCATACGGCCTATACATACGTATGCATAGGCCATATGCATAAACCATATGTATAGGGCTTATACATAGGCCATATGCATAAGGCTTATAGGCTCTTGACCGAAACCTAATCCCCACCACCCAAGGGTGCAAAAACACAAAGAGAAGAAGCATAAACAAAGAGGGCTTACCTCTACTAGCCGAATTCATATGAACCGCTACGTGGCCTATGCCCTTGGTGGTTGTTTGCTTGAATTGACCTACAAAAGATTATCATAATAAATCAAAATATTAGTTCATAAGGCCTATGCATACGGCCTATGCACAGCCCTATTGCATAAGAGGGATATGCATAGGGCCTATTACATAAGAGGGCTATGCATAGGGCCTATGCATAAGGGTATGCATATAAGACCTATGCATACAGCCTATACATACTAGGTTATGCATACAGCCTATACATACTAGGCTATGCATAAGGCCTATGCATAAGGCTATGCATAAGAGGACTATGCATAGGGCTTATGCATAGCCTAGCCCTATTGATTATAAGAGGGCTATGCATACCCTATGCATAAGAGGGCTATGCATACCCTATGCATAAGAGGGCTTATGCATACCCTATTGATAAGAGGGCTTATGCATACCCTATGCATAGCCCTATGCATAAGCCCTATGCATAGCCTATGCATAAGCCCTATGCATAAGCCCTATCGTATAAGGCCTATGCATAAGCCCTATTGTTGCATAAGAGGGCTATGCATAGGGCTTATTGCATAAGAGGGCTATGCATAGGGCTTATGTATACCCTATGCATAAGAGGGCTATGCATAGGGCTTATGTATACCCTATGCATAAGGCTATGAATAGTCCTATGCATAAGCCCTATTACATAAGGCCTATGTATAAGCCCTATGCATAAGGCTATGCATAAGCCCTATTTCATAAGGCCTATGCATAACCCTATTGCATAAGAGGGGTATGCATAAAGCCTATTACCTATTGACCCAACCCTAATCCCCAGCACACCCAAGGGTGCAAAAACACAAAGACAAGAAGCACAAATGAAGAAATAGGGCTTATCGTATGAGAGGTGATGTACCCTAAACCCTACTCTTAATGCATAAGTGAATGGAAAAACTAGTTTATATTAAGCCTAAACCCTAGCATAATGCATAGAATGCTTAATAGAAAGTTTTGATGGTGGAGAGATTTCCATCAAAGCTCTCTATTAGATCTCTATGAATTAGGCTAGGGTTAGGGAAAGGGAGAGGGAAAGAGAGGGGAAGGGAGAAAAGGAGAGAGGGAAAGGGAGAAAAGTTCACATATAAAACTATGTCCAACCTTTCCATGAAAGCTTGGAAGAAGACATGAAACCATGAAACCATGAAGAAAGCAAGAAAGTGCTTACCTTGGAGAGGGATACTTGATTGATGTAAAACCCTTGAGGGATGAGTTGAGGTGGGAGGAATACTCAGGCTACAGGCGTAGGTTGTGCATGTGTAGGATAGGGGACGTAGGTAGGTATTGACACCTAGGCGGTGTGGTAGACGAGTATACAATGAGGACGGTTACACTGCATAGACACAGTCACCACCCGCGCATCAAGAACGCGACCCACCGATCACCTACCACTAATGATGGACCTAGTATCCGAGGAAATATTCTAGGGAATATTCCTCGTGCCGTTGCCTCGAGGGCTCCTACCCCCAACAAACCCCTGCTAGGGGGGCTGCTAGCCCCCCTCGGACCCCCCCAGCCGAGACGATGCCCCGCACCCTAGCTAACGCTCATAGCCCTAACCATCTCCTAACCATCATCAATGGTCACAATGATGACCCCATCGGCATCTAAGCCGGGGTTCCCACTAAAGACATATGCACCATGGCTACTCCTCATAACGGGGGCCTAACAAATGTGCATTATACATCAAAGTGAGATACATGCTCAGAGGCGAGCATTGAGTGTATACTAACACACCCCCTCAATGTCCTGAACTAGGTTTTTGGCCCAATGCCAAGTCGATGAAGATGTCGAGTGAGATGGTCCTTCCCAAGAGCCTTGGTGAAGATGTTGATCTATGGATGAAGAGATGAATGCTTTGGCACATAATAATACATGGGATTTGGTTGAGTTACCAAAAGGAAAGAATGTGATTGGATGCAAATGGGTTTACAAAGTCAAATGTAAGCTAGATGGATCCGTGGTGGAAAGGTATAAGGCAAGGCTGGTCATTAAAGATTATACACAAACACATGAGTTGATTATGATGAGACATTTAGCCCAGTGGATAAAATGGCTACAGTAAGATCTGTGATTTCATTGGTTGTGTCTAAAGGTTGTAAATTTCATCAAATGGATGTTAAGAACATATTCTTGAATGAAGAGTTTCAAGAAGAAGTGTTTATAGAATACCTAGAGGGCTATGTACACCTAGACTTTCCCACACATGTATGCAAATTGAAGAAAGAATTATATGGGATAAAGCAAGTACCATAAGCATGGAGTGATAGGATTAGTAGGTATCTCATAAGCATTGGATTTCATGTGGGAAATTCATATTCTTCACTATATGTGAAGAAGATAGAGAATGGTATGGTGGTGATTGGGCTAGGATGAAAATTTGGAAGTATTAGATATGATGTGATTGGACTTTGCTTGCCAAGATGTTCCTTCATCCCTTTTGCATATACTTCCAATGCTTGGCTAACCACTTATTTACTCAAATGGAACATGTACATAGCAAGACCATAGTTTGATGTGCAATTGGGCTAGGATGAAACTTTGGAAGTAATAGATATGAGAAGTGTGCCTAGGTAGCAAGATAATAATGTGGTGCAAGTGGAAGACAAGGGAAGATCATAGTGGTATGGTTGGTACTTGGGCTCTTAATTCTTTTTTGGGATGTACTTAAACCTAATCTTACAAGCTCTTAGGGTATATTACTGGTGATAGAGTAATGGATGCACATGATTTCAAAAGGAAGAGTGGGATTAGGAGGATTATCATAGGATTAAGAGGGACTAGAGTAATTATCTTTTTTGGGATGTACTTAAACCTAATCTTACAAGCTCTTAGGGTATATTACTGGTGATAGAGTAATGGATGCACATGATTTCAAAAGGAAGAGTGGGAGGAGGATTACAAGGATAGTGAGGGAGGGAGAGGGAGAGAGAGTGAATAAAAGGGGGGGGGGAGAGCTAGCGATGTAAGGGAAGCATAGGTGGTGAGGTAGCATGGGAGTAATATAGAAGGGTGGGAGTGTGTAGGTTAATGAGAGGATGAGTTAGGTGGGTGGGGAGATAGCAGGGAATGAAAGGGGGTGAGTGAGTATGGGTCGAGGAGACAATGAGTGAAGGTGGTGAGTGGTTTGGTTGGCGAGGGAGTGATGGGGAGGGTAGTGAAAGTGTTGGCTAGCACGGGGGTATAAGAGAGGGTGGTGAGGGGGTTGGTTAGCAAGGGAGTGTGAGAGAGGGTGGTGAGGGGGTTCGCTAGCAAGGGAGTGTGAGAGAGGTAGTGAGGGCCAAAAGAGAGGGGGTGAGTGCTTTTGACAAGGGTGTGAGTGCTTTTGACAAGGGTGGTGAGGGGCCAAAAAGAGAGGGGGTGAGTGCTTTTGACAAGGGTGGTGAGGGGCTATGTGGGAGCAAAGCAAAGGGGGTCATTGAAGCCGTAGGGGGTGGCTTTACATGAGCATGAGGTGGGGGCCTAGAGCAATGCACAAGGGAGAGAAGCAGTCAACACCGGCACTGCTATGCAAGGAGACAAAAAATTCCAACAAGGCTAGCTAGTGGGGAGGAGAAGATCTACACGAGGCAGCATGGGCTGGTCAGTGGAAGAAGATAACAAACTGGAATAGGGTCCACAATAGCGTTGTGCCAACAAGAAGACAGAGGAGAGGTCTAGCAAGAGAGGACCAATTAATGGGGGGTCATTAGTGTTGAAATATGCAAGTGAATGGGTGTGTGTGGGAACAAGCCCTTAGCAAGAGACTGTAAAAGGGAGTCTATAATTGAGTGGGTAGCAGTGAAAAGGTGAGAGTTATCTACTGATGAGAGAATCAAGGGTAAGCATGAGTGAATATAGGGGTGTGGAAAGATTCTAGGAAAAGGTGCCCCCCAGATGTAGGGGAGGTGGCACAAATCAAGGAGAAATCAGTGGGATTAGATGCTTGGCATCTTCTGGATGTACAACCTATAAATTGAGGCACTAGCCTAATGAGAAATTGCTGGTTTTTGAGTACCCATGCCTACATTATCGTATTAGATTATTTGTTCACTAATCTCATCTTAATATCATCTTAATCACATGCTAATCTCATCTTAATCACATGCTAATTATGTTGATTCTTGCATTTGATCCCCCATAGCTCATCACATTATTGCAAATTTAACATGGTATCAGAGCCAAGCTTAGGATTCATCCAATTTTTGAGCCTAATTATCTTGCTAAATCACCCTATTAATCATAATTTGGAGTTAACAGTAAGCATGAACCTTTTGCCTAGTAGGTAGTGTCGCCATAACTTAAGAGCATGAATTATAGCCAAAAGTTCTAGATCATGAGTGAGTAGCATAATTTTTTAGTTTCCTTAAAGTGTAAGCTATTGGTTTCCCTTCTTATGTGAGTACTCCACCAATAGTCAATCCCCACTAGCATCAATGACTACTTCAAAATCTACATCAAAATTTGGCAACAGCTAAAGGATGGATGCAATTGTGAGAGCCACCTTGAGTTTATCAAAACATTGTTAATCCTCCTTAGTCCTCCAAACTACTTTTGTATTCTTTTTAAGTAGCTTGGTTAAAGATGTGGCTATCTTTTCATAATCCTAAATAAAGATATGGTACCACCCTATGATTCTCAAACCGACATTTTATATGCCCTTTTTGCCACAGTTTGTGCCCCATGAATAAGCTCAATCTCGGTGGTCGATTTCCCTTTGTGGAGGCATCTGGGTAAGGTCCTCTGGGAAGAGATCTTTGTAGTCTTGTAGACAATTAGGTTCACTCCCTATAGCATCTTTCTCTACCTTGTTGAGTTTTACTACAAACACCCTTTGATTCTTCTTGAGAACCTTTAGTAACTTACTACCCTTTACTAGCTGCAAGTTGGGTCTACCTGTCCTCCCTGAAGCCACTACTTCTTCATTTTTGGCATCCTTGAATGAGTTTTTCCACTCTCACAGTGGACGGTGGCCCTTTTTGCTTTTAGCCAATCCATTCCAAGAATATCATCATAAATTCCTAGGGACATCATATGGAAGTAGCAGTTGGATGGTTTGCTATCAAGATCAAACTGCATATCCCCTATGGTATGTTGGGAAATTACTTCCTTGCCACACTAGCTAGCTCGATGATCATTTTCTTGGATGGTTTTTGATTAAGATGTGATTTTCTGATGCACTTTGGTGAAATAAATTAATGAGTACTTCCAAAATCAATCTATAATTTAAAAATTTTACCATGACGAGTGATGGTGTTTGGATCACTAAAAAATTACTAATTTCCACCTTAGTGCTGTATTGCAACATGAACTCGGGCTCTAGCCTCCTCTTTATCTTCAAGAGTTGATTATTTAGCTTGGATCATAGCAACTCTTCCTCTTCCACAACCTTGTCCAAGATATCCACCTCTGGGGCTTTCAGCTCCATTTCTTACTTGACTGGGTTGTTGAATGGAAGTAGTTCTTCCCCTAGGATTAGTTTTTGGGTTCCTGGTAATTTTGAAAGGTCTTTTCTAGTCTATTTACACTCCTTGACATCTTCTTAAAATTCTCTTTCCCCTTAATATGGCTGTTTGGAGCTATGCGATGTAAGATTCCTCCCTCTAGCTTTTGAGGTGTAAAGGTCTAAGGACCTCCCCTTCTGTTCTTGAAATTATTCCCCTCTCTAAAATAGAAGAAAGATCTTGTTTTACCATGTTCTGGCCTAGAGAGAGATAATCCAAAATTGAGATATCTTTGGATATAAACATCCTCCTAGTGTCTAAAATGGATTCCCTGAAACAGAAGTTCAAAATGAACTTTCCAATGTGCATTAGGAATTAATTGAAAATGTGTATAAGGGACCTTAGCCTAAGGGTCTACGTTTTCAAAAATTTTTGGATTATGGTCCAATTAAGGTTCCAATGGGCCAATTGGATTAATCCAAGTGTTGGGATGAGATAAATCCAAAAAATAAAAGAAAATACCAAAAAATGAGTAAATGCTCACATAAGATGAAGAGTTGACTGAGTACAAGGTTTATTAGTTAAAAATTATGAGATATTACTACAAAAATGAGATATTTTAGAATAATGATGCATTTTTGACACCTTGGTAAGGAAAGGGAGGTAGGCGCCTTTTTCACATATGTGGAAGGGTTTTTAATTCAAAAAAAATTGTGATATTTTTATCTCTCCTCTCTCCTAGATCAAACCAAATCAAAAAGGGAGGGAAACTGGTCTAAATCTTATCCAAATTGAGTCAAACTGAACCTGGTGAATTCTAGAATTTAGTTGGACTTGGTTAGTGGCCTCCCTCACCTATAAATAGACCCTCAGTCTTTTGTAAAAAAATATTAGAGCTATACTATGCCAGTATTATATTAAAATAATCATATTTTCTATTATCCCTTAAATTTTTCTCTCTCTTGGGAGGTTGGAGCTCTCTCTCTCTACAACAACTCTTGGAGTTTCTCTTCTCCTCTTGGTGGACCAATTGATTGGTCGGGGGCTTCACTGCTAATAGAGAATCAAGCCAAACTTAGAGGTAAAATCAATTTTTATGGTTTTTTTCAATTTATCTCAATGACTTTCTTCTTCTCAACCCCTCTCAAACTTGAGAAGCTTTCTACATAATTGTTTTAATTCAAATCAAGCTTTCTCTTAAAGTATTAATGTTTAATTAAGAGAAAGTTAAGCTTTATGCTTATTTATAATGCTTTCTTTAACTAAATCTCTCTCTCTAAAAGAATAGCCATCTTTATGGCTAAATCCTTTGAAAAAGGATGCTTCTCAATGGTAGTCTCTTAATTCAAAGCTAAACTCTAGGCTTGATAAGCTAGAGATTAAGAAAATGGTATTTTTATGATTTTGTGTTAACAAAATAATGGTTAATTCTTTTAGATTATTTATAAGTAGTTAAAAACTACTTTGATTGATTCTAAATGAGAAATAGATTATCCTATTAATTTGGAAAAAGAGAAATAATGGAATTAGCTTAATCTAGTGAGATAATCATAATAATTAAGTTTATGATTATGGTTAAAATTATGATTTAAATTTATAGTTTGATTTTAAGCATAAAAGAGGAACTACTATCATATTTTCATTACAAGCTTTTATTCTTTAGAAAAAAAATGAGAATTATCAATAATAGCGAAGCTATGGTAAAATTTTTAAAAAATAATACATATCTTATTTTTATGCATAATGCTAAAAGAGGACTTCCTACCATATTCTATTGGACATCCTATGCAAAAAGAATGATTTTCATCATATTCATGAGAAATAATTTTGTAATTATGCATAATTAATTGATTACGAGAAAAGAGTAAATTTTGGTAAATTTATTTTTATACAAAAAGAGGAATTCCCATGACAATTGAGATACAAGTAATTAAATGGTAAAAGAGAAATTTTTGGTAAATTTATTTTTATGCAAAAAGAGGAATTTCCATGATATTTGAGATCCAAATAATTAAATGGTAAATTTATTTTTATGCAAAAAGAGGAATTTCCATGATATTTGAGATCCAAGTGATTAAATGGTAAAAGAGAAATTTTTCGCATAATTCAAATTATGAGTATTTATCAAAAGTGAAATTTTGAGCATTATTAATTTTATTGGAAAATATGGGTAGAATTGATTTTTGTAAATCCCATGAATCTTTTACTCAAAAAGAAGAATATTGAATATATTTCACTTGAGAAATTTGAGAAAGAATATGAAAATATCCACCGAGAAAAAGTACCTTTAACTAGGCCAAGCAATTGGTAGAAACTTAGAAAAGTCCCATCGATATCGAAAATAGAAAACGGTACTAAATGTGAATGCGATGTGATAAGATGTGAATGCAATGTGAATGCGATGTGATAAGATGTGAATGCGATGTGATAAGATGTGAATGCAATGTGAATGCGATATGATAAGATGTGAATGCAATGTGAATGCGATGTGATAAGATGTGGATGCGATGTGATAAGATGAATGCGATGTGAATGCGATGTGAGTGGATGTGAGTGGATGTGATGAGATGTGGACGAGATGTGATGTGATGTAAATGGATGATGTGGATGTGGATGTGAATGTGATGAGATGTGAATAAGATGTGATGATATGTGAAAAGATGTGAAGTGATGTAAATGGGTGAGAATGAGATGTGATGATATGTGAAAGGATGTGATGTGATGTAAATAAATGAGAATGAGATGTGGTGTGATAGATGTGCATGTGAATGAATGGATGTGATGTGATGTAAATAAATGAGAATGAGATGTGGTGTGATAGATGTGCATGTGAATGAATGGATGGATGCGGATAGATGTGAATGAATGGATGGATGCGGATAGATGTGAATGTGAATGATTGAATGGATGTGGATGAATGTGATGAGCTATAAATGGATGTGGTATGATATGGATAGATGTGGATGTGATGTAATGTGGATGGAATGAATGAGATGTGATGTGGATGGATGTGAACGAGATGTGGTGTGATATGGATAGACGTGGATGGATGTGAACGAGATGTGATAAGATGAGGATGGATGTGACGAGATGTAAATGAATGTGGGATGTGAATGTATGATGGATGTGATGAGATTGGATGTGAGTGGATGTGGTGAGATGTGAATGTGATGTGAATGGATGTGATGTGATGTGGATCTGGTTAGATATGAAAGGATGAGATATGATGTGGATAGATGAGATGTGTGATGTGGACTTGGGTAAATGCAAACGGATGTGAAGTGATGTGTAAATAAATGTGAACGTGATGTGATGATATATGGATGTGATGTGATATGAATGGATGAGATGTGATGTGGATATGAATGGATGAGATGTGATGTGGATATGTTGTGATGTGATGTGATGAGATGTAATATGATGTGATTGGATGAGAATGGATGAAGGACGATGGGGATACATATGACTGGATGTGGAATAAGCAATGTGAATTGATGTAGAAGAATGTGGAATAACGAGAAATGATGTGGAACAATGTGGAAAGATGAGAGTTTGTTAGAAACTGTATTTATGAAACCTGTTTTTAAATGACTGTTTTATGTCAAGAATGCTGGGGAAGCATTTTGACCGTCTTGTAAATGAGATCGTGGAGACCTAAGTGATAAAGTTGTAACAACCGACGGAGAGTCAATGGAGGACGTCTCGCGTAGCAAGGTCGGCCGAGGTTTTGACTAGCCTCGGTTCGATTTAAATGGTGAGCTTCCGGTACAGTGGATGAGGGACCAAGGAAGTGGCCTATGAGTGAAGCACTGGGTGACCTGCGAAGGATCCTAGAGGGTGCTGACCATACGGTGCTCAGGCTCTGGGTCACCGAAGATACCCATGCGTGCGTCGGGGAAGAAAATGGAACAAGGTGTTAGAGTTGTTTTCTGAACTCGGGCATGGATCTAGTTGATTGGCCTTGTTGGTCCTCAACGGATGAGTCCATGGCTCTTTTATATGGATCTATTGGTTGATCTTGCTGATCTTCAATGGAGAGTCCATATGGATTTTCTTAAGTGAATATATTTCTGGGTACTATGAGCTAGGAACTATTGAAAAGGCCCCTGAGTGGACAGGCTGAAAGATCCCTGTCCCCTCCGCGCAATGAATTCGGGGGTACTAGAGCAGCGAAAGTAGCACTTCTTATGCAAGGCAAAGCCTCTCACTCGGGGCCTCGCCCACGGATATCCGGACAAGAGACTAATCCCTCGGTTCTTCTAGCTTAACTAGCATAGAGTTTGATTTTTGAATTGAGAATTTATCAATGAGAAGCATCCATTTGATAAAGAACTAGTCATAGGAATGACTATTCTTTTAGGGAGAGAGAGATATACATAAAAAGCATCCTAATTAAGCATAAAGATTAACTTTTTTGTGAATAATTATTAAAATTCTTATAGAAAGCTTGATTTGCATTGAAAACAATTAATTTGAAACTTCTCAAGCTTGAGAGGGGTTGAGAAGTGAAATCTTTTGAGAATATTAATGAAAACCATGAAATTACTTCTTACCTCTTGATTTGGCTTGTTTCTTTATCTTAGAAGGAAGCTCCCAACCAATCAATTGGTTTAGTATGTTGAGAAGAAAGCTCCAAGGATTGTTGAAGAGAGAGAGAAGCTCCAATCTCTCCAAAAGTAGAGGATTTTTAAGAGATAATAGAAAATATAATTATTTTAATGTAATAGTGGCATGGTATAGTTCACAGATGAGAAAACAAAAGAATGAGGGTCTATTTATAGGTGAGAGAGGCCACTAACTGAGTCCAACTAAGTTCTAGAATTTTCTAGCTTCAGTTTGGCTGAATTTGGACAAGATTTGGACCAATTTAGCTCCCATTTTGATCCAGTTTGATCCAGGAGAGAGGAGAGATAAAAATATCATAATTTTTTTGAATTAAAAAACCTTCCCACACATGTGAAGGAGGCACCTACCTCAAAAGTCTCCCCCTCCTTACCAAGGTGTCAAAAATTCATCATTTCTCCAAAATATCTCATTTTTTAGTAATATCTCTTAATGTTTAACTAATAAACCTTGTACTCAATCAACTCTTCATCTTATGTGAGCATTTACTCATTTTTGGGTATTTTCTTTTATTCTTTGGATTTATCTCATCCCAACACTTGGATTAATCCTATTGGCCCATAGGAACCTTAATTGGACCATAATTCGGAAATTTTTGAAAATCTAGACCCTTAGGCTAAGGTCCCTGATATCATTTTTAATTGATTCCTAATGCACATTGGAAAGTTCATTTTGAACTTCTCTTTCAGGGGAAACCATTTTAGACACTAGGAGGATTTTTATATTCAAAGATATCTCAATTTTGGATTACCTCTCTCTAGATATTTTCTCTCTCTAGGCTAAAACAGGGTAAAACAAGATCTTTCTTCTATTTCAGAGAGGAGAATAATTACAAGAACAGAAGGGGAGGTTCTTACACCTTTACACCTCAAAAGCTGGAGGGAGGAATCTTACATACGTTATATATATAAGTATGCTTATATATATGTAAGTATGCTTATATATATAAGTTATACCAAAAATAAAAAAATATTGTGTAAATATGTGTGAGAAATAAATCAAATATTTTATCTATATGTGTGTGAGTGAAAATTTGAAAAGGCCCAAAAAAACAAAAAATGTTCCAAAAAAATAATAAAAACAAAAACATTCACTAAAAAAACTCAAAAAAAAACCCAAAACATTCCCCAAAAAAAAGCAGGCCATGGGCCATGGTCTATGGCCAGAGCACGCATGCCATCCGCGCATGCCATATGCGCATGCGTGGACGGCCTGCGTGCTCTCGCCACCATCGCCATTGTGGCCATAGACCATGGCCAAATCTGTGCATGCGCGGATGGCCTGCATGCTCTTGCCATGGCCATTGTGGCCATAGTCCATGGCCAATGGCCATGGTAAGAGCACCTAGACCATCCACGTGTGTGGATGGTTTGGGTGCTCTTGCCATGGCCGTTATGACCATTGGCCATGGCATTGAGCACTGATTTTGTTTTTTGCAGGGTACCTTGAGGGGTGGAGCGCGACGGGCGAAATGGATCGGAGGGCGGCGCGGGCGACACTGGAGGAGGCGGCCGAGAAGCAGGGGCAAGTGAGGAAGAAGGGGGAAGGAAAAGAAAAGAAGGAAAGGGAGGAAGGAGAAGAAGAGAAAGAGAGATAAGTGAGATAGGGTTTTTGATATATAGTATTTACATATATAATAAATTATATTTATAATATATATAGTATATAATATAATATTATATAATTATAGATATATATAGAATAAATATTATGTTAGATAATGTAAGTATGTTTTATTTGTATATAAGTATACTTATCTATATAAATATAATTATCTATGTAAGTATTTTGTGTGTGTGTGTGTGTAAGTATGTAAACATTTAATTATCTAAGTGTGTGTGTGAAAAATAAACCAAATATTTTATGTATGTGTGTGTGTGAAAAATTATAAAAAAACCCCAAAAAAATGTTCCCAAAAAAACAAAAAACATTCCCTAAAAAACTTGAGAAAAAAAATCGAAACATTCCCAAAAAAAAAAAAGCAGGCCGCCATGGGCCATAGTCTATAGTCACAATGGCCATGGCTAGAGTACGTAGACCATCCGCACGTACGCAGATGATGGTTTGCATGCTCTAGCCATGGCCAATGGCCATGGCAAGAGCACCTAGATCATCTACGTGCACCTATGGCCATGGTCTAGGTGGTCTTGCCATTATGGCCATTGGCCATGGGCATTAACAAATTTTTTTAAGGGTACCTTAAGGGGCACGGAGCGTGACGGGCGAGTTGGACCGGAGGGCGGGCGGGGCACGGGCTGTGGGCGACGAGCTGGGGACTGGAAAGTGGCATGGGCGACACCAGAGGAGGAGGCAGTGTAGGCAATACTAGAGAGGCGACCGAGAAGGATGGGTAGGTGAAGAAGAAGGGGGAAGGAGAAGAAAAGAAAGGAGAGGAGGAAGGGGAAGAAGGAGAAGAAGAGAAAGAGTGACATGTGAGATAGGGTTATATATATATATATAGTATTTACATATATAATAAATTATATTTATAATATATATAGTATATAATATAATATTATATAATATATAGTATTTCTATATTAGATATATATACAATATATAGTATAAGTCTTATATATAGTATACATATATATAGTATACTTATATATATAATATATTAGACCTAGTATTTATAGAATATAGTATAAGACTTGTATAATACACATATATATAGTATATTAGATATAGTATTTATATTTATTAAATATATAGTATTTAGTATTTATATATATAATGAGTTATATTTATAGTATACATATATATACATATATATAGTATACTCATATATATAGTATATTCGGCATAGTATTTATAGTATATAGTATTTATATATATAATACTTATACACACACACACACACACACACACTTGTATGTAGTATATAGTATATTAGATATAATATAGTATTTATATTTATCAGATATAAATATATACATATAGGATATAGTATTTTATATAACACTTATATATATATATAGTATACATATATATATACTTATAGAAATACTTATATATGCACACACACTTATATATAGTATATAGTATATAGTATATTTTATATATATATATATATATATATATATATATATATATATAAAACACTTAGATATATAAATAGTATACACATACATGACTTTGTAACTTTGATTATAAATATGAGTAGTGAACTTTGAATTTGTAAATATGACCACTGAATTTTTCTTGAAGTCTTTTAGATAAATTTTAAAAAAATATTTTTTCTTACGAGCACAGATATCGATGCAAATATCGGTGCATATATCTTATTAGTATTTTCCCTTTGATTTATCACCACTTATGCCAGAGCCCATAATAGCTGGTAACCGATCATTCCCTCTTATAGTGACTCAACTCTACCTTCCACACTTGAACATGTACTGAATTTTTGTGAGTGGAAGCTGAAGTGCATCAGACCACAGAGAAGCTTGATTTGGTCATCCAAATAATCTACAGAATCACGACATGATTAATAATCAGGGCATGATTCAGAAGGAAATTACTAAATTTTTCACGACATTCTCAACTATTCACAACCTTCTTTGGTGTCAAGAATCGCATAGGAACCTTCCTGAACAATCCTCCTTTTGATTTGGAAAATATCAATTGGCGTGATTTTACAGGGTTGAGAATCATGACCAGGATCCTCTGTAGATTCACGGCTATGGTTTTTACCCAAAAAAGTCAAAGGATAGTTCATATGAGTCTCCTGATACCTCTATCCCCTATTTTAGAAGTCCATCTAGTTAATTAGTCAATTTCTATTATCGTGATTGATTGTGACATGGCAATCACGTTGTGATTATTAATCATGGGCGTGATTCTTAACCATTTTATTGATGATGCATCAATCACAGACGTGATCGATAACCGTGCCCTGATTTGTTATTTGTGATGATTATGAATGGATATTTAATCTTCTAGAAATAGGATGCATTAAATGCATAATCTTGGAAATTTAAAAACGGATACAAGGTGAGAGTGTTTTTGTAGATTATTTCAACCAAAAATCAATGTTTTAGGGGGGTGCAAATCTTTATTTTAGATTTTCCAGTTTGATCCCTTGCAACTTGAATATTCCAATGCCAATAAGCAATGGAATCAATGGATCTTTTTTTATTTTTATTTTTCAAGATTTTGGTAAAAGCAACAAATGGGTTTTTCCTACAAAATCACGGCGGCTATGATTATGGAGTTCTCACCATGTAAGTATTAATCTAAATGCTTGGCTATGATTATGGAGTTCTCACCATGTAAGTATTAATCTAAATGCAAATAACAACTTTGATTGCTTAAACAATGCAAAACGGTCCTTATTTTCTCTTTTTTTAATCTTTCTTTTCAACCTTATCCACATTCTATTCTCTTCTCTACCAATCACATGAAAGATCCCTATCCCTTCCACGCAACGAATTCGGGGGTGCTAGCAGCAGAGCGGAGGTACCACTTGTGCAGGGCAGAGCCTCTCACTGGCGGCCTCGCCCACGGATATCCAGACAAGAGACTAATCCCTTGGTTCTTCCAAAACCGAACTCGGAAAAACTTCCCTCGCCCAGCAGACGTAGGCGATTCCTCTGGGATATTTTATTCTAACATAGTCAAGGTCTTCAACTAACCAAATTGACCCAACCGTACCCGTAAGTCTCATGGTGGTCAAATCAAGGAAGAGACTTGCACTTGGATCATAGAGTCCAATGCTTTTTTCCTCATCAAGAGGCACAGCCATTGATTCTTTTCCATAGAACAAGGGTTGTCCGGGATTTACTTCAACTATCTTAATTTTAACAGACTTGAGTCTCATTTTAGGGATCCATCAGTCCAGCCTAACCCCATCCAATCCCATGGGTTAGCCAACCGCCCAACCACTGTAGTGATGGGATCCATTCAGGAATTTGGTTATGTTTTGCCCCGGGTACCAGGGAAAAGAGTTCCCAGTCCCCCTAGCCGGCGCTTCAACAAGCAAATTTCAAGATAGTCACACCACTTACACACCCAATATGAAATTGCCTGTTTTCACAGATTGAGCTGTCTTTAAAATAATCTTTCAATGAAACCATAGTATCACTGATCATAATCCTCCAAAATATCTAGCTTGAGTTCCAATTTGTAATCATTCCTTCATTGGTGTACCTATGGCATCATTGTTGGTAACCAGAACGCTCACCGCCTGTGTAAGATTCCTCCCTCCAGCTTTTGAGAATGTAAAGGTGTAAGAATCTCCCCTGTTGTTCTTGAAATTATTCCCCTCTGTGAAATAGAAGAAAGATCTTGTTTTACCCTGTTTTGGCCTAGAGAGAGAAAATGTCTAGAGAGAGATAATCCAAAATTGAGATATCTTTGGATATAAAAATCCTCCTAGTGTCTAAATGGATTCCCTTGAAATAGAAATTCAAAATGAACTTTCCAAGGTGCATTAGGAATTAATTGAAAATGTGTATAAGGGACCTTAGCCTAAGGGTCTACATTTTCAGAAATTTTTGGATTATGATCCAATTAAGGTTCCAATGGGCCAATTAGATTAATCCAAGTGTTGGGATGAGATAAATCCAAAATAATAAAAGAAAATACTCAAAAAGGAGTAAATGCTCACATAAGATGAAGAGTTGACTGAGTACAAGGTTTATTAGTTAAAAATTATGAGATATTACTGAAAAAATGAGATATTTTGGAATAATGATGCATTTTTGACACCTTGGTAGGAGAGGGGGAATCTTGAGGTAGGCACCTTTTTCACATGTGTGGAAGTATTTTTAATTCAAAAAAATTATGATATTTTTATCTCTCCTCTCTCCTGGATCAAATCAAATAAAAAATGGAGCCAAACTAGTCTAAATCTTGTCCAAATTGAGTCAAATTGAACCTGGAAAATTCTAGAACCCAGTTGGACTTGGTTAGTAGCCTCCCTCACCTATAAATAGACCCTTAATCTTTTGTAAAAAAATATTGGAGCTATACTATGCCAGTATTATATTAAAATAATCATATTTTCTATTATCCCTTAAATTTTTCTCTCTCTTGGGAGCTTGGAGCTCTCTCTCTCTACAACAACTCTTGGAGTTTCTCTTCTCCTCTTGGTGGACCAATTGATTAGTCGAGGGCTTCATTGCTAGTAGAGAATCAAGCCAAACTTGGAGGTAAAATCAAATTTTATTATTTTTTTCAATTTATCTCAATGACTTTATTCTTCTCAACCCCTCTCAAGCTTGAGAAGCTTTCTAAATAATTGTTTTAATTCAAATCAAGCTTTCCCTTAAAGTCTTAATGCTTAATTAAGAGAAAGTTAATCTTTATGCTTATTTATAATGCTTTCTTTAAGTAAATCTCTCTCTCTAAAAAGAATAGCCATCTTTATGGCTAAATCCCTTGAAAAAGGATGCTTCTCAATGATAGTCTCTTAATTCAAAGCTAAACTCTAGGCTTGATAAGCTAGAGATTAAGAAAATGGTATTTTTATAATTTCGTGTTAATAAAATAATGGTTATTTCTTTTAGATTATTTATAAGTAGTTAAAAACTACTTTGATTGATTCTAAATGAGAAATAGATTATCCTATCAATTTGAAAAAAGAGAAATAATGGAATTAGCTTAATCTAGTGGGATAATCATAATTAAGTTTATTATTATGGTTAAAATTATGATTTAAATTTATAATTTGATTTTAGCATAAAAGAGGAACTACTATCATATTTCCATTACAAGCTTTTATTCTTTAGAAAAATTTGAGAATTATCAATAATAGCAGCGAAGCTATGGCAAAATTTTCAAAAAATAATATATATCTTATTTTTATGCATAATGCTAAAAGAGGACTTCCTACCATATTCTAGGATTGTCCTATGCAAAAAGAATGATTTTCATCATATTCATGAGAAATAATTTTTTTTGTAATTATGCATAATTAATTGATTACGAGAAAAGAGTAAATTTTGGTAAATTTATTTTTATACAAAAATAGGAATTCCCATGATATTTGAGATCCAAGTAATTAAATGGTAAAAGAGGATTTTTTGGTAAATTTTTTTTATGCAAAAAGAGGAATTCCCATGATAATTGAGATACAAGAAATTAAATGGTAAAAGAGAAATTTTTGGCATAATTCAAATTATGAGTATTTATCAAAAGTAGAATTTTAAACATTATTAATTTTATTGGAAAATATGGGTAGAATTGATTTTTGTAAATCCCATGAATCTTTTACTGAAAAAGAAGAATATTGAATATATTTCACTTGAGAAATTTGAGAAAGAATATGAAAATATCCATCGAGAAAAAGTACCTTTAACTAGGCCAAGCAATTGGCAGAAACTTAGAAAAGTCCCATCGGTATCGAAAGTAGACAACGGTACTAAATGTGAATGCGATGTGAATGCAATAAGATAAGATGTGAGTGGATGTGATGAGATGTGGATGAGATGTGATGTGATGTAAATAGATGTGGATGTGAATGTGATGAGATGTGATGATATGTGAAAGGATGTTATGTGATGTAAATGGATGAGCATGAGATGTGATGTGATGTAAATGGATGTGGATGTGAATGTGATAAGATGTGAATGTGATGTGAGGAGATGTGAGGAGATGTGATGAGATGTGATGATATGTGAAAGGATGTGATGTGATGTAAATGGATGAGAATGAGATGCGATGTGATGTAAATGGATGTGGATGTGAATGTGATGTGAGGAGATGTGAGTGGATGTGAATAAGATGTGATGATATGTGAAAGGATGTGATGTGATGTAAATGGATGAGAATGAGATGTGATGTGATGTAAATGGATATGGATGTGAATGTGATGTGAGGAGATGTGAGTGGATGTGATGAGATGTGAATGGGTGTGATGTGATGTAAATGGATGAGAATGAGATGTGAAGTGATAGATGTGCATGTGAGATGAATGGATGGATGTGGATAGATGTGAATGTGAATGAATGGATGGATGTGGATAGATGTGCATGTGAATGAATGGATGAATGTGGATAGTTGTGCATGTGAATGAATGGATGGATGTGGATGAATGAATGGATGTGAATGAATGTGATGAGATGAGTGGATAGATGTGAATGTGAATGAATGGATGGATGTGGATAGATGTGAATGTGAATGAATGGATGAATGTGGATAGATGTGCATGTGAATGAATGGATGGATGTGGATAGATGTGCATGTGAATGAATGGATGGATGTGGATGAATGTGATGAGATATGGATGGATGTGATGAGATATGGATAGATGTGATGAGATGTAATATGATGAGATATGGATAAATGTGATGAGATGTAATATAATGTGATTGGATGAGAATGGATGAAGATGATGGGAATACATACGTCTCGCGTAGCAAGGTTGGCCGAGGTCTTAACCAGCCTCGGTTTAAATGGTAAGCTTCCAGTACGGTGGATGAGGGACCAAGGAAGCAGCCTATGAGTGAAGCACTAGGCGACCTGCGAAGGAGCCTAGAGGGTGCTGACCATACAGTGCTCAGGCTCTGGGTTGCCGAAGATACCCACGCATGCATCAGGGAAGAAAAATGGAACAAGGTGTTAGAGTTGTTTTCTGAACTCGGGCATGGGTCTGGTTGATTGTCCTTGCTGGTCCTCAACGGATGAGTCCAAGGCTCTTTTATATGGATCTGTTGGTTGATCTTACTGATCTTCAATGGAGAGTCCATTTGGATTTTCTTAAGTAAATATTTTTCAGGGTACTATGAGCTAGAAACTATTGAAAAGGCCCCTGAGTGAACAAGTGGTGAGCGTTCTGGTTGCCAATGATGCCATAGGTACACCAATGAAGGAATGATTGGAAATTAGAATTCAAGCTGCATATTTTAGAGGATTATGATCAGTGATACTATGGTTTCTTTAAAAGATTGTTTTAAAGATAGTTGAATCCGTGAAACAGACAATTTCATATTGGGTATGTAAGTGGTGTGACTATCTTGAAATTTGCTTGAAGCACTGGCTAGGGGGCCTGGGAACTTTTTTCCCTGGTACCTAGGGCAAAACATAACCAAATTCCTAAATGGATCTTATCACTATAGTGGTTGGACGATTGGCTAACCCATGGGATTAGGCTGGACTGATGGATCCCTAAAATGAGACTCAATTCTGTTAAGTTACGATAGTTGAAGTAAATCCAGGATAACCCTTGTTCTATGGAAAAGAATCAACGGCTGTGCCTCTTGATGAGGAAAAAAGCGTTGGACTCTATGATCCAAGAAGTCTCTTCCTTGATCTGACCATGAGACTTACGGGTTCGGTCGAATCAGTTTGGTTAGTGATGACCTTGATTACGTTAGAATAAAATATCCTGGAGGAATCGCCTATGTCTACTGGGGGCGAGAAAAGTTTTTTCGGCTTTTTTATGACTTTATGCTAATAAAATTATGGTAAACTTATGATTTAATTCCATAAATTGGATTTAAGTCTAAGGATAGTATTTTAGAAATTAATACATAGCTCATTTTTATGCATAATGTGAAAAGAGGACTTCCTACCATATTCTAGGATTGAAGAATGATTTTCACCAAACTAATTTTTAATATTTATGCATAAATATTCAATTAAAGAAAAGCGAAATTTTTGGTAATTTTATTTTTATGCAAAAAGAGAAATTCCCATGATAATGGAGATCCACATAATTAAATAGAAAAAGAGAAATTTTGGTATATTAAAATAATGAATATTTTATTTAAAGAGAAATTTTAGATAAATTTATTTTATGTATGAGAAAATTTAAATGATAAAAGAGAAATTTCCATGACATTTGGAATTCAATCATTTAAATGGTAAAAGTGGAATTCTTGGCATATTTGAATTAATGGATATTTTTATTTAAATTTAAAGAGAAATTTTAGATAAATTTATTTTATGCATGAGAAATTTTTAAATGATAAAAGAGGAATTCCCATGACATTTGGAATTCAATCATTTAAATGAAAAAAGAGAAATTTCCATGATATTTGAGATCCAAGAAATTAAATGGAAAAAGAGAAATTTTTAGCATAATTCAAGTTATGAGTATTTAGCAAAAGTGGAATTTTGAGCATTATTAATTTTATTGGGAAATATGGGTAGAATTGATTTTTGTAAATCCCATGAATCTTTTACTCAAAGAAGAATATTGAATATATTTCACTTGAGAAATCTGAGAAAGAATATGAAAATATCCGTCGAGAAAAAGTACCTTTAACTAGGCCAAGCAATTGGCAGAAATTTAGAAAAAAGTCCCATCATCGGTATCGAAGTAGAAAAAGCTACTAAATGTGATTACGATGTGAATAAGATGTGAATGCAATGTGATAGGATGTGAGTGGATGTGATAAGATGTGAATAGATGTGATAAGATATGATAAGATGTGAATAGATGTGATAAGATGTGAGTGGATGTGATAAGATGTTAATGGATGTGATAAGATGTGAGTGGATGTGATAAGATGTGAATGTGATGTAAATGGATGTGGATGTGATAAGATGTGAATGTGATGTAAATGGTGGTGGATGTGGATGTGAAGAGATGTGGATGTGATGTGATATGTGAATCGGGATAGATGTGAATGGATGAGATGCAATGTGAATGGATGTGATGTGATGTGATATGGATATGGATAGATGAGATGTGATGTGATGTGAATGGATGTGATGTGATGTGAAAAGGATGTGATGTGAATCGGGATAGATGTGAATGGATGTGAATGTGATGTGATGTAAATAGATGAGATGTGATGTGAATGGATGTGATGTGATGTGAAATGGATGTGATGTGATGTGAATCGAGATAGATGTGATGTGATGTGATGTGATGTGAATCGAGATAGATGTGAATGGATGAGATGTGATGTGAATGGATGTGATGTGAATCAGGATAGATGTGAATCGATGAGATGCAATGTGAATGGATGTGATGTGATGTGATATGGATATGGGTAGATGTGAATGGATGAGATGTGATGAGGATAGATGTAATGAGATGTAATATGATGTGACTAGATGAGAATGGATGGACGATGGGAATACATATGATTGGATGTGGATTAAGCAATGTGAATTGATGTAGAAGAATGTGGAATAACGAGAAATGATGTGGAACAATGAGGAAAGATGAGAGTTCATTAGAAACTATATTTATGACGTGTTTTTAATGATTGTTTTATGTCAAGAATGCTGGGGAAGCATTTTGACCATCTTGTGAAGAGGTCGTGGAGACCGAAGTGATAAAGTTGCAACCGCTGACGGCGGAGAGTCAACGGAGGACGTCTCGCGGAGTAAGGTCCGGCCGAGGTCTTGACCAGCCTCGGTTCGATTTAAATGGTGAGCTTCCGGTACGGTGGATGAGGGACCAAGGAAACGGCCTATGAGTGAAGCGTTAGGTGACCTGCGAAGGAGCCTAGAGGGTGCTAACCATACGGTGGATGAGGGACCAAGGAAGCGGCCTATGAGTGAAGCGCTAGGTGACCTGCGAAGGAGCCTAGAGGGTGCTGCTCAGGCTCTAGGTCGCCGAAGATACCCACACGTGCGTTGAGGAAGAAAAATGGAATAAGGTGTTAGAGTTGTTTTCTGAACTTGGGCATGGATCTAGTTGATTGTCCTTGCTGGTTCTCAACGGATGAGTCCATGGCTCTTTTATATGGATCTGTTGTGGTTGATCTTGCTGATCTTCAACAGAGAGTCCATCTGGATTTTCTTATGTGATTATATTACGGAGTACTATGAGCTAGGAACTATTGAAAAGGACCCTGAGTGAACAGGTGGTGAGCGTTCTGGTTGCCAATGATGCCATAGGTACACCGATGAAGGAATGATTGGAAATTAGAATTCAAGCTAGATATTTTGGAGGATTATGATTAGTGATACTATGGTTATAATACTGTATATTTAGCCTCGTGTTGCACACATAAAGAAGGGATCCAACAGCCTGTTTGTTAAAATTACAGCAATGTGATGAGCTATGGTGGATCAAATGCTAGAATCAACATCATTAACAAAAGAGATTAGATGATAATTAAGACATAATTAGTGAGTAATTAATTGATAGCTTAATGTAGGCATGGATAATCAAAAACCAGCAAATTCTCATTAGGCCAATGCCTCAATTTATAGAGTTTACATCCAAGCATCCAATCCCACTGATTTCTCCTTGATTCACTCCACCTCTTTTGCTTGATTCTCTCCACCTCTCCTCCCAGAATATCTCCACACCTCCTAAATCTCCTCATGCTACCCTTTATTCTCTCCCAGTAGATACTTCTCACCTTTTCACAGGTTCTCTCACATTTACGAATTCTCTTTTATAGCCTCTAGCCAAGGGCTTGTTCCTGCACACACCCTATTCACTTGTATATTTCAACACCTCCCCTCAAGTGAATACTCCTAGCACTCCTGGACCCTATACCAAGTTTCCCTCTTACTTGATAGTCTACAACCAGTGCCTTAAGTCCCTAAACCCATAGTCCTTGACACTCTCTCTCTCTCTCTCTATGTGTCCAAGGCTACTACAAGTGTCCGTGACCTTGACTAAAGTGCTCACACATACATCTACCACATGGCCTACATCATCGGTGGCTCAGAGGTAGTTTTACTCTGTTGGGGCAGGTTACATTGGGTTGTGGGGTTTCTCTCTCTCTCTCTCTCTCTCTCTCTCTCTCTCTCTCTCTCTCTCTCTCAAAAAAGATGATCTGACTCTACTTCCTTAGGAGCCTCCGTGAAGTTTGTCGATGTCGTTCCTTCTCCATTGGGTTTGTTGTAGCAGTCTCTTGCCATGTGTCCTGGCTTTCCACAGTTGTGGCAAGTGAAGGTGCTTCCTCCTACTCTGCCTCTTCCTTGTCCTCATCCTCGAGAGAATTCTCCTCGGGTGAAGAATGCTTTTTCTTCTCTCCTACTGTTAAGTCGAGCCATTTCTTCTCTTTGCCTTTGGTCTCTTGCTCTAGTAGAGCTCCTTCTATCTTGTGTAGCTTTAATTCAGGTACATTCTGTAGTGTTGCTACAATGTTTTCATATTCACCTTTGTCCACACTCTTCAGAAGCACTGCTAGTGCCTCATCATCTTCTACCTTTTTGCCAATAGCTGCCAGTTGTTGCTTAATGCTTTTATATCTGTTCAAGTGTGTGATTAAAGGTTCACTTTCCTTCATATCCAATTTGTAAAATTGCATTAACAGATTTACCTTTGAATTTGTAGCTTGTGTGCCAAATAATTTATTGAGTTCATCCCATGCATCTTTTGCCCATTGTATCCCTGTGATGTGATGAATGATTTCATCATTTAAATTGAGTGCGATAAGTCCCAATGCTTTTTCATTCGTACTCTTCCACTCATTTTTTCCTCTCACCTCTGGGCATTCATCTCTTCCCTCAACTAGCCCCCACAGATTTTTCCTCATGAGCAGATACATGGTTTTTGTCTACCATGTGTAAAATTGCTCCGCATTAAATTTGCCTATTTCTTGTGCCGTACTCATGATAATGTGAAGGGGGTCTTACCTCTTGATCCAATTTCAAGATTCAAGGGCAGTGTCTACCCTTTTACAACTCAATCTGGTGTTTAGGAGATAATTACAACAGATTTATCAGTATAAAATCACCAAAAATTACATTAAATCAAGGGTAACCAATTTGTACGGAATGGTTGGAGTATCAAACCATCTCCGAATTACAATCTGAAGTTATAGGGATCTGTATCAGATACCTAATGGTTAATTTGAACCCTCAATTACACCAAAAAATAGTGATTAGCATTGATTAATCACTGATTAGCAAATTAATCCTCTGTCTTGTGTGCAGAAAACAGAGTATGCGGGGAGCCCAGTTCTGAGGCCTTAGAGTTCAAATGAGCTCAAATCCTTTCAAGGCCATGAATAGCAATTATTTTAGTAGAGGATTAAGCCAAGAAACACAAGATTTGACCAAACATTGAATGCTTAATCTTAGTTTTACCAAAGTCACCTATAGATTTGATGATGAAGAGCTTGGATCTCACTGTAGACTTGATCAAATCAAATTTTGTCTTCACCAGCTTGTAGAGCACCCTTGAAAACCCCTAGGGCCAAGAGGAATTAGACCCATTGCATCTCGTGAAGCAGAGATTTCAATTTCTCCTCAAAAAAACAGTGCGTGCTGCAAATTAGCAAATTTCTCCAGCTCTGCGCGGCGGTTTGACCGACTGTTTGGATGGGCTAGAGCACAAGTGTGTTAGCTATGTTTGCCTAGAGTGGCTTGAGCTAATTTGATGTATGATGGGAGATAGAGCTCCTCCACCAGCTGGGGGTACAGAGGGTTTGTTGAAAAAAGAGGTAAAAATATTAATTATCTACTAATCCTAATTAGCTATGTGATTAGTAAGATAATGGACTCACAAATTGATGGATTCTAGGCTAGGCTCTAATACCATGTTAAAATTATAGCAATGTGATGAGCTATGGTGGATCAAATGCTAGAATCAACATCATTAACAAAGACGATAATTAAGACATGATTAGTGCAATTAACTGATAGCTTAATGTAGGCATGGATAATCAAAAATCAGCAAATTCTCATTAGGCCAATGCCTCAATTTATAGAGTTTACATCCAAGCATCCAATCCCACTGATTTCTCCTTGATTCACTCCACCTCTTTTGCTTGATTCTCTCCACCTCTCCCAGAATATCTCCACACCTCCTAAATCTCCTCATGCTACCCTTTATTCTCTCCCAATAGATACTTCTCACCTTTTCACAGGTTCTCTCACATTTACAGATTCTCTTTTACATCCTCTAGCCCAAGGGCTTGTTCCCACACACACCCTATTCACTTGTATATTTCAACACTGTTGATACAAACTAGCATCAAAAGAGTCTTCTGCATATTGAAGACTAAGTCGAGAACCTGTCTCCATAGGTGTAGCCATAGGTTTACAATCTTCAAGATTAGACCTCTTCTCAATAACTTCTGTATATATTTAGACTACAGCATAACAATGCCATCATTGCATTGCATAAATTGAATCCCCAAAAAGTAATGCAAGGGCCCCAAATCTGACATCTCAAACGATGACTGCAAATCAGCTTTAAAGACTAAAATCTGATCTATATCAGGTCTCATGAGCAGCATGTCATCAACGTAATAGAACAATGACCAAAAATGTGTCCTTACTCCTCTTCACATAGAGGGTACTCTATGTTGGATTGTTGCAAAAATCATTTGCAACCAAGTATGCATGAATCTTCTCATACCATGCTCTAGGAGCCTACTTAAGGCCATAAAGAGCCTTTTTCAACCTGCATACTTTAGACTCTTCTCCTTTCACAGCAAAACCAAGAGGCTACGATACATACACCTCCTCATGTAAATCACCATTCAAGAATGCAGTCTTAATGTCCAACTGACGTACATTCCACCCATGATGTGCTACCAAAGCAATGAGACACCTAATGGTAGTCATACGAGATGTGGGTGCAAAGGTCTCATCATAATCAATGCCCTTTTGGCATACCCCTTTGCAAAACAAGTATGGCCTTGTAGCGATCAATGCTACCATCTGCTTTGCGCTTTAACTCGTAAACCCACTTAGTACTAATGGCCTTCTTGCCATGAGGTAGATCTATCAAATACCAGGTGTCATTCTTGAGTATAGAGTTATACTCATCCTACATAGCATGCATCCAATGATCATCATCATGTGCTTCCTCAAAGGAAACAGGTTCCTCCTCATTACATGAAGTAGAAATGAGAACATGAGAATAATCTGCATGACCACAGGAGAATAATCTGCATGATGAGAACCTGCACGAGTTCTACTAGGTAAAGGAGCTGCCAACTTTCTATCCCTCAATGTCTGCACAAGCCATTTTGACATACGCTTAGATTCTTCTATGGCTGCTCTCTCCTCATCCACTACATCCTCAATAATTGCCTGATTTGTAGGCTAATTTTGCACCTACAAAGGCTTAATTTCAACACTTGGTTGAGCATTCAATTGCTCTACACATGGATGCCCTCCATTAAACAAAGGTAGGAGCGGATCAAACATGTCTTGTGAGCATGCATTCTGCTATTTTTTGTATGAAAGCATGGACTGAAGTGAGTTTTCAACAAAAACAACACCTCTACTTACCAAAATCCGCTTTGAGGGGGCTGGATGGTAGAGTCTATATCCCTTGCTTTTCTGAACTGTATCCCACAAATATGCATTTAACTACCATCAAGCTTACTGCGTTGTTGCTCAAGCACAAGAGCATAAGCAAGACAACCAAAAACACGCAAATGAGCCACAGAAGGCTTCCTGCCATGCCAAGCTTTATAAGGAGTTTTAGACTGCAAGGCCTTTGGTAGGGCATTTGTACAACACATAGTTTGCGCACATAGTTGCCTCTAACCAAAAACCATGAGGTAAATCTTGGGCTTTCACCATACATCATGCCATCTCCATGAGAGACATGTTCTTCCTCTCAGCCACACCATTTTGCTGAGGTGTGTACGGCACTGTACATTGATGCCTTACGCATTTTTTAGCCATATATGCATGAAAATCCTTGGACATATACCCTCCCCCTCTCGATTTGAACGAAGGGTGCTAACTTTACATTCACATACATTTTCAACCATGGATACAAAGTGCCTAAAGCACATAAAAACTTCTAACTTCTGCTTTAATGGATACACCCAGCTATATCTAGAGTAATCATCAATAAAAGTGACGAAGTAGAGATATCCCCCAATAGATGGTGTCCTCATAGGACCACATACATCACTATGTATAAGCTATAATTTCTAAATAGCTCTCACAGATCCATCCTTTGGAAATGATGCCTGATGCATTTTACCAAGAATACACCCCTCACATAGTAGGGGTCTCAAGAGTTGGCAAATCAGACACCATATCATGCCTTTAAAGGCATAACAAACTGCCATAATTCAGATGGCCAAATCGTGCATGCCATAATTCTGCATCACTCATAGCACAAGTCATAGAGACTGAGCAAGCATCATGCTACAACTTCTCAAATACATCCATCTTGTATAGGCCATGAAACAAGGTACTTGAGGTAATGATAGAATAACCATCATTTCTATCCTAAACTACTGTACATCTGTCATCCACAAATTTCACCATCAAGCCTGACAAGTCTAAGGCTAAAACTGACAGCAAGTTCTTCTTAATGCCTGGCACATATAAAACATTAGAAAGAGTAAATGCAACCCCATTTGCAACAATGAGCACAACTCTACCAACTCCTTTAACAGGATATGAGGAACCATTTGCACATGTAACGGTTCCTGCACTTGAGACGACAGATTCCAGAGATGAGAACAAATTTTTTTGTGAAGTAATGTGCTTACTAACACCACTGTCAAAGTACCAAGCATCTGATTCTGCCACTAATATGCATACAATCATGAATAAAAGGATCATAAATATAATGTACAGTCCATGCCCAATCATCTTGAGCAAAACTTGCAAATTCCTTCTTCTCTGCACTTGGCGAAGATACATCAACCACAGCCATGCCCGATTATTTCTTTTTCTCCTTCTCTAGTCTTTTCTTGCACTCATTTATGTAGTGCCCTGGTTTCTTGCAAAATAGTGACACTTGCCCTTCTTTTTAGCCTTATCACCTTCTTTCTCTGCATACTTACCTAAGGATTCTGATTTTGTCTTGTAGCCCACCATGCGAAGAAGCTTTACCTTTAACTTTCTGACTGGCAACAAAATCTTGGTCACCAACTCGCATAACGGATCTGTTTTGCCTAGACCGCTCTTCTTCCAAGAGTACTGAAACCAAATCATCAAATGTAAGGGCATTTGGATTTCCATTCATCATGAGTCTCAAATGCTCGCTACTACCGATGATGACCTTCATTTCTCTACTTTTGTTGTCTCCGGTATATGCACGCTACTGTATCAAGTGACAAGGAAGCTAGCTCTGATACCAGACACAAGATAGAGAAGCTTGAGAGAGCACACAAACTCACTAGATTAGAATGGAAAAATGTGTGCCAGATACAAAAGATAAGTACACACCCCAAACTGAGTAGATAAGAGGGTGTACATACGCAGCACGGGGGGAAAAACCTCCTAGTGAGGGAAAACATACCCCGATAGTCCTACGTATGTTCACACGCATCACTACCATATAATGCTATAGAACAACCACAAGGAAACCCTTGGAAACGGTTCAAGGGAGCCATGGTGTCATTAGCCAAAAAAATACCCAGTGTTCTCAGGTAATAAAGGGGAAGATGTAGATCTGCATGTGAGGAGGTTTGAGCAATACTGGAAGGTGGCCAGACCTCGGGATTTAGAAGAACTAAAGCTGAGTGAAATCCGTAGAGATGCCATCATGAACACCTTCAAGGACCACAAAGTGGGTGTCAAGATATCAGGACAGCTATTTCCAGACCTATGAAGAAGTCATGATTGCCTTCCTTGGGAGATTCCACAAGATAAAGTCTGCAACTCAACTCTGTGATGATCAAATGAGAGAGCTCCAACAAGAAGACATGGATGTGGAAGCTTATGCAACAAAACTGTTAAGCTTGAGGCAGAGAGTGGCATAACAAACCCGACCCTCAATACAAATAGTTGCCGATTGGTTTGTCCAAGGGCTTAAGCCGGACATCCACGCAGCAGTTATTAGCACAAAGCAAGCGAAAACTGATGAAGAATTTGAGGAATTGGTGGAACTGGCCAAAAGGGTGAAAAAAAGACGTCGAGATAGAAGACAAAAAAGGAAGCCCAGGAAGAGTGTCACCACTGAAGAAGACAACTCGAGTGACTCCTCAACAAGACACTCCAGTGGCAAAAAGAAAGACAAAAAGAAGGAATCTGGATAGGTACTTGAAAGTTCTTGAGAATTAATGCAACAGATGAAGCAGCTGGTGCAAGAAATGAAAAGGGGCAAAGGCAAAGATTTCCAAAAGAATGTGTTATGTTCCCAATGCAAGCAGGAAGGTCACCTCAAAGAGGAATGTACTATGCCTCCAACTTGCTCTATTTGTAACATCATGTACAACCACAGTACATGAAACTGTAGATACAACATGAAGAATAGAGCTCCTATGGTGGTGAACAACATAGAGGGAGCGGAAAGAAGACCCCCTGGAATGGGAAGGTATGGGAATAGAGAGCGCGAAAATTTTTCCAGGAGAAGAGGCCAAGGACATTCCGGAGGAACCACCAACTTCACATGCTACTATTGCCAACAGCCTGGACATACCAAGCCAAATGTGCCATGAAGAAAAAGCATGATGAAGACAAGTGGAATTGATGCAGCTCAAGGAGAATTCGCCAAGTGCCAACATGATGCAAGCAGAGGACACGCAGTTAGAAATTCAGGACATCTTAGCAGCAATAACAAGGGCTAAGGCAAGTGAATCGAGTGTGGTGATAACTTTTCTTAGTGAACAAGGCTCACCCAAAGGCCACAAAAAGGCAGCTGTAGACTAGGAACAGTAGGAGAAGGTAAGAAGTCAAACTACGAGGGAAATAGAAAGAAGGCAAGGCAAGCAAAAGGAGGATGACTCAAGAGAAGTCACTAAAGATTTTTCGGAGGTAAAACCAGCATCTAGAGATGATGAAGTGGCCAAAGTCATAATTCAGCTCAACAATGCTCTCATTAATGATGCAGTGCTGATGTGGAGGGTCCGGAGTAAATGTTGTCACAGAAGAAACTACATTAGGATTGGGTCTCAAGTGGGAGCCATCCAGTTCATCATAAGAATGGATGACAATAGGGTGGTGGTACCAAATGGAATCGTCAAAAATGTCTCAAATGAGGATCAAACAGGATGACTTCAAGGTCAACTTAGTAGTTATTATTACCAAAGAAAACCACACCAAGTATTACCAAGGTATTATTAGGAAGGCTAAGACATGGAAAGGTAAAACAAGATTGGGGCAGGAACAAAATCACCATCAGAAGGGGAAAGCAAAAGGTACATGTGGATATCACTGATGCAAAGAAACCTGTGAAATCTGCTCAGAGGCTAGTCCATGCCAAAACTTTCAACATGTCAGAAGGCTTTAATGACGATGAAGAGACCAAAATACTCCATGAACATCGAAATATGGTGCCCTTGTACATGATAAATGTGGGAGAAGCAATAAGGCATCATGTAGAAATGAAGGGCAAAAACACGGAAGTGGCAAATGATCAAATAACGAATGCAGAAGCAGATCTTGAAAAAACAAAAAAAAACAAAACTAAGCAAAACATTGCAGGAGAAGGCCTCGGAAAAAATTAAGTGGGCCTGGAATCTAGAGGAGCAAGCAAAAGAGATCCAAGAAATCCAAGAATGGGTGAAAAAGCAAAAGAAGAACCATGCAAATAATGCTACAAAAGTCAGCCCGTACAAGTTCCAGGAGGTTAATCTAGGGGAAGAAAAAGATGAAAAGCATGTGAAAATCAGTCTTGAGCTGAAAGAAGGGTTCAAACAGGAGCTGGTATCCTTACTGAAGGAATACCAAGACATCTTTGCATGGTCGTATAAAGACATGGAAGGCATTGACCCTAAATTTTTCCAGCACAGTATCAACCTAAAAGAGGGAGCCATTCCTGTCAGGAGACATCAAAGGTACAAGATGAACCCAAACTATACAAAGCAAGTCAAAGAAGAAATTGACAGACTATTAAGGATGGGTTTCATCGTGCCAGTAGAAAAAGCCTCCTGGATATCTCCCATTGTGATAGTGCCCAAAAAGAATATGAAGATCAGAATATGTGCTGATTACCGCAAACTAAATGTAGCAACAACCTTAGACCCCTTTCTGCTTCCATTTACTGGTCCTTACTGGATGAAGTAGCCAGAAAGGAGATGTACTCGTTTTTGGATAGTTTCAATGGGTACAACCAAGTCAAGATGGCCCTGGAAGATAAAAATAGCCTTCATCACAGAGTGGAGTGTCTTTGTGGCAACTATCATGATGTTTGGCTTTAAAAATGCACCTGCCACCTTCCAAAGAATGGTGCAGGAAATATTCTACGACTACCTAACAGATTTCATGAAAGCTTTTGTGGATGATTTCAGTGTGTCCAGAGATAACGCTAAACACATCTATCATGTGAGGTTATGTTTGCATAGATGCAGAGATACAAGGCTAAAATTGAATCCAGCCAAATGTGCATTTACAATAAAGTCCGAAAACTATTAGGACACATCGTGTAAGCCCAAGGATTGGCCATAGATCCAGCTAAGATAGAGGCCATATCCAAAATGTCCGCTCCCCAAAACATAAAATAGCTGAAAGATTCCTTGGCAAGGTGAAGTGGCATTTAAGGTTTTTGAAATACTTAGCACATGTAGCTTATCCATTATATGCACTGACAAAAAAGGATGACAAATATGAATGGAGCTCAGAATGTCAGAAGACATTCCCACATAAGCAACCACATGAAGGGCACAGATCATGACATCATTAAAAATGCACTCACAACGGCAAGAAGGGAAAATGGAATTAAACCAAGGCGGCGGACATGATGTAAAACGAGGGTCACATCAACATAAAAATGAGGAAGCCGAAAATATCTCAAAAAAGGTAGGTAAAAGGAGAAAACATCATAAAAGAGAACACAAACGCTCACATTCACATTTTGCTCTCTTGCTCGACACACTCTCACCTATCTGCAGCCTTTTTTCAAAAAATAGCACCATGCCGAAGATCAACATGACGCCTAGGCCCGACAAAAAACCAAAGAAAAGCCTCTGCATGCCCATGTTCATCCCGGACATGAGGAAGAAGGAGCATCAAGAATGGGCAAGGAGGTGTGCGTTTGAAAAATTTCTCGACCGACAGTGGGAGGAGTTGTAAGGCCCAGAGGATGGGGGAAGATTGATTACTCAATTTTTGGAAACCGATACGGTGCACATGGAGGGGAAGCAACTGATAAAGATCTCAGAATACGCAGTTCACCACGCGCTAGGATTTGAATCCAAGAGTGGATGAAGAAATCCCCAAAACAAGCAACATGCACCAAGTAAAAGATGTGGCAGATGAAACCCGACCGGAACAATTTATTTTGTTCCTCTGCAGAGAACATCATGTTCATGGTGGGGAAGCCGGAGGACATGTCCAACAAGAATTACAGAGATTGCTCAGAGCAATGGAGGCAGGAGAGAAGATAAATTGGGCTGCAATTTGCAAGGAAAATCTGGCCAAGAGAGAAACCACCTGGGCTGCTAAAGAGAAACAGCCCACCGTGGTACATGCACACCTGAGGGCAATAGCCCAAGCTACAAGATCAGTGGATCGACGGACAAGAAACATCTCCGACTAGCATCAAAATAGAGAAGCCACAGGATCCTCGAGGGCTGCCAAAGTAACCTTCAGTTCATTTGAGGATGATGTGGATGACGAGAAAGAATGGCAAAGGATTGCCCAGAAAGCCAACAAAAAGAGGAAGAACAGGGTGGATGAAGAAACGCTACCCGACCCGGAAGAGGCCAAGAAAAAGAGGACAAAAGAAGAAAGGAAAAGGGAGCTGGAAGAGAAAAAGAAACAGGAAGCCGCAGAAGCTGAGAGGAAAAAGAAATCTAATAAAGAGGAAAAGAAAAAGGAGGAAGAAGAAAAGAAAAGGAAGGAGGAAGAAGAGAAGAAGAAGAGAGAAGGGGAACAGCAGAAAAAGAAAGAAGCAGCAGCTCAAAAAGGGAAGATACCCGCAAAGAACATAAGTGATCATACCAGCGAAATTGCAGCCTTGGTGGCAGTAGTGGCATAGAAGGCACAAGTAGGTCCAAGTCATAAGGACAAGTTACCTGAAAAAATAGAGGCGGGACTTCCCACCCAACATCTGCACACATGGATAAAACACTAATGACCATGGCCCAGAAAATTCTCTCACACTCTTTCTTCAATGGAGGAGTATGAAACAAAGGCCCGAAATACAATTAATCAACTAAGTGCACTAAACCATAAACAGCATGGAATGTTGTTGCATGCCACAGCAAAAACCAAGGAGTTGGAATGCAAAGCACAATCCATGGCATCACTAAACGAGGAGCTGCAGAAGAAGGTGGATATGGCTGAAAGGGCCCTAGTAGACCAAAATAAAAAAGAAGCAAGAAAGTTATCTGAAAGGAACAAAGTGTTGCAGCAGGAGTTGCAGGAAGCCACACCCACAAAGGAATATGCAGACATATTAAGAGATGTGATCCACGAGAGAGATAGAGCACAAGACCAGGAAGAGGAGTACAAGCAAAAATTTGAAAGGAGCACAAAGTTTGAAGTGGATGCCATCAATGAATTAAATGCATTGGAACTAGAGATGCAGAGATGCATAGAAAATGAAAATCAGCTGAGAAAAGAAGGGCCCAGATATTGGGTGAATTACAAGGTAGCCCTACAAGTACAAATACAAGAAGCACGGCAATTGGCCGAAAAGGTGAAGCAAACCTAGAAAACAAGATTGCAATGGAAGTTGGAGCTAAGGGAAGCAAAAGAGGAAATTGCCAGACTCCAGGCAGAACTTTCAAAAGTAAAAACAGATGTGGAGCTAGCCACAAAAAAAACCCACAGATGCTAACACCCGGAGTACCCAAAAAAGAACACAGAGAATTATTGGTTGAGGTCGGAAAGCTACACGACGCCAACCAAGCATTGCTCAAGGAAAATGAGCGCTTAAAGAACCGACTAGTTACCAATTTTTTCGCTTCATGGGCCAGCATGGAAAACCCATTTTTTGAAGCCTCTCATGTCATGTTTTCTGAGTTACTGAAGGCAAACATAGAATTGCCTCAATATTTTAAAAATACAGAAAGAATAAAGTCCATATACTAATCCGGAAACCTCTTCCCCTGGAGCACCCATGCTCTCAATTTTTGTTTTCATAGACACCGGAGGGAAGAAAAATGCTGCCACCCAAAATGCAACCACCCAGAAGCACCAATATGTGGAAATGGGACATCAGAGACGAGTGGCGGAGAGGGCAGAAACCCCATCATCATATAGTCCAAGAGAGTATGACGAAGCGGCCCAGGTGGAATGGAGACCTATACCTATGGCAGAAAAAAACATTTTGGGGCAAACTCCACTGAGACCAGTGGTGAGACTTTTTGACCAGAAACACCGCAAGCAAGCAACAAGGGTCTAGGATGCCTAGAAGAACATGTAGAAAAACTGAAGAGGATCTAAAAAAGAGCCACATGCACCGATGAGGTGTACATTTCGGATCATAAACCCCCAGAGATGTTCATAAAATTCAAGCAAAGATTTGTCAAGGGTACGAGTTCAAGAGCAGAAGCTCAAACACCGAGCGTGCCAGGTGTTGCGCCGCCTGACAATGCAGTAGCAGCAGGACTAGTGGCAGCAGAAGCAGGTGGAGCAGAACCCACGACGCACAATGTGAGCACAACCTCGATAGCACGCGTGTGAAGGTGGCGGACTATAACCATGTCGTGGAGCCATTGCCAAGTCAAGAAGACATTGTTTAAAAAGGATGACTAACTACTACAGAAAAAAACAGATGATGTTGAAAGTAGAGGAATGATGAGAGTAGTGTGAGCTGGCTTACCGTTAGTATAGTTTTGTAAAACCTTCATTGTTAGTTGACGCTTATTTCATGAAGATTGTAGCATGTAGAATCTGGCAAGTGTTCATCTATGTTGGGTACCAGTTCTGTGTCACTATGTAATCCGTCTCTGAAATGAAATCAAGAATGCTCTTGCCATTGCTTCTCTCATCTATGTCACATGTTATTCAGGGATGTCTGTGTGTGTTATGTTTCTGCTTAGTGGTATATGTTGTGTAAGAGAGAGTGTGAGTGTAATGCAAAATAAGAGTTGGGAAACATTGTGCATGAGCCTGTCCAGTTGAGCGGAGCCTTTAATGTTTCTCATGACCACGTAAGGGTTGGTGTTTTGAATCTAGATGGCAGGAGTCTACTCGTCTCCCACCACATTGCCTGACTAGTCTAATACACCAGATAGTTATGGCTACTATAAGATCTGTGATTTCATTGGTTGCATCTAAAGATTGAAAATTACATCAAATGGATGTCAAGAACGTGTTCTTGCATGGAGAGTTGCAAGAAGAGGTGTTTATAGAGTAGCCAGAGGGTAATGTACACCTAGATTTTTCTACACATGTTTGTAGATTGAAGAAAGCATTATATGGATCGAAGCAAGCACCATGTGCATAGAGTGATAGAATTAGCAAAAAGTATCCAATTAGCATTGGCTTTATGAGGAAACTCAGATTCTTCACTAAATGTGAAGTGTGAAGAAGACAGATTATGTGAATAACTTGATAGTCACAAGTGATTGTAGGAATGATATAGCTAATATGAAGGTATCATTGAGTAGCCAATTTGACATGAAAAACTTGGGAGAATTGAGATTCTTTTCTGGCATTGAGGTTATCAAGACATCACATGGTATATGATCGATGCAAAGACAATATACCTGGATATGTTGGCAAAGTACGACATGACTAGATGCAAGCCTATAGCGACACTACATTGAAACAAAACACAAAGCTAAGGGACTGATTTTGGTGATAAGTTGAATGATGGTACCATGTACAAGAAGATGATTGATAGCTTGATTTTTACTTGACTATCACTAGAGCGGATTTATGTTATACAGTGAGACTAGTTACCCAATTTAGGTAGAGTCCCAAGAAGCCGCATTTGGACATTGTCAAAAAGATTATGACATACATAAAGACCACTATCCATTGTGGTCTATTTTGCGAACATGAAGTGTATGGTTACACGAATGTAAATCGGACATGTTCTCATGACAAGAGATCTACTAGTGGATATGCATTTAGCTTAGAAAGTGCTACTATAAGTTGGAGTAGCAAGAAGTAACCCACAATTGCATTATCTCACACAATGGTAACAGTATAGAGGAGTATCTATGGTTGCATGTGAAGTGGTTTAGCTAAGAAAACTACTTAATGATTTGGGACAGCACCATGATGGAGTTATCATGTATTACGACAAAATGAGTAGTATTCAATTTGTAAGTAATCTAGTAGATCATGCAAGGACTGAACACATAAAAATCCACTATCATTTCATTAGAGAGGATGTTGAACAAGTTGATTTGACAAAGAAAAAAGAACAAGTTACCAACATCTTCACGGAGTCACTTGAGAAAGAGAAAGTATGAGAACTTTGAGACGGATTTGGAGTACCAAAGATGGATATGATAAACTTGAGTGGTGAGATAGCAAGTTCATCCAAATCGTCTCGGTGTGACACGTGTATCGAGAGGTGTGTGGATAATAATCAGTTGTGCTCAATGGCCAAGTGTACATTAATATGGTGTGAACTTATCATTGTGTATTGGAAGATGGGAAGTGTATGAAGGGAGAATGGAATGACATAATGGCTTCTCCTATTCCAGCGACTACATCGCTACATAAGGCAGCCCGGGGCATCAGTTTGGACCCCGACACATATATAGTGTTAGTCGCTCACAACCAGTAGCAGGCCACATGCACCCTGCTATTAGATATCGATGTGTACATTACAATAATTATTCTAAAACATCCAATAAATGAAACAAAATGCCTTAAGAATAACTGCTTAAATTTCGGTGAAAGAAAACTACAATCTATGTTCAAGCATGTCGGTACATATGATCACCAGCAATTACTAGAATAATTGCAAGTTCAATTGCCTATGAAGCTTTGCAGACCACCTTGTATAATTGGCGCACCTGGCACACATTATAAAAGCTACTCCTGCCCAAATTATCAGTAGTGGGTTGCCATTATATAGAAACCCCATACAGCACCTGCACTCCAGGGGTATTTTTTATTTTAAGAACCCTAGCGTACATGCATGCTGCATTCACTTTACAAAAGTTCATCATTGCCCACCATAATCTTTCAAGCGTGTAATCAACAAGGTCCAATAAATTTCATGCTGATCTCTTGTGAATTTGCTCACTACCAGCCTGGTGCATTTCTATGGTAAGCAACAAAATTGTAAGACAAGACTGATCAAAATGGTTGGATTCACTCAAAAATGGTCCATTCAGTCAGAAGTCGAAGCGGCTGTGTTGAGAAGCTGTTGTGAATCCCTCTACCTTTTAGAGCATGAAATTTCAGCCTCTTGCCAGACCCTTTGCATCCCAGAGACATGAAGGGCACCTACAACCCCAACAATGCTTCCCTCAATCGTTCGTAGCTCGTTTACCATATACTCGTTCCTCTCATCGACAAGAGTCTTCAGCTGTAAGCAGTACATTGAATTATGAATGAGCAAAAGCAAAAAGTTATAACACAATGCATGAATATCAGCATCCTCAAAGCATCCAGTCTCATAGGAATATCAACTCCCTGATATGTAGCACATACAAGTTGAGGAAAATATTTTTCCGCCAGCTCCAAAGCCTCTGCTACGACATCTTGCAGCACAAAAGGGCCATCAAAGTTGCCATGATATGCATGACGGAGGGCTGTTAATAACTTGCGATGCTCAATCTCAATCTGTTTTTGTTGGCGCAAGAATGCCAGTATATCTTTCAAGGAAAGATGTTGTCCAGCTCGCTGCATGGTGACCTGACAATGCATTTTCTTTGAGTTGAGAAGAAATGGGGGCCTAATGACACCAGAAAATACACGCGAAGACATTAGCACCTGCTTCAATTAAAGAATCCATACTCTACAATTGAAAACTTAGGTGGCAATACATCAACATCCCGATCCACAAAGGCTACTTTTGCTCCAACAGCATGCCCCTCTTGAACTGCAAGCTGCAAAACCGCACACAATGCAATTTGGGTTGGGGCAAACTAAGTTTGATGATTGGCATGATAAAATATATCATTAGGCGAGACCCATACACACTGTGATTAGGGAGTTGAAAAACAAGGTTTAACAACACATTAATGGCAAGAACCATATGTGTTTGTGCCTCTTTACAGGGAGGTCAGGGGTTCAAACCCCGTTGGTGCATGGCTAGGTAAGACTGCGGCAGATAGACAAACAGGTTGAATATACTCACTCTCAGCTCCTCGCCTGGTTTGATACCCTTGGCCTCCAAAGTGGCATACATGTTTGTCACCATAAAGGTGATGAGCTTCTGCTTGAGACCCCCAGGGATCCCAAAAAATTCCCACAATTTATACTTCTCACTCTTCGAGTTTGTGAGGATCCAGGATTTGCTCCTGGCCTCACATAGTTCAACCTGTTGAAAAGGACCCATGATATGCATGAGTTCTAAGAAGAAAGCTTCTTAAGATCACGAGCATGCAGTCGTACCACAAAGCACACATTCAAACAAAAATTCTGCATCACATATAAAAAAAACAAAACCAACCAAGTATGTTTGGTACAAACTCACAACCCATTGCCCCATCACAGCCTAATCTTTACCATGCATTCAAATCCCGGCACACATACAACCCCACCCCATGCCCCTTCCCCCTTCAAATATACTACACTACAACCCAATAGTCTTTGGCATGCATTCAAAATCCCATGGGCACACATATGATACCCAGATAAGAAAACTTCATAACACCCTAAAAAACCTTTGGCATGCACACTGACTACATTACAACCCAACAGTCCTTGGCATTCATTCACATCCCAAGATCCATAGTCACACATACAATACCTACATTACAACCCATTAGACTGTTGGAATGTGCAGCGGAAATAAGACAAATCTGAGAGAAGAAAGACACAGAACTGCAAGAGAGGAGAAGTAGTGTGAAACTCTGCTATATACACAAGATAGCCGGTACAAATAAGTGGGGGGGAAGGTGTGCTATATATATGGCTAGGGGCATGCAGTCGGCCAGCAAAAACAGGGCCGACAGCCCCTCTATAGGCCCACAACTAGGTCTATCCTAGTCGGCCAGCACATGGCCTGGTCGGGCCCCTCATGGTGGCCAGCCGACTCCTACAGGCCAACCAGCGAAAGGAAAAAAAACAGCAGAAAATAGCTGCCCCCCACAAGCCTACAAAGCGGGGAAAATGGACAAACTCGGGGACTCCTCCCGCGGGTGGGCACACCCACATCACAAGCCCTCACTCCCTAAGGTATAATATGGTACAGACGAGATGAATGCTAACACTCCCTCTCAGCTCCTGGATGTGGAACCAATCCCAGTGAGCTGGAGTGTTGACATAGCATCTGCTGAGGTAGAGGCTCTATGAAGAGGTCCACCGCATTGTCCTCCGTCGAACAAAAAGCTAGCAAGATGTCGCCATCCAAAATCTTCTCTCGAACAAAGTGATATTGTATCTCTATATGCTTGGTCCGAGCATGGAAGACCAGGTTCTGAGCAATAGGTATACAGCTCTGGTTGTCACACTAGATGACCGTGGGCTCCCTCTGCCATATTTGTTTCCGTATGGCGTACGACACCATACCATATGGTACAATACCGTACAAACTCGTATGGATTTTTCCATGTCTATGGTTGTTTGAGCTTCCTCTGTACTATGATGCTTCCCTCCTTTTTAAAATACTCCATATCTCGAATTGGAAATACCTAAATTTATAAGTATTTTTTTAAAACACCGTATTTTATCGCACTATAAGAAAAAAAATTATATCATACATATTTTCCCGTATGGTATCGTATCGTAGGAACGGTACGGTATCGTACCTGACAACTATGCCTTCTGTTGAAACCCAATCTCGCCAAGTAACCTCCTCAACCACACCACCTCGCAAGTAGCACCACAAGTAGCCTGATACTCTATCTCAATGGAAGACAAGACAACAATAGCTTGCTTCTTGCCGCTCCAAGAAATCGCTCCTGAGCCAAGGATAAAGTCGTATCCAGAAGTAGATCTCCTCGTGTCTCGATCTCCTCCCCAATCAGAGACACTCCAACCGAGTCCATCGGTGTCAAATCCCCACTGGATCTCCTCTTGGAACCCTCCTGATACGAGACTCGAAACAACCTGCAAACAAACAAACAACAAGGGGATGCAAGCCTGACTCACCTCCCAACCATGACAACCGTGGGCAAGCCCACAGTCTTGGCTGTCCCCACCGAGCCACGAGCTGATCTAATTAGGTTGACGTACCGACCAATCTCCACCTTACCGCCACGAAGCTACCCTCGCGGGCCTCGAGATTGCTGCCGGCCTCGGATGCGTAAAGCAGGTGCACGTCTGCACTAGATCCAGGCTCCAGACCATAGAGCTCTCACAAATCACGCGAGACTCTATATGACTAATGACTAACCTTGGCCACCCTTTTATAGGCTCTTGGCCGGTCATCGGGCTTCCACACTTGGGCGCCTGCCCGTCCATACTTGGGTGCCCGCCCGCTAGTCTATCCCTAACTCAGCTCGCCAATCAGCCTGCCTAGCTCCAAGCTTCCCCAAACCTCGAAGCTAGTCTTGCGTGCGTGTAACACACGGTAGATACACACTGTGAACATGACATACTCCCCTTCCTCTAAGAGCTCACACCTGAGCTCACTAAAAAGCCAGGGTAATCTCTCTGAAGAGTAGTCAATGTCTCCCATGTAGTGTCCTCCTCAACACGATCCTTCCACTTGATCTTGTATTCCGTGATAAGCGTATTACGCAATCTTCTTTCACGAAATCCAAGAATCTTTTCAAGTTCGTGTGGAACAAATGTCATGTCCTCGACATCTATGATTTCTTGAGGAGTAACCAACTGGTCTGTTCCACCTAGTACTTCCTTAAGTCTACTGACATGAAATACAGGATGGACTTTCACATGAGAAGGCAAATCCAATTCATATGCAACTGAACCAATCCGTCATGTAATACGAAATGGTCCACAGTATCTCGGGGATAATTTCGGAGATCGACCTATCCGTAAAGTCTCGGAATCTTTCGGAACTTGCAAATACACCATCGTTCTTTCAGAGAACTCTCTGGGTGACCGATGTCTATTAGAATAAAATCTGTCTCGGTCTTGAGCACTTCTAATAGATTCCTTTGCAACTTGTAACATTTCTTGCATATCTTGCAAAAAAATACGTGCTGATGCTGAAGTCCTAAGAATCCTACTGTAACAGGTGATCTAGGTTGAAAACCATACATAAGCATGAAAGGACTAAAACCTGTACTCGTATGCTTAGTACTGTTATAAGCAAATTCTAACATAGGAAGATAATCCTCCCATGAACTCTGTCTTTTGGATACATATGCTCGGAGCATATCCTCCAAAATCTGATTCACTCTTTTTGTCTGGCCATCAGATTGAGGATGATCTGAGGAACTCAAATTCAAAGTTGTTTCCAACTTCTCAAAAACAAGTTTCCAAAAATCACTCGTAAACTTAGAGTCCCTATCACTAACTATGTCTTGCGGTAAACCGTACAGTCTAAACAATTGCGCAATAAACTACCGTGCTAATTGCATAGCTCTAATAGTCTTCCGAGTCAGTAAAAATCTAGCCATTTTTGTCAAGCGATCTACCACAACCCAAATAGAATCGTGGCCTTGATGTGTTCTTGGCAATCCGGTAATAAAATCCATGGAAATACTTTCCCATTTATTACCTGGGATTTGCAAAGGATGTAACAACCCAGCCTGTCTAAAGCGTTCAGCTTTATTTGCTTGATAAACTTGACACTTGAGAACATAATCTTCTACATACCCTTTCATCTTTGGCCAATAAAAAGTGTTTCACTAACGATAGCGTCCTGTGTACCCCAGGGTGTCCAACAGAAGGGACGTCGTGACACTCCTTAAGAATCTTGGACCTAATGTCCGAGATCTGTGGTACACAAATTTTGTCATTACGGAATAGTAAACCATTCCGAATCATCCACTGGCCTCCTGCAGCCTGAATGGTAGGCTATTCAGTCATCGAGTCTTAGTCAATCAATGAGCTCCCGTCCTGGATCTTCTGTCAAAATGGACCAAAATAACTATCAGTCCTGCAAATCCCTCTCAATGACTGAAATAATGAAGGAGCTAAAGAAGCTCAGCTGAAACAGTTAGGGTTTCATGTGGGAGACACACAGAGAAGAAGGGAGAGAGAGAGAGAGAGACATGTGGGGATAAGTCAACTCACAAAGTATGAGTATGTGACTCCCCTATCACACATGTATATTTGCTCTAGTGCACATAGTGCACTTAGTACATTAAAAGTACTAGGTGTACTATGTACTATAAAACTTATGGGCTTGTACACACTATAAGGGTGGGCATAATGCCTTTATCCCAACAACCTCCCACTTAAAGGCAAAGTGCCCTTAAATGAAGGAAAAGAAAAATCAGCATGTACATGATAATATACAAGGCCATATCAAGGTTGAAACTGGCCTCATCCAATGCCCATCAACTGTCTGCAATGAGCAAACCGCTCTGGAGGCAAACTCTTTGTCAACAGATCAGCCGGGTTGTCATCTGTATGAATCTTGACAAGCTGAATCAGCTTGTTCTCTATCACCTCTCTGATGAAGTGATACTTCACATCCACATGCTTCGTCTTTGCATGAAAGACAGGGTTCTTTGCCAACTGGATGGCACTCTGACTGTCACAATGCAACAATGGAATATCCCCTCTATAACCCAAATCAACCACTAACCGAGATAGCCATAATGCCTCCTTGCAAGCCTCTGTGGCTGCAATATACTCGGCCTCTGTAGTAGATAAGGCAGTGCACTTCTACATCCTCGATATCCATGACACAGCACTTCCTGTGAATGTAAACACATAACCGGTAGTAGACTTCCGGTTATCTGGATGACCGGCATAATCCAAATCCGTGTAACCATGCACCAATGCATCCTGTTTGCCAAAGTAGATGCACATATCCTGTGTGCTCTTCAGGTATCTCATGACACCTTTCACTGCTTCCCAATGCTTCTTGCCAGGGTTGGCCATGTATCTAGTCACCACTCCCACTGCAAATGCAATGTCCGGCCTGGTAGCAACCATGGCATACATGAGACTGCCACAAGCTGAAGCATACGGAATCTTGGCCATATCAGCCCTGTCACTATCCGACTGTGGGCTGTCCATAGCACTGAGTTTCACATATGGAGGCAAACGAGTACTAGTCTTCTTCCCCCCCTCCATATTGAACCTTTGCAAAACTTTGCCAATGTATTCCTTCTGAGACAAATACAACACATGCTGATTTTTGTCCCGAAGTATCCGCATACCCAAAATGTGATTTGCATCACCCAAGTCCTTCATATCAAAGGTCTGATGCAGCCTCTTCTTCAAGGCATCCATCTCTTTACAAGATTTCCCGACAATCAACATATCATCAACATACAAGATGAGCATCAATAGACTGCCATCCAAAGCTTTCTTGGTGTATAAGCAGTGATCTATGTCACTCCTCCTGAAATCCTGGGATTTCATGAATGTATCAAATTTATGATACCATTCCCTTGGTGCCTGTTTGAGCCCATAAAGACTCTTTTTCAGCTTGCATACAAGCTTCTCCTTTCCATTCACTGCATAACCCTCTGGCTGTTGCATATATATCTCCTCATGGAGATCACCGTGAAGAAAAGCATTCTTCACATCCATCTGAATCAAATCCAGATCATCATGAGCAACCAAAGCTAATACAGCTCTAAGTGTGGTCATTTTGACCACTGGAGAGAAGATCTCATCAAAGTCCACACCATATTCCTGCTTGAAGCCCTTAGCCACTAACCTGGCTTTGTATCTTGGCTTTGCATCAGGTGCAACTTTGAGCCTGTAAACCCACTTGCATGGCAAAACCTTCTTGCCTGTAGGCAAATGCACCAACTTCCATGTTCCATTTTTGTGCAGAGAATCCATCTCTGACTTCATAGCACGCTCCCAAAGAGCCTTGTCTGCCCTCTGTAAAGCCTCCTTATAACAAGAGGGCTCCCCACAGTCAGTGAGCATCAAGTAGTCAACCCCTGGAACAAACCTGTCAGGGGGTCTGGAGGGTCTTGTGGACCTCCGTACCCAATGACCATCATTTGCAGGTTGCTGTCCAGCCTGCATATCACCTATTGGTGGCTCCTGTTCCATGCCATAAGGTTGAAAGATCATGCCCGGTATCTCCTCTAACTGTGGGATATCCATAGGGATATCTTCTGCCATCTCTGGCTGTCCATTTGGACCATTTTCAGCACCATTTAAGGGCTGGTTTTGTTGCTGTAATGGCTGATTTACAGCCCTTGGTTGTTGTCCATGATGTCCATCATCATCAAAGATGACTCTGCCAGGCTCCTGTTGCCTTGCAGGCTCCTTATACATGCATGTTTCATCAAAAATGACATCATTGTTGCGTATAATCTTTCTATGCACTGGATCCCAAAGTCTATACCCCATTTCACCTCTGTCACCATATCCTAGGAATATGCATTTGTGAGACTTAGGATCAAGTTTGGTGAGTATTTCCTTGCATATGTGCAACGCAACCAAACACTCTCAAGTGCTTGTAGGACGGAGGCTTCCCTGTCCATACTTCCTCTGGCACTTTCCCACCAAGCCTCGTGTTAGGTGACCTGTTTATAAGATGAACGGTTGTCATAACAGCTTCAGCCCAAAAACCATGAGGTAACGCAGCATGTGACAACATAGAACGGACCTTCTCCTAAATGGTCCTGTTCATCCTCTCTGCTGTCCCATTTTGTGGAGGATCATAAGGAGTAGAGAGCTTCCTCTTGATGCCTTTAGCATCACAAAAGTCCTGAAACTGTTTGGGCATATACTCTCCACCATTGTCGGAACGCAAAGCCTTCAGTGTTTTGCCAGTTTGATTCTCAACATGAGCAACAAACTTCTCAAACACTGAGAATGTATCACTCTTCAAACGACGAGGATAAACCCACACCTTGCGTGTGGCATCATCAATAAAAAACACACAATATTTTACCCCTCCCAAAGAAAGCTGAGGCATCTCACATGCATCTTAATGCACAAGCTCTAACTGAGCATCTTTCTGTCCAAGAGCTTTCTTGTGGGGGTACTGGAGTTGCCTACCATATATACAATGCTCACAAAACTGAAAACTTGAGAACTTTAGAGAAGGCAAGTAACCAAAACGAGACAATTGCTCCATTCCTTTGACACTCATGTGTCCCAACCGGCTATGCCACATAGAGATTTCCGGCAGCTCGATTGCATTTACATTAGCATGGTAACAAACACCAGCATGCATGAAGTAAAGAGTGTCCACCTTAGAGCCTCTAGCAACAACCAGTGAGCCCTTACTAATCTTCCACTTTCCACTACCAAATGTGGTAACATAACCAGCATCATCAAGCTGTCTAGTAGAAAACAGGTTCTTCTTGATCTCAGGCACATGCCTGACATTATGGAGCATAAGCTGTGAGCCATCTGAAAACACAAGCCTCACATTACCTCTGCCAAGAATCTGGCATGCATGGTTGTCACCCAAATAAACTACTCCTTCATTGCCAGCAGTATACCTGACAAACAAGTCTCTGCAACCTGTGACATGAAAGGAGGCACCTGAATCAATGATCCATGAGTGCATACCATGACCATCTCCTGCATGGAGTGAATGGGCATCAAGTGAAGACATGAATAGGACTTCATCCTCACTGTCACCTGCATGTGACACATTGACTTCTTCAATCTTGACTCCACTTTTGCCCTTTGGCTTTGCATCTTTGGCTTCATCTTTGTCTTTGTCTTTGCCTTTGCCCTTTTCCTTTTGATCATTCTTCCATTTGTAGCATTGCTTTTTGAAATGTCCCTTCTTGCCACAATAATGGCATTCCAAGTCCTTTTTGGAGCGGGACTTGCTCCTTCCCCGTTCTTGGCTTTTACCCCTTTGCTGGGATCTCCCACGTGCATTCATTGCATTGGACTTTCCAACAGAGTTGTTCTTCCTGTTCATCTCCTCTTGAAGGAGAGCACCCTCCACATCTGCATATGACAGCATAGCATTTGAATTGCTAGTGGTTGTCCTGAATGTGTCCCAACTCTCTGGCAAAGTGCATAAGAGAAAGGTGGCTTTGAACTCATCGTCCATTGCCAACTTTTGATTGATGACCTGGCTGACAACACCATTAAACTCATTTAGATGGGCTGTCATAGACGCCCCTTCCTTCATTTGAAGACCTATGAGTTTCTTCAACCAATACACTTTGCTTGCGGCACTTTGCTAGGCATACAAGTCCTGCAATCTTTGCCACATTCCCCAAGCTGTCTTCTCTTCACGTATGCTAAAAAGTAAAGAGTCTGACACAGACAACATGATGGTGGATCTTGCCAGCTCATCCATATCTTCCCATTCTTCAGCAGTAAGAGAAGCGGACATTACACCCCTTTCTTTGATGGGCTTGTGCTGCTTCTTCTGGAGCAACACATTATAGCACTGGGTTTGCCAAATGTCATAATTATGTGAGCCTTCAAGCTTCTTGATGTGAAGCAATGAAGAGCTCTCACCTATGGTTGCCATAGCAATATGCAACCTTTGACACAGTCAATGCCTGACTCCCTGCAAGATGTGCAAACAGTGCACCAAAGCACACAAGGTGCTCACAGTTGTTCTCCCAAAGTTTATCTCCCACTACGGAAGCACGAATGCAACTCTCCTCCCACTGAATGTGATAAAATCACCAAAATCTGGTTGCTGCAGATTTATGACAGCACCTTAGATGTGCTCTGTTCCAAAATACTGTACAACAGTACTAAGTGCTCACCAATGATGTACCAAATCTGTACCGGCAAGTACAGCAACTGAAAATGAGCCTTTTCCTCACTCAAATCAATGTGCAGCCATGCCAAAACTTGTACAAAGTTGTTGTGAGGATTACTGTTATTACTTAGTATTTCATCCACTTATCTGTGTATTTAAGACTGAAACTGAAAGTAGACTTGAACACAGATGTTTGATTGATTGATTGAAATTGTGATACAATAGGCTCCTTATATAGGAGTTCAAGAGACACGAATAAAAAGACACATCCCATGACCAATAGTCATGACTTTAGGCGAAGAGACACATCCTTTGGACGAATAGCTGCAACCATTGGATGAAGAGTTGCAACCCTAGAGCGAAGGGGTGTGACCAGTCGTCGAAGGAGTGTGGCTCTTGATGAAGAGGCATGTCTCTAGAGCGAATAGTCGTGACCATCCGAGTGTAGGGGTCCTCTGTAATCATGTCTCTTCAGTATCTGTAATCATGATGAGACTGTGTATAATGAACTAAGTCACAATCGTGACAGTTGTACCAAATCTGTACCAACAAGTACAGTAGCAATAAATGCTCTCCTAGCTGTCCAAAAGAGTGAAAATCAGACCTTGACAGTCCCCACCACTGCATACAACAGTCCCGGACAGAAATTGGGCAAAAGCCCCTTGACTGCAAGTGGATTTCTGAGGGTTCAAGGCATAAAAGTCTTCCCTGCTGCTTTGCCAAGCTCAACAAGCACAAAATCTTGAAAAGCCCCTTGATTCAAGATCAATTTCTGATCATGAATGGTACATTAATGCACATGAAGGCATCCAGAGTCTTCACAATGCTTCCCCCTGGCCACATATACATCCAATACATAAAAGCCCCTTGATTTACTGGCACATTGAGTGCTTGACAGGCATCAACACATTGCCCAAAGCATCAAATGCCAGTGCCTGCATGCAAATCAACCCAATTGGCACAAAAGCCCTTTGATTTGCACTCCAATTTCCTGCAATTTAGCCCCGAATGTGAGATTGCTCACATCATACAGCATGTATGAATGCCCAATGGCACAATTACATCAAAAGCCCCAAATGTTAACACCCAATTTCCTGCCAATTAACCCAGAATGTGACCAATGTCACCCAATGTTGCCGATTGTGCTCAAATCTGAGCCATTAGAACCTGTACCTGCTCAATTGATGATATACCTCTGAAATTTCTGATTTCTGTTGTTGCAGGAAGGGGGGCGTCGTATTTGCTGACTCGTGTGCTGATGCTGCTGCTGTTGCTGCTACTACTGTGCAGGTACGGATGCTGCTGTGTGAGCAACTCTTGGGCTAGTGTTGTCAGCTGTGGAGCTCTGAAAACTGCTATGAGATTGCAGGCCTATCTCTGAGCTCAAGCTATGGCGTCCATAACCTCTGCCCCAGCTCTCTCGTCCGCCACAGCAGCCCCCGCCGCCTTATCCTGGCGTCAGTTAACCGCCGTAGGCGGCCAGGTAAAGCTGCCTCAGCAGGCTACCTTCGCCTCCTCTTCTCGTCTCACCATGACCGTGGAAACGGAGGAGGCGCCCGTGGGCTTCACGCCACCGCAACTTAAGCCAGACACTTCGTCACCGATCTTCGGTGGCAGTACAGGCGGGCTTCTACGCAAGGCGCAGGTGGAGAAGTTCTATGTGATTCTTTGGGTGGATTCAAGCTGCCGGCGCCGGCGTCAGGCGATGCCCAGCTTCAAAGCGATGCATAGGAAGATTGCCATCGCCCACAAGGAGAAAGCAAAGACGGTCAAGGCTCTGATACCAGTGAAGGAGCTAAAGAAGCTCAGCTGAAACAGTTAGGGTTTCATGTGGGAGACACACAGAGAAGAAGGGAGAGAGAGAGAGAGACATGTGGGGATAAGTCAACTCACAAAGTATGAGTGTGTGACTCCCCTATCACACATGTATATTTGCTCTAGTGCACATAGTGCACTTAGTACATTAAAAGTACTAGGTGTACTATGTACTATAAAACTTATGGGCTTGTACACACTATAAGGGTGGGCATAATGCCTTTACCCCAACAAATAAGTCAGTAGAAATCTCAGTGAACGACAAAGTATTCACCTCTCTAATTCGACTAAGCGCATCTGTAACACTATTCATGAACCCTTTCCGATAACGAATCTCAAAATCAAAATCTTGCATTAACTCAACCCAACGAGCTTTCCTTCCTCTCAAATCATCCGCATCACACACATACTTGATTGACTGATCATCAGTCAATACCACAAATTTGGAGCCATATTAATAATGTCTCCAAACCTTGAGAGCATGAATCACAACATAAGGCTCCTTCTCAAGGGTTGACCAGCGAGATTGAGTGTCGTCTAGCTTTTTACTTTCAAAAGCAACCGGTCTACCATCTTGAAATAGAGCAACCCCGATGACATAGTTACTGGCATCAGTTTCAAGAACATAAGACCGACTAGGATCGGGTAATGCTAAGATAGGTGCTTCCTTGACTTTATCTTTCAAAAGTCTGAGGGCCATATCCAAATTGTTATTCCAAGTGATAGGCTGATTTGACTTACGTCCACGACCTTTCAATAAGTCGGTCATCGGTAGTGTGAGCTGAGAGTACTCTCGCACAGATTTCCGAAGAAAAACAACAAAACCGAGAAAAGAACGAAGTTGTTTCACTGTTCGCGGTAGGCCAGTCCAGAACCTTCTGAACTCGGTCATAGTCAATGCTCAATCCATCTCTAGTGATCTTGTGTCCCAAGTAAATGATTTCTGTCATAAAGAACTCACATTTAATTAATTTAGCATATAGTCGATTCTGTCTTAAAATAGATAAGACAATCGTGAGGTATCTAACATGATCCTCAAGAGTACGACTATATATCAAAATATCATCCAAGAACACCACCACAAATTTTCCCAAATGTTCACGAAAAAGATCGTTCATCATTTACTCGAAAGTGGCTGGAGTATTGGTTAACCCAAAAGGTAATACGAGATACTCGTAATGGCCATACCTAGTCCGAAAGGCAGTTCTTTCGACATGCCTTTCATGAATACGTATCTGGTGATAGCCAGTACGTAAATCTATCTTCGTGAAATATTTCGCTTCTGCTAACCGATCATTCAGGTCATCTGATCTAGGGAGAGGATAACGGTTCTTAATTGTCAGCTTGTTCAATCTCTTGTAATCTATACACATTCTCCGGGTGTTGTCCTTCTTTCTCCTAAGCAACACAGGTATACCCCAAGGTGATTTACTTGGACGAATCTGGCCCATCCTCAAATAATCTTCGAGTTGTTTAGCCAACTCATCTTCCTCAACTTGGCTCATCCTATAAGGTGGTATACTGACCGGATGGGCACCAGGGATCAAGTCAATACGATGATCTACTGCCCTTTCAAGTGGTAAACCCAATGGCAGTTTCTTAGAAAATACATCTTGAAACGAATCAAGTATCTTCTGTAATTCTTTGCTTTCAAACACACTTAATTCATTGACATCCATGGAAGGTATGAGAAATGAAGAAAGTGGAATCAATACAATGAAAAGCGGCATACAAAGAAGAATCCATTATATTTCCAAAAGCAACTGTATTTACAAGAGATCTCTGAGAGGGATGTATACAATCACCTAAAATACTATACTGGGTGTTCCTATGCTGAAAAGAAAAAATATGACTAGACCAATCTATCTGGACTTGAAGAGTCTTAAACCACTCAATCCCTAATAACAAGTCTACATTTTCTAGGTGCATAATATAGCATTCCAACCTTCCCTAAAAGCAACTTGAGCTTTTGCTTCTGTGTTTATATATATACATATATATATATATCTTCTGCTTTCTTAAAAAAACACACCTTTAAACCTTAGAGGGGTCTCTAAACTCTTTTAAAAAAAAGTTTAATCTAAAAAAAACAAAAGCACCCAAATCGTTAAATGCTTTCTCTGGTTTCTTTTTTTCCCTTTGGAATTAGCGCCGCTCGCCTGCTGCTTTCGTCACCTGCGCTACTGCTGTCACCGACCGAGCTACAAGCGCTTGCTTTGCTGTCGTCGGCCACCTGGCTGCCATTCACGCGTTCCTGTCGGTGCCGCTTATGCTCAGGCGTCCAGGGCGGCCTGTGCCTAAGCTTGGCCGCCTGCACAGGCCTGGCTGCCTGGGCCCAGGCGCCCGCCCGCCTGGCTGCGTAGGCCTCGGCGCCTGGCCGCCTGGCTGCGTAGGCCTAGGCGCCCGCCCGCCTGACCGCCTACGTCCAGCACACCAACGCTCGCTAGCTTTCACACCTCTCGGACGCTCTCTCTCACGTTCAACAAAAAAAACGAACATGCTTTTTTTTTCTGTTTTCCCTCAACAGTTCATGCGACTGCACAAGCACGAATCTAGCCTTCTTCTTTAAAACAAATCAACTCTACTAGACCACCTTCTCCATCACGAGTTCTTTGATGAAAAAACACATACTATCTGAAAAAACAGCAGCATGCATAAACAAAACAGCAAGCTTCTTGAACACATACCTTTCTTCGACCTCATCTTCTCTACCTACCGACTTGCTCGTTCACGAGGCACGCTCTGATACCAGAGTCAAATCCCCACCGGATCTCCTCATGGAACGCTCCTAGTACGAGACTCGAAACCTGCAAACAAACAAACAAGGGGGAGCAAGCCTGACTCACCTCCCAACCATGACAGCCGTGGGCAAGCCCACAGTCTTGGCTGTCCCCACCGAGCCACAAGCTGAGCTAACTAGGTTGACGTACCGACCAATCTCCACCTCGCGACGTCCCATACCGCCACCAAGCTACCCTCGCAGGCCTCGAGATTGCTGTCAGCCTCAGCTGCGTAAAGCAAGTGCACGTCTACACTAGATCCAAGCTCCAGACCATAGAGCTCTCACAAATCACGCGAGACTATATGACTAATGACTAACCTTGGCCACCCTTTTATAGGCTCTTGGCCGGTCATCGGGCGTCCACACTTAGACGCCCGCCCGTCCATACTTGCCCGTTAGTCTATCCCTAACTCAGCTCGCCAATCAGCCTGCCTAGCTCCAAGCTTCCCCAAACCTCGAAGCTAGTCTTGCGTGCGTGTAACACACAGTAGATACACACTGTGCACATGACAATCAGAGATGAAATAGGCTTACAGTTCTCCATCCCAAAAAAAGAAGCCTTAATCCGTCATCTCAAACTCCTTTGACATAGCAACCTTCGTCACGGCTATGTGCTCCACATGAATGCCATTGAGGACAACATCATCCACATAGAGGATAATCAATGTGACCATACTGCATTCCCAAAAGAGATACAAGTTCGGATCTACAACTGATCTCTGGAAACCCCGTCTCTAAAAGAAAGCATCAATCTTCTAGTTCCAAGTCCTGGGAGCCTATTTCAGACCATACAAGGCCTTCAGCAACCTGTAAACCATAGCTTGAGCCCAAAACCTCAAAGCCTAGAGGCTGCTCAACATACACCTCCTCTTGCAAGTCACCATTCAGGAACACAGATTTAACATCCATCTGATACACCGGCCACATCTGATACACCGGCCACTGCTGATGAAAGACAAGGGCAAGAACTGTCCGAATCGTGCTGTCGGTGCAAAAGTGTCCTCATAGTTGATGTCTCGCCGCTAAGCATAGCCCTTAGCCACAAGTATGACCTTGTGCTTGTCACCCATCAGACTTATACTTGGTTTTGTAGACCCACTTAGCACCAATGACTGACCGTTTTGACGGCCTCGGAACCAACTCCCAAGTCCCATTCTTCTCTATGGCCTCTAGTTTCACTTGCATGGCTCTCCTCCAAGTCTCCTAGGAAAGAGCTTCCTTAACTGAAGTAGGCTCCTTGTTTCGAATGATACGAGACATCAAGGCATAATTTACTTGTAAATGCTCCTCTAACTTTTGTCACGAACTCTATGCAATCTTTGAGGTCCATCCACCGTGGTCCACTCGGAGGGATACTCCGTCACACCAGACTCTCAAATGGTATCCAACAACCACTTAGGTGCCCGAACAGAACACTGAGCCGCCTGCCTATTGCTATGGCAAATCTCCAACCTCGAGATCAACCTCTCCTACTGTCTGAGGCTAGCTAGTTGGAACAATAGCCCGGAACTCATCCTCATACTCATTTGGCTCTCCAAGAAGTGGTGGCTCCTCAACGGTGCATGCTGGAACATGCTCATCAAAGACAACATCTCTGCTAATAACAACCTCATTCCGCTCAGGGTCATATAACCTATAGCCTTTGGAAAGAGAGTTATATCCCACAAAAACAAGCTTCTGGGACTTGGAGTCAAGCTTCCTCCTCTGCTTCTTCGAGATGTGAGCATAGGCATCACTCCCAAAAACACAAAAATGGAGCATATCTGGCTTCTTGCCAAAATAAGCCTCAAATGGAGTCATCTTAGGCACTGCAGTCGTCGAAGATCGGTTGAGGATATGGATAGCTATCGCCACAGCCTCTCCCCAAAGTGGACGAGAAAGTTCGCAATGCTCCAACATCATCCTCGCCTGGTAGCCTGCTTCAGAAAAGACTCCCTATGTTGCTGCCCACGAATGCAAGAACTGCAATGTCCCTGCTTGGTGCCAACACCTGGCAAGCCATCCACCATCTGGTCCCGAAAAGCCCGCAATGCGTCCACATTCAAGTGGCCAAAACGAAAATGCCACAAATCCTCCAGAGGAGTGGAGTTGGTTCTTGTGAAGATGAGGCGATGACTGAGTTCCTCGCGACGAACTCTAGTAAGGGTTTCGACCCCTCTCAGATACTGTTGCTGGAGTCTCCCTCTTTACTTGCTATCTCTCCCATTAGCTTTTCACTCCTTCGCTTCTTCTCCTCACGCCTCCTCTTCCTCTTCTCTTTTCCTCTATCTCTCTTCTCCTCCACAGTCCACCCCTCCTCTTTCTCTCCTTTTCTTGTCTTCCAGCTTTCTCTCCTTTACCCCTCCTCTTTCTCTCCTTTTCTTGTCTTCCAGCTTTCTCTCCTTTTCTTCTCACCTCCCATCCTCAGTACTTCGTTGAGGAAATTTTCTCCAGTAGTGACCCTTCTTAGTATTCTAGCCACAATGGTTACAGGTCCGCTCGGCCTTCAAGGCATCACGATCCGAGTCGGGCTTCTTCTCGGAAGATTTCAACTATGAAGACTTCCCTTTGCCCTTGTTATTGTTGCAACCTTTTAACCGTTGGCCAGTCAAAGTCTCAGAACCTCCGCCTTGTGGAGGGTTCAGAAACCGCTCCTCCTGGTCCAAGATCATCGGCACAAGGTCCTCCCAAGTAATGGTGTTGAGCCTCCCACTGGTGATCAAAGAGAGATAGAAAGCTGAGTGCTAAGAGGATAGAGGAAACACTAGGGTGATGGCCATTTCCTCTAATGATATCTCCTTCCCAGCCTGAAGAACCTCCTATCGAAGAGCCTAGAGTTTATTGATGTGCTCCCACATCGTCGAAGACTTTGCAAGATTCATCACTTATATATACACTTCAAAGGAAACTCTCTTGAAAGATGATACCCGATTGTACAAAGAGACCAAGTGCTGCAAAATCCCTCGAGCCAACGCCATGTGTTTGATATGATTGATCACTTGGGGTGTGCAGTTAAGAAAGATAAAAGAGCGCACACGGACATTAACACAATCCCGCAACTGTGCCTGGGCCTCCCGCTCTTTGACTAATAGTGAAGAATCCTCTGTCGGATCTGGCCTTAAACTTCAACCATGTGAGATGAAGTCAACCAAATCATAAGATTCCAAAACAGACTCCATCATTACCTTCCAAATGCCATAGTTGTTCCCGTCCAACTGTTGGTCCACCGGGAACGTCGGGAGAGTAGGGATCTTCGTAGGTTTCTCCGCCATCTCATGCAAATTTGCTATCTCGAGGATTCACGTGGTCTTGTGAAGGGAGGGTGGATGGGACAAAAAATGAAAAAGAGACTACGTTTTTTTGCAAGGTGACTGTCCAACAATGACGCCCGCCTTCTACCCACTTCTCCACGTCCCGTACGGCCCGAATACTCTCCAATCAGCACCAAGTACAACAGCCCCACAAGCTCTCACCATCTCCAAAGCTTCAAGCCACCTTGGGCTCTGATACCATATCAGAATGTGCAATGGAAATGAGATAGAAATCTGAGAACAAAAAAACACAGAAGTGCAAGAGAGGATAAGTAGTGTGAAACTCTGCTATATACACAAGATAGACGATACAAATAAGTGGGGGGAAAGGTGTGCTATATATATGGCTAAGGGCATGCAGTCGACCAGCAGAAACAGGGCCGACAGTCCCTCTATAGGCCCACAACTAGGTCTATCCTAGTCGGCCAGCAAAGCCTGGTCGGGGCCCTCATGGCCAGCTGACTCCTACAGGCCATCCAGAGGAAAGAAAAAAAAACAGCAGAAAATAGCCACTCCCACAAGCCTACAAAATTGGGAAATGGACAAACTCGAGGACTCCTCCCACAGGCGGACACACCCACATCACACGCCCTCACTCCCTAAGGTATAATATGGTACAGGAGCTGAATGCTAACATAAACGTTGGCATACATTTACATCACAATACCCATTGCCACACATAAACCCAATCACATTTACATCACAATACCCATTGGCACACATAAACACCAATCACATTTTGGACCCAGATGCACGCATTTTTTAAGGTGTCCAGGTTTGTACTCATGACCTCAGTGGGCCTAACCACTGCCACCGCACCAACGTGCACAAGCACCCAATACCCGTGGGGAGCACAAATTTACAAAAACCCCAATAACATTTTGGACCCAAAACCATGGGCATTCACCATTGACATTCATATTCACATCCACAAAGAATACATACCGCAACTACATCCGGCTGAACGTCCCTGATGAGCTGCAAGAAAGAAGGGGAAAAGAAATGAGATGACGGGCATCATTCCTTTTTTCAATAGAAAGAACCCAGAACAGAGGTGGAGTTTTCTTTTACTTTTTGGACCATGGCTGCGCTGACTGGTGAGACATGACTGACCCCGACTAGGAAGAGCTCGGCCTGGTTCTGCGAGTTGTGCAGGTGGGCGGCCGGCGACAAATCCGAGAAGGCCTTCCTTACCGCCTCCCTCGAGCTCTGCAACGCTGCCCTCGCCATCGACATCGTTACGACCACTCACAAATAGGTTTCACTAAGAAAACAGCTGCTGACGAAAAACCAACATTCAGTGTATTTTTTCAAGGCCAAAATCCAAGTCTAAGGATAAACTTAGAGGTTAGACATTTTTTTTATCAATAATAATTATATATATTAACTCAAGCTGTTCAAAAGCTGCAATACAACCAGGTCAAGGCTATCCATATTTACTACTCCTTCTCAACCTCATTCAAAATTTTACACAAAAATTCTCATCTCTCATCTTTCATTAAAAAGCAGGACTGTTCCCAAGATATCTGATACCCCATGCTAGCCTCCATCATAGCTTTTGTAGTGCATCCACGAGGGGACTATTTTTCCCCTTTCTTGGACCAGACTTTAACACTGGGTCTAGTTCCAACCGGATTTTCTATAAAAGCAACAAATGATCAACTTGTTTTTCTTTACGATACTACCGTAGAGTTTTTGGTCCAAACTTGGGAGACCTTTTCTTCCCTTTCAAACATCTCACCTGCATCATACAAACCAAAGTTAGGGGTTTATTCCTAGTATGTTTGAAGCTCACCAAGCACTGGGACAGAATTCAGTTCATATTCCTTTGCAGACTCTGAAATCAACAAATCCATCTCAGAGCATCTTATTTTATTCACATTACACACAAACCAGCACATGTAAACACGTTTATGCATCAAATATGAGTCTTGCAAGCATGTACATACTACCCTCATAAATACAATTACATTCCTGCTAGACCAGATTTCCAACAAGATGCAAGCTCTGACGATATTAAAAACCATACCAACATGTTCATTACTAACTGACCATTTACCCAAGATCCAGTCCCCCCAATATGTTTGCATACCCAAGCTCTTCTCTATCCATTTAGACATTTTGGACAGGTACCCCTGAGTGCTGGGCATTCCCAAAACACATGTTTACCATCTTCAAGTGATGACCTACACCTAGGACAGATGCCACTGGAAATATTTCTCCTTTGGAGTTTAGAGCCAATAGGTAGTGCCCACATGCAAACCTTCCACAAAAAGACTTAAAACTTCTGGCAATCCCAGAGCAGGTTCCATCTCTTTTTCCAACTGGAGGGGCTCTAATTTACATTCCAGATTTTATTGCAATACAACACATTGGCATCCCCATTTCTCATTAATGAATATACAAAAAGACTTAAAACTTCTGGCAATCCCAAAGCACATTCCATCTCTTTTTCCAACTGGAGGGGCTCTAATTTACATTCCAGATTTTATTGTTGCAATACAACACATTGGCATCCCCATTTATCATTAATGAATATATATCTCTAGTTTTGACACCATTTAGCCAAAGCCCGATCTTTGATCCAAACTGAGGTATCAGTAGTAGCTGTAGAGCATAACTCCCTTTGAAGCAAATCCAAAACCTGAGCCATCAGATCTCTTTCCTTCCTAACTAGCTGATATTCCAAAGATAACTGATCCACCTCTTTCCACCCTATCAAATCTCTATCCCAACTATCAACGAGATGCCTAATGCCTTTATTGTTTTGAGACTCTTTACAACATATATATCAAGTAGGGCTAAAGGAGGATTAAATTTATGAGTCCACCATATACCCAAACTGAGCATAGAATTGCATGTTACTCTGCCTCCTCCATCCCAAACCATGATACCCAAACTGTCCTTCCAACATTTGCATAGCATTTTGCAAAGAGCTGAGCTGGTGATCTTAAGAGGAGCACATAAAAAGAGTTTATCCTTCAAATTTAGATTCCCCCATTTACCTTTAACCATAACATCAGAGAGCTCCACCAGTTCCCTCATCATTGTTGGAATTAGGGTTCCAGGAAAGCACACAAAGCTTGGAGAAGAAGCAGCAAGAATGCACACAACACACAATGTATTAGATTGTGTCAATGTACAAAAGATAAGTTAGCCCTAGAATGATAGGCGTATATACAAGCCGGGGGAAAAAACCCTCCTAAAGAGGGAAAAAGTACCCCGGCGGTCCTAAGTATGTTCACACATATCACTGCCTATATATATGGCAACAAATCCCCCCTGGGAGTGATGGTGTGAACGAGAGCTGACACTCATGTATAGGGAAGTGCCATGCCCGAGTAGATCAGTCCACAAAGGGGAGCAAGCCCAAAGCTTTGCGGAAAGCTTCGATCTTCTCACGAGGAAGTGCCTTTGCGACGAGGTTGTCTTGTGTTGGCACATAGACCAAGCTGATCTCTCCTGCTGAGAGTCTCTCCCTGACATAGTGATAATGCACCTCAATGTGCTTTGTGCGAGCATGAAAAACGGGTTTCTCGCTGCCAATGCGCTCTGACTGTCAGTGTAGATAGAGGTGGCAGACTCCGGTCCAACACCCAAGTCAGTCATAAGCCGTCTGAGCCACACACACTCAACCGTAGCTGTGAAAGCTGCCATGTACTCAGCTTCACAACTAGAAGTGGCCACAGTAAGTTGCTTCTTGCTCAACCAAGATATGTATGAGCTACCGACGAGCATGAAACAAAAAACCACTTGTGGACACTCTTGTGTCATAGCAACCAGCCCAATCTGAGCCCGAAAAAGCATGTAAATCTGGCGGCAACGATCCCCCCTTGGGATAAAACAACCCAAGATGTATGGTGCCACTCAAGTAGCGAAAGATGCGTTTAACTGCCTTCCAATGTTGAGACCCTGGGCTATGCATAAACCTGCTCACCTGTGAGACTGCAAACTGAATGTCCGGCCTCGTAATGCATACATAAATGAGGCAACCAATAGCTGTCTGATAGAGTGTGACATCAAAGTGATCTCCATCATCATGAATACTCAACTTCAAACCTGTCTCCATTGGAGTAGCAATAGGCTTGCAGTCTTCAAGGCCAAATCTCCGCAACAATGTCTCAATATACTTTGTCTGACACAAAGCAATACCTCCATCACACTGCTTAAATTGTATCCCCAAATAATGATGCAAATGCCCCAAATCTGACATCTCAAAAGAGGCATTCAAATCAGCCTTAAAATCAGCAATATGACTCTCATTTGGTCCTGTGAGCAGCATGTCATCGACATAGAGAGCAATGATTAGATGTACATCATCCACACGTTTAGCATACAAAGTGCTTTCTGTTGGACTATTCTGAAAACCATGTGCAGTCAAATATGCATGTATCTTTTCATACCAAGCTCGTGGAGCTTGCTTTAAACCATATAAAGCCTTTTTCAACCTACACACTTTGTTTTCCTGCCCTCTTTGAACAAAACCACGAGGCTGCGATACATACACCTCCTCATGCAAATCTCCATTCAAGAACGCAATCTTTATGTCCAACTGATGTACATTCCAACCATTATGAGTTGCCAATGCACAAATGCTACGAATGGTAGTCATACGACAAGTGGGAGCAAAGGTCTCATCAAAATCAATGCCCTTTTCTTGAGCATAACCCTTTGCAACAAGTCTAGCTTTATAGCGATCAACACTGCCATCTGGCTTTCGTTTCAACTTAAAAACCCACTTACATCCAATGGCCTTTTTACCAATAGGCAAATCACACAAAGACCATGTACCATTCTTCATTATAGCATCATATTCACTTTGCATTGCAGCCAATCAATTTTCTGATTTTTGTGCCTCATCAAATGAAAGAGGTTCTTCCTCTTCACACATACTAGACACAGCCAAAGCATAACAATCTGATGCATAAGAGGCATGCTGAAAACCTGAACGAGTACGACTAGATATAGGTGTATCAATTTTACTATCATGCAAGGTTTGCACCAGCCATTTAGGCATACCTCTAGCCTGCTCATTTTCAGCCCTATCCTCATGAATTACATCATGTAAATCTGCATCAGAAATAGGCTGATCTATGATGTCGTTTGAAATCTGCATAGGCTGAATATTTGCCTTATTAGGACTTACATTTGAATTCCCACCTGTAAATAGAGGCAACAACGTATCAAATACATCCCGTGAGCTCACACCTGTCTCTTTGGTACATGATAACAAAGGCTGCACAGCATCTTCCACAAAAACAACATCTCGACTAATCAAGATACGCTTTGACTGCGGATGATACAATCTGTAACCCTTGCTCTCAGCACTGTAACCAACAAAAATGCATTTGACAGCCTTATCATCCAATTTTCTGCGTTGTTGCACAGGCACTAAAGCATAGGCCAAGCAACCAAAGACACGCAAGTGACAATAGAAGGCTTCCTGCCATGCCAAGCTTCGTATGGAGTAATAGACTGCAAGGCCTTAGTGGGACACCTGTTGAGTACATATGCAGCACACATGACAGCCTCAAGCCAAAACGCATGTGGCAAAGCTTGGCTCTTGACCATACATCGTGCCATCTCCATAAGTGACTTGTTTTTCCTCTCAGCAACACCATTTTGCTGAGGGGTATACGGCACTGTACATTGGTGTTTTATCCCACGACTAGCCAAAAATGCATCAAACTCTTTAGACATGTACTCCCCCCCTCGATCAGAACGGAGGGTGCCCACAGTACAATTGGATACATTTTCAACCATAAGCATAAACTGTTTGAAGCACAAAAACACTTCGGACTTTGCCTTTAGTGGATATACCCATGGATGCCTTGAGTAATCATCAATGAAAGTCACGAAGTACAAGTGTTTACCAAATGACGGAGGCCCACATACATCACTATGTACAAGTTGCAATTTGCGGCCTTCACAAACATGTTTCAATGGTGCCTCAAGAGGGGGCAATGAAGCAACCATATCAAATTTCTGCAAACGCAGCAAACTAGCAAAGTTCAGATGACCAAAACGAGCATGCCATAGTTTTGCATCTGAAACTGCCTTTTCATTAGAAATTGCATTTGCTGAATCTTCCACACACTTGTCATAAGAATTGAGCCTATACAGCCCACGAAACAAGGTGCCAGATACAATAATCGTATCACCAGAAGTCAAATCATGAACAGTACATCTGTCATCCACAAATTTGACTACAAGTCCAAGTCTAGCAAGCGCAGAGACAGACAATAGATTCTTCTTTATCCCTGGCACATACAAAGCATCTGAAAGTCTAGCAAGCGCAGAGACAGACAATAGATTCTTCTTTATCCCTGGCACATACAAAGTCCAAGTCTAGCAAGCGCAGAGACAGACAATAGATTCTTCTTTATCCCTGGCACATACAAAGCATCTGAAAGTGTGAAAGCGCTGCCATTTGCAGCAGTAAGCATAATATATGACTTAGGTAAAGCATCAAGAACAGTTTGCACAAGAGAATGATCAGGAATAATCTCACCTGCAGAAATCAACTGTTCCTTGAGATCTTTAATCTCAGCAAGAAAAACATTCATGTCATCATCTTCCTGCATAATCTTCGATTCTAGCTCTTTACGCAGGTAAGAGATTTTTGCCTTGTTACGACCTGTATATAAACCAGCTAGAATATCCCAAGCCTGTTTTGCTGTTTTAGCTGAACGAATATGTGGGGTGATGTTACGTTTGACAGAAAGTGCAATCAAGGCATGAGCCTGCGCATCTTTACCATCCCAACGAGCTTGTTCAGCAGTGGGTAAAACAGCAACAACAGTAGAGCTGCTAGAACCTGCAACATCCTCAACAGATCCTACATCCACCGAACCTGGACGTACATCCATACCCTGCACAATGTTCCACACTCCTTTTGCAACCAAAACATGCTGCATCATATATGCCCAAAGTGGGTCGTTGCTGTCTCCATCCAATTTGTCATCAGCAGACAACATGCGAAATACATCATTGCTGTTATCAGCCAACCATGGCCACTGACTGAAACTGATGCAAAAGCTACCTGTAATGAAGCAAAGATTGAACAGAGAACAACTCATGATATGTAGCATGGTCCACAATAGAATACGTATGCCTGTTCTGCAGAAAACTGCACTGTCGAAATTTTTTTAGAAAATGACGAACACCTGTGCAAAACTTGCAATGCAAAAACGGAGCCCAAAACGACCTCAGATGCGATTTCTGAGAACGCATGGCCCTATGGGCTTATTTGCAGAGTGTAGGGACCTGCAAGCGCTCGTGAAAGCTCACCTCAATCGGAGAACGTGAGTCGGAGGGTGCCAGCGGCGTAGCCCTGGGAGCCGATGCCTGCTCTGATACCAATTATTGGAATTAGGATTGCAGGAAAGCACACAAAGCTTGGAGAAGAAGCAGCAAGAATGCACACAACACACAATGTATTAGATTGTGTCAATGTACAAAAGATAAGTTAGCCCTAGAATGATAGGCGTATATACAAGCGGGGGGAAAAAACCTCCTAAAGAGGGAAAAAGTGCCCCGGTGGTCCTAAGTGTGTTCACACACATCACTGGCTATATATATGGCAACAATCATTAGTGCCCAAGTGATGTTCTGAGATAAACATCTAGGGAGCATCAAAGTATTTCTCGTAATACAGTGAGTGGGCATATGAATAATACCAATGCCCCCTTCCTTTTTAGAAACTGAAAGTTTGTCCCATGTAAGCCAAGCTGAGACTTTTTTTTTCCCATTACCATTTCTCCAAAGAAAATCTCTAATAGGGCCTATGATTTTCTTCAAGTGACACTTCCCAATATTCAACATAGGGCACAAAAACATAACATAGGCATTCAATACTATGTTGCAAATATCAACCCCGCTATGAAAGGAGACTCTGATGCCCTCCCACTTTTTCAATTTGTCCAAAAACCTATTTATAGCCCACATTACCAGTTGTTTATTAGTAACCCCAACACCAAAGAATATACCAAGCAGTCTGACAATTTGGCCTTTCTGCACCACCTCACAGCCCTACCTTTGCATGTCAAAATCATTATCCTAAGCTAGGCTTATAATTCTGGATTTCAAAATGTTGCATTTAGAACCATAGGCATTGGCAAACTCCTGCACTATCGCTAAGGCCAATCTCACATTATTGTTCTCAGCCCTTAGAAACAATAAAGAATCATCAGTAAAACATTGTATAACTAATTGTTCACTATACTTGAGCTTTAACCCAGTAATATTCCCTTCAATGTATGCTGATTCTAGAGAAATTATTAAAGGGTGGGAGGCAATAGCAAATAGCAAGGGTGCTAATGGATAACCTTGTTTGACTAATCTGTTAATCTTAAACCCCCCTACCACTCTTCCATTAAGCAACACTTTAGAGTATCCTCCCCAAGATAAAGTGTAAAGGCATGTTGCCATTTTGGTCCCAAAACCTAGTTTTTCCATCACTCTAGCTACAAATGACCAATGAATCTTGTCATATGCTTTCTCTAAATCCAATTGCAACACATGATGCATTTCTGCTGAGTTTTAATAGCCACATCCCTTCCCAACAAGGCTGCAAAAATGTTATCATAAATTAACCTTCCTGTAATAAAACCATGTTGTTTTCTTGAAACATCTTATAGCACAGGGGTGATTCTAAGAGCAATCACTTTGGCCAAAATTTTGTACATCATTGTTAACAAGGTAATAGGCCTGCAATGTCCAAACCTATTGCAAGCAGTTTGTTTTGGGATAAGCTTTACAAGCCCTTCTTTAAAAACCTTATCCCAAAGCCCTAAATTGAAGGCTTTCTTTCAAATATCACCCTTCACCTCTTTCAAGGAAGGCCAAAAGGCTATAAAGAATTTTGTAGATAGGCCATCCCAACTCGGGGCTTTCTCCCTCCCCAGCTTAAGCAAGGCACACCAACATTCATCCACCTCAATGTCTCTTTCTAACAATCTAGCCTTATCTGAGTCCACCATTTGTTTCAGTAGACCCAGCAGCCTATCTTCAGCTTGAAACCTCCTCAAAGAACAATCCTCCTTCATACTAAGGGTAGATCCCAGAAATTTCACCCCTTTCAAAGCCCCAGTGTGTTCATATCATTCAAAAGGGTACCATCTTCATCCAGAATGCTTCCCACAATCTCACTATCACTCTTCTTCTTTGGAAGTTTAAATAGCCTATTATCTGGTTTTCTTTTGTTATTAAATTGATTCCATTTGGCTCAATTCTCATGTTCTCTATAACATCTATCCTCCTCTTCCTTAATACTAGCATGACACTTAAAATACAAAGCTGTATTAGCAGCATCCAACCCTATGGCTTGTCTCTTCACCTGAGAATCATACAAGCATGCCTTTCACTGAATTCCCTACTAGTAAATATTCTTTGAATAGGCATGTGGATCAATTAAAAGTTACCTTAAAGACACCCAATAAATATCTGCATATTGTTTAGTAAGGAATGACATGCTCCAAGCTGGCTCGATAATACTAAAGTCCTCCGTTGAGACCTTGCCATTAGCATTTGCTTTGATTTCATCATACCGTCCCCGCAGGACTCTGCTTGATGTTCTTGCTTCCACCTCTTGCAAGTGTGGGTGATCATGTAGGTGACAAGGCATATTCCCAATAGATCTGCAAGCCATGGATTTGCCAGTTTTGAGCGGTTCAAGCAATGGGTTCCCTACTATGAGAATAAGTTTCTCACACTCTGTTGGTGGAAAATCCAAGATAGGGTCTTTTGTATAGGTGGTCGGGCTCCTCTTGAATGTGCTAAGTAGATGGATCTACCTCTAGCTCCAAGGTTCCTTGGGTTGAGAGTGTTAGTGTTGAAATCAAAAAAGAAAGAAGGAAATCTACTCTCAGTTAGGGGTGTGTTAGTTTTCCCTTTATTTTTATTATCATATATACTAGATAAATAGGAGGTGATGGGACTAAACACTAGGTAGGTGTTGTCCTTATCTTCTTCTTGTATCCCTATTCTTATCATCATCGGGGTGGTGGTGATTTCTTAGTGATGAAAAAATCATAAGGGAATGGAGATCTTATTCCTTAGGGAATGAAGGGTACTCTTGTGCATTTTCTCAAAATCATATACTAATGAGGTTTGTAGAGTAAGGAGGTGTGCACATATGATATCAAAAAGTTTAAGAATGCCATAAGGGTGGTAAGAGTGTGCTATCAATAGCCAAATATTTAATGCATTTCTTATAATGGGATAAAGGAGCTTGAAAGGGATATCATAGCCCCACAAACTCTTCAAGCCTTATTTCTTGCACATGAAAAAACCATTATACAAACAAAGCCATGTCATAGCTCGTTCACACTACCAAGTTAACTTGACCTTAAAATAAATTACATGGCATGGTAGTAAATGTATAAAGAGGCTTCACTTTGCCACACCAGTTTTGAAAAGATGTAGAGGAGAAGAGATCTTGAGCTCTTGCAAGCACACACACACTCACACAAACCCTAGAAGAGAACACACAAGGTGAGAGGCTGAAAATTCTTCTTCTTATTCACACAACAAGAGGTCTACAAAGAAGATAAAGTAACTAACACACATAATAGAGTATATAGAAGCGGTCCATAATGTGAACACGCTAAGTGCAGTGGGTAGGTGTGGACTAGTCGGTGTAGTCCAGCTATAGAATCTCTAGCAAAGATATGTTGATGCCAGCTACCAAACCCCCCAGTGATGTAAATGTTGAACGGTCATGCAGGCGCCTCAACTCCAGCTCATGAACTCCATGCATATCTCGAAATCTACGGAGCTTCTCAGCTCCCAAGGCCTTTGTGAAAAGATGTTAGTGACCTGATCCTGTGTGCTGAAGTAGGCCAAGTGGATGTCGCCTGCCAAGACTCTCTACCTGATGAAGTGGTAATGTACTTTAATGTGTTACGTCCGTGCATGGAAAATTGGATTCCTAGCGAACTGCATATTGCTAATATTGTCACAATATATGACAACCTTTCTCTCCACATGCAACCCCAAATCGTAGCTTGCGTAACCAAGCTACCTCACACGTTGCCACCGCAGCTCCTCTCTACTTTGCCTCTGTACTCGACAAGGCAATGGTGGGCTACTTCTTGTTGCTCCATGTCACAGCAGCACTCCCCAATGAAAACATAAATCCACTGGTAGATCTCCTATCTGAGATGCTACCTGTCCAATCTGCATCTATGTACCCATATAGCTCCAATGGTACACTTGCTGCATAAAACAATGCATAATCAATAGTGGCCCTCAAATATCGAAGTGTGCATTGCACACTGTCAAGATGTAGTTTGCGTGGAACCTGCATAAATTGGCTCTCTAAGAGCATGTAGCTCAAATTTGGCCTGTTGATCATGACATAGGTCAAACTCCCTACAATCTTCATGTACCAACACATAACCTACATCCGCACTAAGCTTGCCATTTTGATCTAATGGCACTGAGATTGAATTACAATCAGCCATCCCATACTTGAACAACATGTCCAACACATATTGTATCTGTGACAACCAAATACCTTCAGTTGTGCGAATGACCTCAATTCCCAAAAAATAGCATAGGTCTACTAAATCCTTCATTTCAAACTTCATTTTGAGAAGACTTTTCACATGTTCAATCTCATCCAAGTTATCATCCCCAACAATAAGATCATCTACATATATGGTGATGATCACAATACCCTTATCACTCTTGTGCACATACAAAGAGTGATCTGCATCTGCCATATGATAACCCATAGTGACAAGATACTCAACAATCTTGTCATGCCATGCTCGTGGACCTTGCTTCAGACCATGTAGAGCCTTACGAAGCTTACATACATACTCTGGGTGACTTGTATCCTTAAAACCAGGTGGCTAATCCATATACACTTCTTCTTGCAAGTCACCATGCAAGAACACATTTTTTACATCCATCTGATGTAAAAACCAGCCTTTAGCTGTAGCCACCACAATCTCAGCTCTCACAGTTTGCCATCTTTGTAACCAGGGCAAATGTCTCCTCATAATCAATCCCATGTGTGTGCATATCCTTTTGCTACTACCAATCCAGCCTTGTACTTGCTTATGCTACCATCATTGTTATGTTTCACCTTATACACCCACTTACAACCAATAGCTTTCTTGCCTTCAGGAAATGGCACCAAATCCCAAGTCTCAGGCTCATCTCCAAGCCACTAGACTCTCCATCAACAAGAGAATGCCCTGTAGAAATATCAAACATACCAAGGGGCTCAACCACTTTCTCTTTGCCTTTATGTGATGTACCAACTACATTTTCATGATGGGTATTATGACGCAGCCTGCCAATCCATGGTCTATCAATAGAATCACTAGATGAGGACTCTCCTCGTCCACTCAATGACTGTGATTGCTGACTTGCATTTTGTGCAACCACATTTCCACTTACATCAGCCAAAACAACATCTTTTTTTAGTAGCATACCAGCTACTCATCTCATCAAGTACAACATACCTGCTTATGCTCAATTCACATGTAGCAGGATTATAGCATCTATATCCATTTTGTTCAAGGGAATACCCAATAAACACACATTTTTGTGAATTTGGATCCAGCTTAGTACGTAACTCATCTAGCACATGCACATATGAAATACATCCAAAAACTTTCAAGTGAGACAAATCAGGTTTCTTGCCCAGTAAACTTCTCCGCTGGCCTTACATCATGTATGGCTATAGTAGGAGTCCTATTCATGATATAAACTGCTGTAGACACAGCCTCAGCCCAATCGCTATGCGGCATATTCTTCTCTACCATCAATGCTTGTGCTATCTTTGCAATGTGCTTGTTTTTTCGCTCCAGCAACTCCATTTTGTTGCGGAGTGTATCTACATGTAAATCGTCTCTGAATGCCATTCTTTTGCAAGAATTCAGAGAACTCATTGGAGAAGTATTCTCCCCCTCTATCGACCTTAGGCACTTCACATGCTTTCCTATCTTTTTTTTAGCCATCACTCTGAACTTCTGAAAATGAGTGAACACTTCACTCTTCTCCTTCATGAAATACACCCACTTTCCTCGTGTGGTCATAAATGAATGTTACGTAGTACCTGCAGCCACCCATAGACATAGTCTTTGCAGGACCCCATACATATGAATGCGCAACATTTAGTACATTCCTACTCACATTTCTGTGATGTGGAAGTACTGCTTTCCGAATTGACATGCTTCACATACTTTTTGCATACCTTCAACTTTAAACTTAGGCAGCCCTGTCACAATTTCTTTAGTCTGCATAGACTTCATTCTTTGCATAGTTACATGCCCAATTCTCTTATGCCAAATGTATGTATCTGCAATAACTCCTGAACCATTTGCAAACATTGCAGCACTCACTTTAGGCATATTTACATTCAATGTAAACATTTTGCCCACTCTATTGCCTTTTGCATTATCTTTAAAGTCTTCTACATAATAGCCATCATGGTTAAACCGGACCTGCAAACCCTACTCAATCATCTGGCAAACATAAATCAAATTCTTTGTAATGTTCGGAACATGAACTACATCTGCAAGGTACTTCACCTTACGCTCCTGCATATACAATGGCACATATCCAACATGGGTAATCAGATGAGCAGTGTCATCCCCTGTTTCAATAAAACCTGGTTTTTTAAGACTCTTCATTTCCTTGAACGACTCACCATGACTTGTCATGTGGTTTGAAGCACCTGAATCAACATACTATACATCATTCTTACATACTGCTATATCATTTCCAAACACAGCATTAACCACATGTTGCATAGCAAACAACCTCTCATTATCCTCATTATTTCTGCTAGAGGATGTATACTTATTTTGGTACACTTTTCCATTTCGCATGTCACTCTGTTTCTTATAGCAATTTGCCTACACATGTCCAAGCTTACCACAATAAAAACAGCCTCGTGTATCATTATGCTACCTTTTCCAACTACCACGACCTCTTTGACTCCCCCACCTCTAAGCTGGTCACTTCCACCTGTGTGTTGTTGTTGCAAATTCTAGGACTGTTACTACTCTGCTGACCATAATTCTGATTACCTGTTTGGCCACCACCTTGGCCACGTCCACGACCTCTAGCTCGTCCTCTACTTGCACTTGTGTAGAAAACATGCTGCTCTGAACTGTTTTTGTTTTATGAAGACTGTTGATCTTCACCCAAATTCTTCTCTTCACAATGATCAACATTGACACCAAATCTGTGAAGTTAGGAATGTTCTCCCGAGTCTAAATAGACGTCTTCAATGCCTTGTATTATGGCCCGAGACCACATAGACACGCTTCCACCTTACAATCATCATCAACAAAAATACTAATTGATGCAAGGGATTCCACAATGCCCTTGATCTTCAAGGTATAATCATTCACATACATATTTTTCTTCTCCACAGTATGAAGCTCATTCTTCAACTAAATCTTTCGTGCCTTGGTGTTAGTTTCATATAGCTTCACCAAGGTATCCCATGCCTCCTTAGGTGACTTCGCATCCTGTATATGCCCAATCATAGTGTCCTGTATGCTTATAGAAAGCCAATACATGACTTTCCTTGCTCCTTGATTCCAATCCTTGAATTCTTTTACATCTGCAATGGTTGGATTAATCTCCGATATCTCTGGTGCCTCCTCATGTTCACCTTCAATGTAGTCCTAGTAACCTTTTCCCATAAGGAAATTTATCAATCTAAATCTCCAAGCATGGAAGTTGTTCTTGTCAAGCTTCTCTACAACAATTTGGTTTATTCCATCATTTGACATCTTGTTTGCAACACAAATTTACCAAAAATAGCACTCTTGTTTGACCTACACAAACTATTTGTATTCTCTGCACAAGAGTACTATACTGCACCTAAACTGTCTCAACTGGTGACCTCAATTTGCATACATACACCCAATGGCAACTTTGAGACCTCTTTACAGTACACACGGTGTCTGCACAACCAATCACCCTTCCTCCAGTTCCAAAAACAGAGTTCTGTAGAGAATCGAAAATTTACCCACAATGCCCATGAATGCTTTCGACCCAAAAAATGTAGTCCAATAGATAGTATAGTTGCCCTGTAGTTTTACTCCCGCCCGCAAAGAAAGCTCCTCAATCGGAGTTTGTTTTCTGGTGCCTCCCAAAGAGCTCCCGAGACAAAGGTGTAGTAGCCAACACAAAGGGGGAAGAGTAGATGAAGCTCTTATTCTCGTACCGCTTCTTGTGCTTCTCTTGCTTGCTGCTCAGCCCTTAACATGAACCAGGTTCTAATATGATGAAAAGATGCAGGGAAGAAGAGAGCTTGAGCTTTTACAAGCACACACACACTCACATAAACCCTAGAAGAGAACACACAAGGTGAGAAACTGAATATTCTTCTTCTTCTTCACACAACAGAGGTCTACAAAGAAGATAAAGTGACTAACACACATAATAGAGTATATAGAAGCGGTCCATAATGTGAACACGCTAAGTAGAGTGGGTAGCTGTGGACTAGTCGGTTTAGTCGAGCTGTAGAATCTCTGGAGAAGATATGTCGGTGCCAGCTACCAAACCTGCCAGTGATATAAATGTCAAACGATCATGTAGGCACCTCATGAGTGTTAACTCATGAGGCGCCTACATGAGTGTTAGCTTACATGAGTATTAGCTCATGTAATCTCAACAAGTTTGTGAACTAGGGTGGTGCTGGACATAGTCAAGTTTTGAAAGCAAAATATAAGGCTGCCAAATTGGGCATAATCATATTTAGGTTTCTAACAATGCATTGTTTATTGCCTCCATGCCAACTTAACTTGGTTGTGACGAGCATACCTTAGCAGAGAAATATTTTAATTATAGCGTATGAAGTCCAAGCGAGTCTTAAGCTACAACAATTGTCTAGAAGCTCTTCTAATGACACTATCACGATGATCCCAATTGGCAAACTATGTGCTGCTTAAATTGCATTTTCCATTTGTATGATAAAGATTACAAGGCAAGGTAAGCATGATAAGGTAACGAGGCATGTCTTTTTCAAGTGTTTTCTCACAAAAAAGTAAATGTGTGCTAAAACTAGTTGGATTGGTTCCCACACACACAAAGAGAAATGTGCTTGCATTCTTTTCACTTTTTTTTCCCTGAGCTTTCAACCTTCCACCCTTTTTAGGCCCCTTCTCCCATTCATTATCCTCTTGTCTAAGGGCCTTTTTGCATTTTCTATATAGAACACACACACACACACACACACATATGTTACATACATACATACATACATACATATATATATAGATATATATATATATATATATATATATATACAAACATACATATATACGTACGTATCTGGCTAGTTGTACAATAAGGGTCCTCACATTTGATCACCTTGAAAGATTTATTGTAGTTAAAAAAAACATTTTTTTCACTAAAATTGGCTAATCTCACCCACTTGGTAAAGGAATTTAACATTGAGCTCTTCTAATGAAACATCACACCATTAGTTGTGCACTTAAACATATGGTCCGATCAAAAATCAAAAATTACAATCGTCAAAATTCATATCACAAATATAGTGTATATGGCATGTTCCAAACTTAACAAGTAGATAGTATGATTATAAAATATTAATAACTTCCTTGTTTTCACTCCAATTCCATCTCCACTTTGCATGCAAGGAAGGTATGTAATGGAGATCTTAACTTGATTTATTAAGTAACTTTTGCATATAATTTCTATTTTGATATGTTTTAAAAGTATACAAAAAGAGTACTTTTTTTTGTACAGCAATTCTTTATAACAAAAGTTATGTAGTTTTACTTGATTGAATGATCCAAGGATAGATAATTATGAGGACAATGTGACTATAGTCAATTTTGATTTTTTACGCGGTTAGATTTTTTGAGATCTCTATTGGAAATTTACTTCAAAGTCTTAGAGTAGTTGAACATAATTAGTGAATTAATTATAAAAATTCATTTTTACATGATTATGCAATAATTTTATTTGAGAAAGTAGTGCTAATCTTGATGTGATGTCACTTTAAGTGTGAGCCTAAATTAGCAAAGTACGGGATGGATTTCAAACTAAATCACAAACATGGGAATCCTCTAAAGTATTAATGAGACTTAGTGGTTTTTAGAATCCATTGGTGTTAGCTCTCACATTTCTACAATTCTTAAATTCTAACACGAACTAGTCATTTGAGTTTGCAAAATTGTAAATGAACCTTTACTTCTAATATGCACGAGAATAATAAGGTTTTGGGCTTTTCACATCCCCTTTTGTCCATGGTTTTATTGGAAGATATGTCAATAAGTGGAGGTTGTTAAGGATGGACTAGCCCATCTCACACATGTTTATAGCACACAAACAAATGCTCACATGATTAAGCATAATTATGTAAAAAGGTTATATATTTAGATAATCTGCATGCACCTTTGTCAAATACTCCAAGCTATGGATAATATTATACAAACACTATATGGACAAGGACACTTTAATGAAACTTCCAAAAAGTTGACCTATTGGGACTAAAGAGATTCAAATGCTCAACCCATGAGGTTTCACATCCAAAACTACCATGCAATTGCAAAGACTATAATGCAAATATAAGATTAGCAAAATTGTTTGTTGCCCCTTCATGAAAGAGAACCATATAATTGCAATAAATAAAAGGAAAAAGAGGCACAAATACAAGCATTGTTTATTAGTGGACACATATGAATCCTCAATCACATCACTTCAAGCTCTATTACAAATACAAATTGCACATGGGAAGTAGATTTCCATTGTTGTAGCTTGTGACTAACTTGGAATTTGGAATTTGGATGCTAATTGAGATGTCCTATTTATACAGCTTTGTGTAATGAAAATTTGGTCTTTAATTCAAAAGTTTAAGTGTGAACATGAAAATTTAGCCTTTAATTCAAAATTTTAAGTGAATGAACTAAGTTTGCATCCAAAATTGGACCTTTTATATGATTTGCTTTTGATAGCATATGAGATTGGGATGCATTATTAGGTGGAAGTTTTCAAAGAGGGTGCAATTTCCTAAGCAAATCAAATTGCTCCTCCTCGAGATCAATAATCCAAAAATTCCATGGTAAATTTACATGATGAATTCACATGCTTTTCAATAATTTTGTTCCCTTCATGTTGAGTTTGACATATGTTACACAACATGATTAAAAGGTTTGCACTTGTGTCCACCTTTACTTTTTATGCACTTGCTTCTTGAATTGGGACACTTCCATCATTTTCATGACCATATTCTGAATAGTTTATTTATTGCCCTATATAGAAATTGTGATAGAACATGCACATGGAGGAATGGTTTACAAATTAATTTGTTAATTCTTTTTTAAATGTATGGACCCATCAAATGATTCTTTTGTTAATGCTTTTTTAAACGTATGGACCCATCAATGATTCTTTTGTTAATACTTTTTCAAATGTATGGACCCATCAATGATTCTTTTGTGGTGGTGCATCAACAAATCCAAACTAAAGAGGTGGACCCAACTTGAATTGAATGATTAAATTTTTTGCAATGATGGCATGATGCTACAAGAATTGTTTATGGTGCATGATAGGTGTCATCCTTCAATGATTAGTAGCACTCACAAAATGAAGTGATGTGCTAGAAGGGAGAAATTTCTTTCCAGGATTAGTGAAGTACCATTGCTAGTAGGCCCCAATTAATTATCATTATATATTAAACCCCTTAATTAATCATTCAACAAATTAAACAGTGGTGATTAGTGTTTTTAGTAGTTTAACATGGAGATTTCCCATTAGTTGCGCTACCATAGTGTCACTTCCTAGTGTCTAAAGATTCTATTAAGTAAAGTGCAAAAAGTAAAAAACTAAATCACTGTTGAGGGTTGATGAAGTTTCAAGATTGTTCACATGTATTTAAAGGCCCTTTGTATTGGGTCCCCACTCCTATCTTGTGCTTTATTTTGAGAGGAATGCTCACTTCAAATAACTTTTACCTTAAAATTGTGCTCGCCTTACAATATTCTTAGCTTTACAAGTCTCCTTCTACCATATCTAATACTTTTCCGATGGGTGAATGTAGATGAGGATTGATAAGTTCATCTTCACGCATGTTTCCAAGGCACAAACAATTATAGAGTGCAACTGGGCAAAAAGTTTTTCTATTGTTCACTAGCTTTAGTCACTATGCACTCATATTTGTTAAGGGCCCCAAGTTACAGACAACTTCACACATACAAAGAAAGGCCATAAAAGCACTTTTTAAAACTCCAAACACTCAACCAAGTGTGTCCATAATCTACTACATCCAACTCATGGCCCCAAGTCACGGACAACTTCACATATACAAAGAAAGGCCACAAAAAAAGGTTCACACTTTTTAAAACTCAAAAAACTAAACCAAGTGGGTCTACAATCTACTACATCCAACTCATATCCAACTCATAGCCCATGAGATTTAGGTGCATAATTACCATTATCCAATGTTAATACATTTTTTGGCCCCATCTTTGCAAAAGGGTACCATATAATTGTAACAAACTAAGGAAAAAAGAAATGGGCAAAGAAAAGGGTAGTGTTCTTGTTGTGAAATTTAAAAAGTGGACTATTAAAAATGTCAAGAGGGAATAGTCTCAAGAATTTTAGCTAAGGAAAAGAGAAATGGGTAAAGAAAAGAGGAGGGAATACTCTCCAGAATTTCAGCCAAGGAAAAGAGAAATGGGTAAAGAAAAGGGTAGTGTTTTTGTTGTGAAATTTAAAAAAGTGAACTAGCAGAATTTTGGTAAAGATTCCCATACTTGTAACATATGGAGGTCCCTTATGTGGTTAATAGGGAGGCTTGGGGATTGGTGGTGGTCACAAAAAAAATGACTTTTAGAAGGAGTGTGTGTGTGTGTGTGTCTCTCTCTCTCTCTCTCTCTATATATATATATGTATGTATGTATGTATGTAGAGAGAATGTAATATATATTTATATATATTATATATATGTGTGTGTGTGTGTGTGTGTGTGTGTGTGTGTGTGTGTGTGTGTATATATGTATGTATGCATGTATATGTATATATACATACATATATACATATGTATGTATGTATATATATGTATGTATATGTGTATATGTGTATATGTGTGTGTGTGTGTATATATATGTATGTATGTATGTATGTATGTATATATATGTATGTGTGTATGTATGTGTGTGTGTGTGTATGTATGTATGTATATGTGTGTGTGTGTGTGTGTGTGTGTGTGTGTGTCACACACACACATAGATATATGTGTGTGAGTAAGTATATAACTCACTTTGACTCACCTCAAGAAAGCAAGCCCCATGTTCGACGACACCCTTTGAGACTCTTTTTCGTAACGCTTTCTTAAACAATGATGATGAAGCTCTACTATTCTCCTCCCAAAATTTCTCTTTTCTCTAGAAGTGCCTTGGTGCTAAAATCAAACGATTACATCTAGAAGTGCCTTGGTGCTAAAATCAAATGATTACATCTAGAAGCATGGCCACTAAAAGCCCACAATACCCTAGCATCATCCGCATCTAGACTTTGCCCCCTCAAGGAACCACTCTAAGAGTGCGTGGTGCTATGTGAAGAATGCAAGAGATAGCTCTCATCTCGCCTACCATGTGGGGTCTACATATGGCTGTTATTACAATAGCATGAGATGAGCAACCAATCCATCCAAATTATTTGTCTTCTTGATGGGTGCATATGAGTGACAAACACTATTGAGAACCTCAGCACACCCACACTCCTCTCTCTCGATGCTTACCAATCCCAGAAATAGCCCTACACTCGGCTAGGTCAGGATGGTCAATAAGGGATGTGAGAACAACAGATTGTGATAAGGGAGTGAGATTTTGAAAACAGTTGTGTATGATCTTAGACACATGACAATATATGGCTAGCGGCTCTTGCATTCACACTCTCACTAGGAGGAGGAGAAGGAAAGGGAGGCTCACATGCTTCATCCAAATCAAGGGGGGCAATAGTAGGGAGAGGTGGAGGAGGCTCATGTGGAAGAGATGAGGGTGGTGGCCCACCAACATTAGAGGCTGCCCGTTGGCGTGCTCTCCACTCTTTTGCTCATGAGTTGTCCTCTTTCTCTCTTGTTCTTGAGCCTCATAAGCGGGGGATTCCTATTCCTATTAAATTCATTACTTCTATGAATTTGTGAGCCCATTCTCTATAAAATGTTATGAATGCTAGACACCAAGTTATGATTGAATGAAATGAGCATAGAAGTTTGTACATTTGTAGGAAACATCACTCTCTTATCTTGCATTTTATTGGATATTCTATTTCATAAGATAAGATTTCTCTTATTCAATTGGATGATTATGGATTAATAGATATAATTTTTAAATTAAATATACATGCTATCTTTGGTTAGATTTTTAAAATGGGGAAGATTTTGATATAATCTATTTTAAAAATATATATATTTTTAAAATAATAATTATAAAAAATAAATAAAATCTTTTTTTAAAATAAAAAACATAAATATTTTTCTTTTAACTATAAAATAATATATTATTTAATTCACATATGTTATTCATTTTTTAAAATTAAATTTTTAACTATTTTTTAAAATAAAAAAAAATTATTAAAAAACTAAACCTTTTATATATATATATATATATATATATATATGTAATAAATTAACAAATGGCTAATTTTTTAAAAATCATATAGGTGTAATAATATATTTTTAATTGATGTATATTTTATTTTAAAAATTTAAATATCATAAGAGTATTTTACATACATATGAGATTATCTATAAATTAATATATATATTTTTTACATGTATGTGAAACTATGAATAGAACTAATAATTGTGGAATTTACAAGACCATGGTGGGAGATGGGTGATATGTAATGGACCTAAGACACTTATCTTTGTAAGGCCTTGTTCAAGTCAAGAGCTTACCTCCTTAGTGTCAGGAACTTGCCACACAAAACTAAATCTATCAACTACTGTCTAAATCATGTCATTCTGATTAGCAATAAGCGAAAAACCAATGATAAAGTCCGTTGAAATCTACTCCCATGGTTCATTGGGAATTGGGAGTGGCATAAGTAATCCCTGAGTTTTTCCCTTATGGCTTTTAATCTTCTGGCAAGTAATGCATTCGGCCACAAACTTGGCTATCTCTTTCTTCATAGATGGCCAATAAAAGTCTCAGGCAATGGTCTGTAAAGTACATGATACTCCTCTATGCCCTGCATATAGGGGTTGGTGCAACTCCTCCATAAAAGACTGTCTAAAAGGTCTCGTGATGCATAATCTCCTCTGAAAGAAGAGATATCCATCATGATAAGAGTAATCTAAGTGGGGAGTCCACCCATTATCTCTCATTTGGGTCCAAGTGTCTGAAAAGTTTGAGTCTTGGTCATAAGAGTCTTTCATAGCATCGAAAGTCGAGCTATCTACAGTCGTGATGTGATGAACATTAGGCCGTCGACTAAGGGCATCAGCGACTACATTCTCTTTCCAGGCTAATAGAGAATAGTAGGCTGGAAACTCTGAATAAAAGCAGCCCGTTTGATGTGTCTGTCAGATATCAAAGGCTGGGTGAGTAGGTGCCTGATACTCTACTGGTCTGTTTTAATGATGAATTCTGATCCCATCAAATAGTGTTTCCAAATTGTTAACCTATGACGGACATTGAGACGTACTATGTTTTACGTCATTAATTTAAATATTCTGAGTCATGGGACGGGCTTATCGGCACCATATGTTAAGGATAAAGGGATTGGGTGATCGCCGATGAGAGGCGCACCTTGAATATCAGCAAGGTAAGGGTTAGGATCGGCCGGCCATGTATGGACGCCCATGTGTGAACAGTTAAGTCACCTATAAGAGTCAAATGTAACCCTAAAACTCTCATTCTCATGTGTTGAATACAAGAGTGCTCTTGCCTTATCCTCTTGGTTTCCTTCTCCTGCGTGTGTGTGTGTGTGTGTGAGAGAGAGAGAGTGAGCAGCGGTTTTAGCGGTGAGTGACACACCTTTGCATTCTGTTTGAGCTTGCTTTCTTGGTTGTATGCTTGCAGCCATTCGTGGCTCGCATACGGTGTTCGACAAGTCCCCAGCTACGACTCGTGCGGCAAAACCGCACATTTTTGGCGCCGCTGCTGGGAGATGCCCTGCACCAAGCTCCAGTTTGCAGCTCGGGCTGCTGCGTGAAGTGAAATTTATACTGTAGGAAAGGCGACTGTGTGTTTGTTGTTGAGGTGTTTTCGTGTTTTGCAATCTGTTTCTGCAATTTGTCTTCTGCAATTCTGCTTCTTTTGTTAGTTTTCCGCTCCGCGTGCGTTCTGTTCTCTGGTTTTCTGCGTGTGAGGGGGGATTTCTGAATCCCCAGGCTTGCGCTGTGTGCAAACTACGCCGCGGGCAAGGCTAAAAACTTATCCAAAAAAATTTGGAAAAAAAATAAAAAATAAAAAAATTGAATTATTAAAAAAACCAAACGTGTGGAGAGGAAAGATTTTTTATTTGGAGAAAAAAATTTTGAAAAGAAAAACCCCCAATTGACCCCGACCCCAACCTCGGTCTTTTGATATATATATATAGGAGAGTGAGCCTCCATAGCTTTCTTTCAAGTGAGAGCTTATGGGAAGTTGAGCCCTATATGTAGCCCACTCCCTAAGGAGTGAAGTGAGCATGTGGGATAAAGTCTTCACCCTTTCCTCCACAAGCAAATAGGCCTTCACCCTTTCCCCCACAAGGAAACAGACTGTTTTGAGGACCACAGGAGCTCTGGATAGGCGAACACGGTGCTGTAAAGCATGCTAGGACCCTTTAAACGATGCGCTCGTTTCGAGCTATCACACGCCCTAGTTCAGGTTTGACCATAAGTAAGGGGGTTAGAAACGGGTTAAAAACAATACAAAAACAAGTAAAAACGGGGTGTGAAACACCTAAGAAACCACTTGTGTGGACTTCAAGGGTAGTAACCAACGCCCGTAGGGTACCCACGTCACATGCATCTACGCTCTGGTCGGGTACTAGAGTCTGAGCCACTAGAAAGAGTTTCAGTTTACGCAGGCTCACACCATCCCTCCACGTTGGCATCTTGGCCTTCAGCTGGAACCCAAGGGAGTGCAACCCAAGATCCACGAATAGCGGATAGTGATTCGTCCTCTGACTCAGAAGCCATGGAAGGGCACCTTACCAAGAACCCTGAGGAGACAAGCCAAAACATGCCAGTTTGGGCCCCACAACCCGGATCTAGCATGTTTAGTCCTCTAATAAAGACCTTTAGTAGAGCTACATGCTCTGAACATGCGACAAGCGAAGTAAATGAAGGAGGGGTAGTGGATTCGCCATTCACATCTCATGTAGCAATATCGATTGGGCAACCAAACGAGTCACAACGCAAGAACCAACACTCAGTATGACCGCTCAAAATCCCGCTCCTAAGCCATCGACTCTGGACAAAATGCTGGATAACGAAAAATCACAGAGTCCAGTGGCAAAACCATCTTTGACTGTTTGCCACCCCTCTAACGCTTCAACGCCAAGAGTGGAAACATGCAGGGTGGTCTCCAAGGCTCCGCTTTCTATGCCAAAGAGTACATACAAATGGGTCCCAAAAGCTTCGTTAATAGCTTCTTCCCCTGCTCAATCTCGTTCAGATAAGAAGCCTCGTAGAAGGAAAGCAGCTACCCACCCGAGAAAGGGCAATGTAACATCACGATGGATCCCTAAAAAATTATTAGTAGCCCAAGAGTACTACGAGGGGAATGACCAGATTTGGGTTCCTAAACATAAGCTGACTCCCTCTACATCACCTGTAAAACCTTGCAAACCAATTATTGCCACCCCAACAACAATTCAAAACCGTGGTAAAGGAAAGGTAACAAAGTGCTCCGCACCACTTCTCCCAGAGTTATTTTGGATTCCCAAATGATATCGATCAATACCACCTAGCTCAGGAAGGGGGGAGCCACATGAAGCTTCTAGCTCCTCATGCCAGGCACACGTTGATACAGAAGTTTCTTCATGCTCTACACCTACTCTTGTCAACACCCAACAAGAGACCAATGAGTCTATGTCTCCCTTTGTAAAAGTATCCTCGGAAACCATTTCCTCCATTCGTCACAATGGGAGCGTACACTACCATCTCTGCAATTGGATGTGGCCATAAGGGTCATAAAAAGCTATCTGCCCACATCACAACCTATGACCCGCTGGACAAATTGGTTCCAAGAGGCTGAAACATCATTGCAGAAAATATGATCTACCCAAGGAAAGGGGGAGCATGTACTCACACTCGACATTCTAATGCTTCCTCCTTAACCTTCTCCCCTGACCATGTAATTGCCAAATTCAAGGGGATGTATATATATAGCTTCATACATAAAAAAGAAAAGAAAAGAAAAACAAAAAATAGTAAAAAGAGAAAGAGCACAAAAATAAGAGAAATATCCGTATACAATCAGGAACTAGATTGACCTGTCATAAACCTACTGATGCTATATCTATGTTTGCAGATATGGTAAATGCAAGAGCATCACACACTTCATCCACCTTTGGTGAGAGGTATCATCTGTACCTTTCTCAGATATTTCACATGTGCTATCCTGTGATTAAAACTGAATGGGATCATATAGATGTACTAGCCAGAGAGGAAAATGTTGAGGAATTAGAATGGCTAATTCGCCTATTGACCATGACTGATCCCTACTCTGTAGAGAAAATATCCCCGATAGCCCAATGCTTTCCTTTTCCACAAGATGAATATCCTCACATGGTTACATTCTTGATGAGTTTATGTGGATGGGAAAACGAAAACGATATATCTGACGACGATGAATGGACGGATGAAACTCATGGCACTACTGAGGCTGACTTTATTTATTTGGATGATGCGGATAGAGGCTTAGCCTTAGGGCTAGCGCCAGGACTCTACAACATCCTCTTACCATATCCTCAGTAGTAGTGTGGTGACTGGTAGGTAGGTTAGTGTTTTTAAGTTGTTTCTAGTATAAAGTCCTTAAACGAGTCTTTATTTTTTCACACTGATGTGCCTCTTGAGGTATAATGCTTTTTAGTTGATTGTACAGGTTGAAAAGTTTGAGGTAGGTTCGCTTTCAAGTCCTGAGATAGCCGCAACGCTCATACATAAATATCTCATCAAATTGCGGGCATTTCTCTCATCGAATCAAGGAGATCTCCAAAATACAGGTGTAATTCTTCCATGCCCACTCTCTTTCGTTTTTACTGTTCAATTAATTGCATGAACTGAAGGCATGACCACATGGAACTTGTCAAAGTACTACTTAGTTTTTGAAGTTGCCTGACGGGCTAGTGTAAATCATTAATGAGCTTAACCTTATTGGATATATTCCTGAGAATGCATGAAGTCTTTCGAAAACCTTGGAATACGATTGTCTTAGGTCTAGGGTCAAACCATCTTAATGTTTGACACCTGGCCATGTGTGTGTTGACCTCTAAGACATAGCTTTTACCCCTTGGTCAAAAGGATGTAAGAACACATTATAGTTCAGGAGCGAAGATCAAAAGAAATAAATAAACCTACAAAAAATGGCAATGCAAGTCTATTATGTGCTCTAATGTTGGCCTATCGCCTTATTGACACTTGGTAGGCGAGGAGTATTCTACTCCAGACCGATGCCTTGGTTGGTAGGAGGTAGCCTTGCCTAAGGTGAACTAATAGATTCCTGGATAATGCTTTGTGTTAAACATGGTACCAGGATCGATGTTAGTTTTGCCTTAGGGGGGTCGCCATTGTGTGTAAAAATTGTCACGTGAATAAAGAAAAAAGGTAAAAGGCTCCTGTAACTCTGATGTTTCTTGTGTCCCTAGGCTCGTGGTATTAACTTGTTCTTAGAGTAAACACATTGTGGTCATCCGTTTATTTATTAAGCTTGGTTATCTCCCTTGACTTAAGCCACTTATAAACCTTGATTGACCTTTGACACCTTGCAAACTCTTGATTTAATTTCAATAATTTTACACTCCTGTTAATTTGCTACACTAGCTCATTCATGTGACCCCTTAAACTAAGTTCTCATAGCAACATCCATTGTGGTTTAATATGCTTGAATTTATACACTTTATATCTTTTGAATTCCAGCATACTTTCACTCTACTTCCCTGTTTTGCAGACGGTCTACCACAACAACCCTATCGAGCTTCCCATACCATAGCTTCCGAGGACGGAATCTACATCAGGAAGGGGGGCATGTTAACCTATGATGGACATTGAGACGTACTATGTTTTACGTCATTAATTTAAATATTCTGAGTCATGGGCCGGGCTTGTCGGCACCATATGTTAAGGATAAAGGGATTGGGTGATCGCCGATGAGAGGCGCACCTTGAATATCAGCAGGGTAAGGGTTAGGATCGGCCGGCCATGTATGGAAGCCCATGTGTGAACGGTTAAGTCACCTATAAGAGTCAAATGTAACCCTAAAACTCTCATTCTCATGTGTTGAATACAAGAGTGCTCTTGCCTTATCCTCTTGGTTTCCTTCTCCTACGTGTGTGTGTGTGTGTGAGAGAGAGAGAGAGAGAGTGAGAGAGCGATCGAGCACTGTGTAGCGGCACGACGGCAGCGAGGTGGTAGAGCGACGACGGCGGCTCCTTCACTGCGATGCGGGAATCCTTCACGACGGTGGTTTTAGCGGTGAGTGACACACCTTTACATTCTGTTTGAGCTTGCTTTCCTGGTTGTATGCTTGTAGCCATTTGTGGCTCGCATACGGTGTTCGGCAAGTCCCCAGCTACGACTCGTGCGGCAAAAGCGCACACAAATCTTTAGGGCATGGGGGTCCGAGTTTCCTACTCTCAAATGCTATGGAATGTCCATCTTGCATTAATACTGCCCCTATGCCTGTACCACTAGCATCAGTTATTACAACAATAAAGAAAGGTCTAGCAAAGTTTGGTAATTGCAGAACTGGTGCTTTAGTGAGTGCTTCTTTTAAAGCATTAAAAGATTTTTCTTGTTTATCAGTCCACACATACTTGTTTGTTTTCTTTAAAAGAAAAGTCAGATAATGAGAAATGTAAGCAAAATTTTTCACAAAACGTCTATAGTAACTACACAAACCAAGAAATGATCGGAGTTCATGAATATCTTTGGGTCTAGGCCACACTAGTCTATCTTTTTGGGGTCCACACGAATACCATCAGTAGAAACAATGTGACCAAGGTATTCAATCTTTGAGAATTTGTTGAATATTAATTCCCATGACAAAATTTAAAAATATACAAAGAGATGGTTTAAGAACTTAGCTCACATGAATTTGATTTACCGAGCTGCAAAATAATTAATTGGAGAACACAAAACATACATGTAATAATTTTTATAACCAATGAAGAGTACGAGTGATGAAAAACTTAGCTCATGACTTATCGAAGTTGAGCTACAAAAATTAAATTATTTGGAAAAATATAAAAACTTAAATTGTTCAAAGTATGAGAAAGACGGACTTATCTCGTAATTTGTCGGGCTGTAAAATGTGAGTATCTCAAACAAGAAAGTGAAGTTAGCAAAAATAATTTCAATTATTTCCACATGAATTTTCTATAAAATTTTAGCTCAAGAAATAATATTAAATA